>NW_027361917.1:42455000-42877500 GCF_039654945.1 Dendrobates tinctorius
GTGAAGTCCACATTCTGTCTTATGGTCTCCAGCAGAAGATATCTCATTTTATTTATATATGAGAGCGCTGGTTTATGCATATTGTAAGTATAGTTTTAGCAGAAAAACAAATTTTACAGAGGAGATCGAAGTTTCAAAGTAGATGAAATATCTTATGCTACATTTTTGCATCCCCTGGGTGGGCCATCATCCATTAAATGATGAAAGAACCTATCTGGGAAAAAAGAAAAAAGATCTTCCAAGTATGTTGCCCATAAGTAGTTCATGAACTTATCTAGGTCTTTGAAAATGATGCTCACATTTTAGTCTGTATTATGCAATTACTGCAACATCATTATCTTCTATGGTTTTGCACAAATCTTATTCTAAGGTGCAGTGGCTAAATGAAAAGTTATATCCATTCTTGGCTGAAGAAGCCCCCCAATATGATTTCATGAAATGGCATGTAAAAATGTCACTGCCAAAAAAAATGTGTCCTTGTCACTCACATGGACTTTGAAGAACAAGACATGCATCCTGACATCTTTGCCAAGTTGCATGACCTGACAGACAGTTGACTGCAACCAAACAGAGATTTAGGTTTTCCTGCACCCAGGGCAGATATTGAGTTTGACACCCCTCTTAAACATCCAGCTTAAGGGTAAGGGCACGAAGAACAGTCATGTCACTGTACTGGTGCAGATTCACACATGACACCCATGTTGTGATTTATTTATTTACTTATTTGCAGTAATAGAATTGCAATGTTTTTGCCATGATTAAAAAAAAGCCAAAACAGCTAAATGTTGCTGACAATACCGATAATACCAATAATACCGACAATAGCATCTACAGTGACAATGCCAACGGTACTGTCAAAACTAACTATATCATCAATAATGACAGCATTAACAATTTTTAAGAGTACTAACAATACCAACAGTGCTTTAGCTGTAGAGAAAGACATGAATCTCACATTCAAAAAAACTCATACGTTGAACTAATGCCGCTAGGCAAAAATTTACGAAACGGAAAATTAGGTTGTAAGTTTAACTTTCTGATCAGATGGTATGAAGCTCACTGCCACCTCATGGCAAACCTCTCAGTGGGTCTCTAGCCTAGAAGTTACGGCGCCATGCACCGAACACTACCAAAGTGACAATGCACCTATGAGAGGACAGCATTATACCCTATGAGGGGCAGCATTATACCCTATGAGTGGGGCAGCATTATACCCTATGAGTGGGGCAGCATTATACCATATGATGGAGCAGCATTATACCCTATGAATGGGGCAGCATTATACCCTATGAGGAGCAGCATTATACCCTATGATGGGGCAGCATTATACCATATGATGGAGCAGCATTATACCCTATGATGGGGCAGCATTATGCCCTATGATGGGGCAGCATTATACCCTATGATGGGGCAGCATTATACCCTATGAGGGGCAGCATTATACCATATGAGAGGGGCAGCATTATACCTTATGAGGAGGGTCAGCATTATACCATATGAGGGGCACTATTATATCCTATGAGGGGGTGCTTTATACCCTATGAGGGGCAGCATTATACCCTATGAGGGTGTGCATTATACCCTATGATGGGGCAGCATTATACCTTATGAGGGTGCAGCATTATATGCTATGAGGGGCAGCATTATACCCTATGAGGGGGTGCATTGTACCATATGAGGGGGCAGCATTATACCTTATGAGAGGGCAGCATTATACGCTATGAGGGGCAGAATTACATCCTATGAGGTGGCAGCATTATACCCTATGATGGGGGCAGCATTATACCCTATGGGGGGGAAGCATTGTACCCTATGAGGAGCAGCATTATATCCTATGAAGTGGTGCATTACACCCTATGAGGGGGCTACATTATATTCTATGGGGTTCTGCATTATACCTTATGAGGGGGTTGCATTATACTCTCAGGGGGCAACATTATATTCTGTGGGGGCTGCATGATACTATATCAGGCTGGCTGCATTATACCCTATGAGGGGGCTACATTATATTCTATGGGGGCTACATTATATTCTATGGGGGCTGCTTATATTCTATGAGGGGTCTACATTATATTATATGAGGGGGATGCATTATACTATTTGATGGCTACATTATATTTTATGGGAGGCTACATTATATTCTATGGGGGCTACTTTAAATTTTATGAGGGGCTGCATTATACTATATGAGGGGGCTATATAATCTATGAGGGGGCTACATTATACTATATGAGGGGGCTACATTATATTCTATGAGGGGGGCTACATTATACTATATGAGGGGGGCTACCCCAACTCCTGCTACATAATTAAGACGTGTACTACCTTATACTATAAATGGATATTATCGTGTTTATCCGCACAGTTGTTGGTCTTGTATTTATTTCTATGCAGCTCCTTGAGAAAGCGCCTCCTGAGCGCGATACGTACGTCGGAGGTTTGTTCCACGGCTGGGGGTAAATGTGCACCACCTGGTAAGCTTTTTCCATATGACTGTCGCTGATATATGATGTAACTTATGATGAATGTTATGGATTCTGCTTGCCGTCATTAGCCCTATTGCCTGATTACACATCGGCTGGTTGCCCTGAGGATATTTTGTCCAGCCTATATGGCGATTATTTGGCATTTGTAACAGCCCGTGTGTCGGCATATTTTACAAACTATCCTGGCTAATGTTATATACAGGTGCAGTCCCTTTTTTTTTTTTTTTTCACCCCCACCTGCCTTCTTAATATTGGTGTCTATTTGTCATTTGCAACTTTGCTGGTTATTTATATATATTGTCTGTGCTCGCATTTAATAAAGGATTTTGATATTTTTATACTACTTGGATTCGTTTGCTCCCTTTTTTCTCCTAAATTTGTATGTTTATGGAGCGAAACATAATATTATTATGACGGCTTATTTCCATGGATTGCCGCATTGTGTTTTGTTGAAAGTATTGGGCTCATGTTTATTTCTAATAATGGGCCCCAAGAATGATGTTCTCTTGGTGCTCCAGTCCGACACTGCACCTATGCCAACGATACAGACAGCACAGCATTGTATTTTTGCTGGACAGCTCCTTTTAGCACATGTTATATGTCATCCAGGCATGTATATATGATTGTGTAACAGCCAAACGAATTTCAAAACCCAACATTTCTTCCAGAACATTGCCTTAACAGACTCGTCCTCTTACTGTAATGCATTTTGATATGATCCCTTGTCTGGTTAGGCTACCTTCCATATTATGTAAAAAAATGTGATTAATCAAAGCAGACCACCTTTTTCCATTATTACAGGGTCAAGTGCTAATGTGCTCATGTCAATTGTAGGCGGGCGCTCTTGGCATGAGCACTGTGACTGATCTGCAGCTGTGCAATTCCATTCGCAGCAAACCACGAGACCTTTTTATAATAGTCAATATTCCCAACTTGAGCAATGTGTACTACAGTATCTTTTTGTATGATCAGACTAGATCGGCATACAGCGCATCGATGAACCTTGACCCTGTCGCTTGATCACTTTTGGTCGTCCCATTTTGAACCACTCTTAGCAGGTACAAACCCTCCATACCAGTTTTACTTCAATAAAGTTTATCCACTGTATACAACTTTTTTACAAGTGGTGTTTTAGCTTTTCTCAGTTTTAAAGATCTCTGTGTGCTATTACTAGATAAAAGGGTAAAACCTTGTATAGACCTGGTACCATTTTTTCACGGACATGTGAATAAGGCCTAAATCAATAGATTTTCAATGTTTGAATGCAAAAAGGAATTTTTAAATAAAAGCAAAAAAAAGACGTAGAAAATACCAATATAGCAAGGAACTGAAACCAAATAAAGTTGTCTAACGTTTTCATTAATGCATTTACTAAACTTAAATTGCAAAAAAATGGAAAACCCCTTTAAATCTACTTCTACATAGCTTGAGCGGAGTTCAAATAAAGTGCTTTAAGCTGTTTATTCATTCTGAGATTATGTCTCCACATCTTTAATTTCTGTTAGATACAGTACGAAGGTTCCCAAAACACAGTCAAGGGTAAAAGGCAGTGAGTAATCTCCCAAACCTCTTTACCCACAGGGCTTGATACAGTAATATCATACTGTGTGTTGTCAAAATATGTTGATTTATTTCCAGTCTGAAATCGTCTGTAAGACAAACAAGATCTGAGGACGTCTAGAGCATATACTCCATCCTGATCCTTATCTGAGATCACCAGAAGTATTTAATAACGTCTGCAGTGAAATGGTGGGAAAAAGAAGCATCTCATTGCCATGTCTATCAGTGACACGAATATACTGACAGGTTTGACCATGTTCTGCTAACATCGCTCTATATTCCAGAGACAGTGGCTCGAATATACAAATCCGCACCATATATCCTTATTAAGCTTTACGCAAGTAATAAAAGGAAACTAATAGATCTGTAGTCACGGGCTGTGGCTTTGTTTTTTTTTAGTTTTTTTGGATGATATATTATTCACAGATGAAAAATTAATTTCTAACATTTCATGAAGGTAAGATAAAAGAAGTCGGTGTATGTTACATAGTGGACAACCCATCTGGGTCTTTTCACTGAACTGTCACAGATATATTGCTGCACGTGCAGTGAACAGTCACTATATTTAATGAGGGCTAATAAAATACAATGTACCAGTAATTAAAAATTTAGAATATAGAAACAGCTAAGCTAATAGTTGGCGTATTGGCAATATCATCCACTACTAATTACACTGGTAGAAGATTATACCTGGAACAAGAAGTCCACAATGTACTCCAGCCAGGTCTTTGGTGCCTTTGGGCTCATGCAGACAAGCTTATTACTCAGACGTGTGATATCCAATTTTTAATCAGACAGCACACAGCCCCATGTTATTCAATGTTGCTGTACAGATTAATGATTTTTTTTCTTGGTCCAAGTATCCGTGAGAAAAAAATTACCTCATGCAGTACTTTAATCTGAGTCTCAAATGAGACTCACACATTGAAGGTTATGGGTGTGAGAAAAAAATCATATACCACACGGACCATCAGAGCGGCATCCGATTTTTATTATAAACCTAAGAAACTGTACATGATCTTGTATGTTTAATTGTGGTTGTATGAAAACGGTCACACAAGGACATAAAAAACGGACACATGGATGGCACATGATGGCATCTGATGATGATTTGATGAAAATTGGAAAAAATCATCATAATTTTTGGGATAAAACTCAGATTATTTTTCATACACCCATCTTCAGCCACCCTTTATCTGAGCCAATGCACATGACTTTATCCCATAGGCCACATTTCCACGATTACTATTTGGTAAGTATTTTACCTCATTATTTGTAAGCCAAAACCAGGAGTGGGTGATAAATACAGAAGTGGTGACGTGCTTCTATTATACTTTTCCTCAAATTGTTCCACTCATGATTTTGATTTACAGATATTGAGGTAAAATACTCACCAAATACTGAACGAGTGAACGTGGCCTTAGGCTGGAGTCACACTAACCTGCGCAAAATACGGTCCGTAGTTTACTTGCGTAATACGGATGAATGACTACTAAATAGTGCTCCGTAGGTCATCCGTAAGCAAGGTGAGGTCGCGTATTTTGCGCATGTGTGCATCCGTATGTAATCCGTGTGGCATCCGTATGCAATCCGTATGGCGAGATTTTCTCGCAGCCTTGCAAAATGGACATTTAACAGTTTTGAGGCCTGCAAACAATTTAAATCATTAGCCTGCACCCTATTTAGACACTCAGAAACAGGTGGCTGCCTCCATTCTGTCCATTTGTCACCTTGCTTTCACGAGGTGTGTTGGTGTTCTTTGTGCAGCATGGCAGAGGGTCTGCGATTCAATACAACTGAGCAGGTTCTCTTTACCTGGCTTTTGTCACGGCGCTTTGGGCAACCATATCCTGTGATAGTGGATCCGCGGAGGAGGAGACGCATGTGGGTCCATCCACTTTTGAGGCAACGACTCACAAGAGGGCATTTTCACCGCCTCTATTCTCTGCGGGAGCATCCGGATAAATTTTACCAGTACTGTCGCATGAGCATTGCCACATTTGATCGACTCTTGGAGACAGTGCGCCCTGGGATAACCTTTCAGGACACAAGGATGCGCAAAGCCATATCTGCAGAGGAGCGACTTCTACTCACAATACGGTATGTACTACACAACCACATTCTCTATATTCCTAATGTGTGTGCTAAATTGTTTTTTGGCCTTCTTGGACAAAGTTTAATGCCCTCATCTTACTCCAAATATGATTCACCTGACACAGCAGAATGTTACATCTAATATGTCCAGCATATCACTTAGTCATTGTGCCACCAAATATGTGTGTTCTTCTCTCTCATTTCCTAACAAGTTTGGTCGGCATGTAACTGATTTTTTTTTACTTTAGCCATTCTAAACGTTACGATTTCTGTTGTTCTACAGCTTCCTGTCCACTGGCCTGTCTTATGCCGCCCTCCACCATGAGTTTCTCATAGGAAAATCAACCATTTCAGGCATAGTGAGGTCTACATGTGCAGAAATCTGGACAAGACTCCATCAAGTGGTCATGCCCGAGCCCAGGATGGAAGACTGGTTAAGGATATCAAGGGAGTTTGAGGAGGACTGCCAGTTTCCAAATTGTATTGGGGCCCTGAATGGCAAACATATCAGGGTGCGTAAGCTGCCGAACTCAGGCTCCCAATTCTTCAATTATAAACAATACTTTTCTGTTGTATTGTTGGCTCTGGTAGACCCTCAATACAAGTTTATAATTGTTGACATTTTGGGGCCTATGGAAGGACGGGAGACTCTAGAGTCTTCAATACTTCCATAATGGCTCGGCGGCTACGCACCAACCAGTTGGATCTACCACCACCACGCCAGCTACCAGGCTCCCCCCGAACAATCAGTCCCTTATGTCCTTGTGGCAGATGAGGCCTTTCAGTTATCGCGCAATGTCATGAGGCCATATCCCCGGCGCAACCTTGACCACAGGCGCAGAATTTTTAACTTGCGCCTATCACGTGCTAGGCGACTGGTGGAGTGTTCCTTTGGGATTCTTTGTGCCAAATGGCGAGTACTTCAGTCTGCCATTCAGTTGAGTGAGCAAAATGTGAATGAAGTTGTGAAAGCCTGTGTTGTTCTGCATAACTTCACCAGGATACATGATTGCTCCTCCTCTGATGGTGTTGTGCGTAGGCCGGACAATGTGCGCAGGGTGAGACCACCTATGAACCCTCAACGTAGACTGCAGTCTGGCCTCAAAGTGCGTGATATTTTCACTAATTACTTTATCTCACCTGAGGGGACAACTTCTTGGCAAGAGCATGCTGTGTCTATGTTATAATTTGTTGCTTTAAGTGTGTCAAAATATATATTACTCAAGCCTTTATGATTCTATGAGTGTTTCATTGCATTGGTTGGTGTCTGTTAGTATGTTGTGAGGGATTGTGAAAAATCACACAGAGACGTTAAGTAGAGTAGACAAATATTTAGTTTTGCCTTTTTTTTTTCGCTTAAAGGCAAACATAATTTTGCCATAAGACAAATTTGGCAATGGCCAAAATGACCCTTTGTGCCTTCTTTAACTTGTAAAATGAACATTACATAACAAAACAACCACAAACATTAGGCAAAAACAACATTGCTGCATCACTAGATTAACCTAGATTTGCCAACAAAAAGTGAGCTCCATCACCAAAATCAAGGCAACAAGATAGCACTCACATTTCCTCATAATGTTAGCCAAACATAGAAAGATTCCACCATGACAGGCAAGGCTACCTCACAGCTTTCACACAGATATTACCTGTCTGTAGAACAGACAATATTTAAGCATGCTATACCAGAAAGGATGAAAATACAAAACTCACTTGTTAAGACATAGAGAGAGCGGGATATTCTGAATGCTTGTCGCCTAGAAATTTTGTACTAGAGATTGCTAACAAAAAAGGTGACTACTAGAGTTGAGCGAAACGGGTCGAAAAATTTCAAAAGTCGCCGACTTTTGGCAAAGTCGGGTTTCATGAAACGAAACCCGACCCTAGGATGAGGTCGGCCACGAGGTCGGCGACTTACGCGCCAAAGTCGCATTTCAAAAGTTTGTTTTGCGCTCTTTTTCAGCCAATCAGGATCCACGGACACTGTGGGCAACGTGATGACATAGGCAGGGGTCACCACCATCTTTCAGAAGGGCATGCAAGTGATTGGCTTGCTTTGGTGGGCGTCACAGGGGGTATAAAAGGGCGTGCACGCTGACCGCCATCTTACTTCTGCCGATCTCAGTATAGGGAGAGGTTGCTGCTGATTCTGTAGGGAGAGCGTTAGGCAGGGAAGAAGACAAAAAAACTGCTTCTGCTGCTAGCGATTTGGCCTGCACAACACACCAGTCACTGTGTGTGCAGTGCAAGGGGAGGCTATATAGTGGTGTATCAGTGGTGTTGGTTGTTGGGCTGCCTTCTAAGGCTTCCTGACATTCCTGCATTGCTGTTTACCCACTGCTCTGCAAACTGCTTTTTTAAAAGCAATCCCAATTTTTTTTTTTTTGTCCTGCTGAGAAGAAAAAAAAACTGCTTCTGCTGCTAGCAATTTGGCCTGCACAACACACCAGTCACTGTGTGTGCAGTGCAAGGGGAGACTATATTGTGGTGTATCAGTGGTGTTGGTTGTTGGGCTGCCTTTTAAGGCTTCCTGACAGGCTGGCATTGCTGTTTACCCACTGCTCTGCAAACTACTTTTTTAAAAGCAATCCAATCTCCCTTATCCTCTAGTCACTTTTGTCACAGCTGTGCCATCGAGCCTGTGACATAGCGCTCAGATATCAGTGGGCCTCACACAATCCAAAAGTGTCCAGTGTCCACAAGTGTCTGCAGAAATTCAAAATCTCCCTTATCCTCTAGTCACTTTGGTCACAGCTGTGCCATCGAGCCTGTCACATAGCGCTCAGATATTCATTGGGCCTCACACAATCCAAAAGTGTCCAGTGTCCACAAGTGTCTGCAGAAATTCAAAATCTCCCTTATCCTCTAGTCACTTTGGTCACAGCTGTGCCATCGAGCCTGTCACATAGCGCTCAGATATTCATTGGGCCTCACACAATCCAAAAGTGTCCAGTGTCCAAAAGTGTGTGCAGAGATTCAAAATCTCCCTTATCCTCTAATCACTTTGGTCACAGCTGTGCCATCGAGCCTGTCACATAGCGCTCAGATATTCATTGGGCCTCACACAATCCAAAAGTGTCCAGTGTCCAAAAGTGTGTGCAGAGATTCAAAATCTCCCTTATCCTCTAGTCACTTTGGTCACAGCTGTGCCATCGAGCCTGTCACATAGCGCTCAGATATTCATTGGGCCTCACACAATCCAAAAGTGTCCAGTGTCCAAAAGTGTGTGCAGAGATTCAAAATCTCCCTTATCCTCTAGTCACTTTGGTCACAGCTGTGCCATCGAGCCTGTCACATAGCGCTCAGATATTCATTGGGCCTCACACAATCCAAGAGTGTCCAGTGTCCAAAAGTGTGTGCAGAGATTCAAAATCTCCCTTATCCTCTAGTCACTTTGGTCACAGCTGTGCCATCGAGCCTGTCACATAGCGCTCAGATATTCATTGGGCCTCACACAATCCAAAAGTGTCCAGTGTCCAAAAGTGTGTGCAGAGATTCAAAATTTCCCTTATCCTCTAGTCACTTTGGTCACAGCTGTGCCATCGAGCCTGTCACATAGCGCTCAGATATTCATTGGGCCTCACACAATCCAAAAGTGTCCAGTGTCCAAAAGTGTGTGCAGAGATTCAAAATCTCCCTTTTCCGCTAGTCACTTTGGTCACAGCTGTGCCATCGAGCCTGTCACATAGCGCTCAGATATTCATTGGGCCTCACACAATCCAAAAGTGTCCAGTGTCCAAAAGTGTGTGCAGAGATTCAAAATCTCCCTTATCCTCTAGTCACTTTGGTCACAGCTGTGCCATCGAGCCTGTCACATAGCGCTCAGATATTCATTGGGCCTCACACAATCCAAAAGTGTCCAGTGTCCAAAAATGTGTGCAGAGATTCAAAATCTCCCTTATCCTCTAGTCACTTTGGTCACAGCTGTGCCATCGAGCCTGTCACATAGCGCTCAGATATTCATTGGGCCTCACACAATCCAAAAGTGTCCAGTGTCCAAAAGTGTGTGCAGAGATTCAAAATCTCCCTTATCCTCTAGTCACTTTGGTCACAGCTGTGCCATCGAGCCTGTGACATAGCGCTCAGATATCAGTGGGCCTCACACAATCCAAAAGTGTCCAGTGTCCACAAGTGTCTGCAGAAATTCAAAATCTCCCCTGTCCTATAGACACCTTGTACCTTGTTTTACATTACTATATAGTTTGTTGGATTTTGTCTACATTTCTACCAAAAATGAGGAAGGCTGGTGGAAGAGGCCGTGGAATTGGGCGGGGGTTGGCAGCTGGTAATGATGGTGTTGGTGGTGGATCTGATGGTAGTGGCAAGAGCAAAATAGGACCGAATGCAGGAGGTGCTGAGCCTGCGTCATCGTCTGGCTACATAAGGCCTCGAACGCTTAGTTTTCTACGAGTTGGCAAACCGCTTTTAAAGCCAGAGCATCAGGAAAAAGTTTTGTCTTATATTTCTGACTCAGCCTCCAGCTCTATCGCCTCCTCTTCTTCAGTTGTAAAAAGTAAAAGCACTGAGTCGTCATTGGAGGCTCATGTTCATGAACCACACCTTTCCTTGTGTCCTTCACCCCAACCAAGATTGAAGGATGACGCAGGCCATACTACTGATTACTCCATGGAGCTGTTTTCACATACCATGCCTGGATTATCAAGTGAAATGGTGAATTACCCAGGCCAAGATGAATCTGACATGGAGTGCACTGATGCACAGCCGCTGATGGATGATTCTGCTGGTACATTCACTCAGAGCACTACATTGTCCTCGCAGTGTACAGAGCCAGATTCTGACCCTGATGAGACTCAGGTGCCCCTTCCCGCACACTATACCACCATACACGGTGACACAGAGGAAGGTGCACATGACATAGAAGAGGAGGTGATGGATGACCCAGTTGTTGACCCAGATTGGCATCCATTGGGGGAAGAGGGTGCTGCTTCCAATAGCTCAGATGAGGAGCATCCACAGCAGACATCGACATCGCAACAGCTGTTATCTGGCAGGCCCGGAGCACTCCAAAGACAGGTTCCAAACATCAAAAGAGTTGCTGGACAGCTTGTCCAGAGGGTCAAAAGATCATAGCGTGCTAGGCCGCAAAATGTCTGCCAAAGTAGGAAGAGTGCAGTGTGGCACTTTTTTGAACAAAATCCTCATGATCAGGCCAAGGTTATCTGTAAGAAGTGCGCAAAGACCTTTAGCCGAGGGAAAAATCTGAAAAATTTGAATACCAGTTGCATGCTTAGACATTTAACCAGCATGCACTTGCAAGCATGGCCACAACACCAAACCTCAAGTGCCACATGTGCAACTGATCACAGCGAAGGTAGTCAGCAACGCTACATTGTTTCCCCCACTGTAAGCCCACCGGTTAGCACAGCAGCAAATGTTGAGGTGTCGTTGCAAGGCCACAGCAGTCAGGGACTCCCACTGTTATATCAACGAAAGACTGATTCTAGGCCATCAGAAAGAACACCAACTCCATCACCATCATCAACCCTCTCTCAGTCCGCCCTGTCCACCGCTACTTCCACCATATGCAGCTCTCAAGTCCAGCTCACCCTCCCAGACACTATGAGTAGGTCAAGAAAGTACTCAGTCTCTCATCCGCGTACACTGGGTTTGAACGCCCACATTGCCAAACTAATCTCGTTTGAGATGATGCCCTTTCGGTTGGTGGAAAGCACAGCTTTCCACGAACTCATGGCCTATGCAGTACCACGCTATGACCTACCCAGTCGCCACTTCTTCTCTCGCAAAGCCATCCCAGCCCTCCACCATCATGTGAAAGACCGCATTGTCCATGCACTCAAGCAGTCAGTGAGCGGAAAGGTGCACCTCACAACTGATGCATGGTCCAGTCGGCATGGCCAGGGCCGTTACGTGTCCATCACTGCGCACTGGGTTAATGTGGTGGATGCAGGGTCCACAGGGGACAGCGGTGGTGGGACAGTTCTGCCTAGCCCACAGTATAGGAAACAGTTGGCTGTAGGCGTTCGACCCTCCTCCTCCTCCTCCTCCTCCAGAAGCGAAAGCTCGTCCACAGAGCGCAGTCGTACGAGCACTCCATCTGCAGCTGCCACTGTTGCACACGATGTGTCCCCCTATCGAGCAGCTAGTGGAAAGTGTCAGCAGGCTGTGTTGCAGATGATGTGTTTGGGCAACAGACACACCGCCGAGGTGCTGGCCGAGTACTTGAAGCGACAAACTGAGTCATGGCTGGGCAGTGTACATCTTGAGGCAGGCAAGGTAGTTAGTGATAACGGCCGTAATTTTGTGGCAGCCATAGCCCTTTCAAAACTCAGCCATATACCTTGCCTGGCTCACACCTTGAACCTGGTGGTGCAGTGCTTCCTCAAAAATTATCCAGAGTTAACAGCCCTGCTCCAGAAGGTGCGAAGACTGTGCGCGCACATCCGCCGGTCACCTGTACACTCCGTTCATATGCAGAAGCTGCAGCGATTGCTCCACCTTCCCAACCACCGCCTCATTATCGACATTGCAACAAGGTGGAACTCCACCTTGCACATGGTGGAGCAGCTGTGCGAGCAGAGGCAGGCCATAATGCATTTGTGGGAGGATACACGGCCAGGCACTTTGAGAGCAGACATGGAGTTGACAGGTGTGCAGTGGTCGAAGCTGAAAGACCTCTGTAAAGTCCTTCAGTGTTTTGAGGAATGCACACGGCTGGTAAGCGCAGACGACGCCATCCTAAGCATGAGCATCCCACTTATGCGTCTGCTCATGCAAACTTTGACGCACCTTAAGGAGCAGGCGTCTGCAGCCAATGTTGATGAGGAGGAAGAGGAGGAGGGAATCCTTGATGACATTCAGCCATTGTCTGCTCAGGGACCTCTCCTGGACGAGGTGGAGGAAGAAGAGGAGGAGGAGGAGGATGATGGGGATGATTACTTAGGGGAGGAGGATGCATCTCGTGGGGCAAGTGAAAATGTTGGCGTGGCAAGGTCTGGTACAGGGTTTGTGCGTGACTGGAGGGATGTGGATTTGCCAGAAAGTGCTCCTCCAACCAGCACTCGCAGTGCATCATTGACACGGGGAACATTGGCCCACATGTCAGATTATGCCTTGCAGATCCTAAAAAGGGACCCACGCATTGCCAAAATGATGAACGATGACGACTACTGGTTGGCCACGCTATAAAGGCAAATTACAAAACATCATGCCACAGGAGAACCTTGACCTAATATTGGCTAATAAACAAGCAACTCTGGTAAATCGGTTGCTTGAGGCATTCCCAGCACACAGCAGCAGTGATGGTTCTCACACGAGCCGTACGGGTCGGGGGCAGCTTGGCAGAGGAGTTCGTGGTGCACACAGCAGAAGTGGCGTTGGAGACAGGGGTTTCATGACAATGTTGTGGACTGATTTTTCAAGTACCACTCACACAACTGGTAATACTGCATCGATGGAAAGTGACAGGAGACAGCAGTTGTCAACTATGGTTACAAACTACTTTTCCTCCCATATCGATGTTCTCCCACACAGGTCATTCCCCTTTGCCTATTGGGCCGCTAAACTGGACACCTGGCCTGAATTGGCACAATATGCCTTACTGGAGCTCGCTTGCCCAGCTGCAAGTGTGCTATCGGAAAGAGTCTTCAGTGCAGCTGGATCAATCCTGACAGAAAAAAGGACCCGTCTGTCAACCCAAAATGTGGATGATCTAACCTTCATTAAAATGAACCACGCATTGGTTTCCAAGGATTTTGTCCCACCTTCCTCTGATGACACATAGGGTGACAGAAAAATGGCTTGCTTTGGTCCACCTCTTCCTGGGACTTGACCTATTTCATCTTTTGCATCAGCTGAATGTCCAACATCAACATATGCCACTTTCTAAAACTCCCTAACTGTGCTGCCTCCCCCCCCATGGCCGGGGTCATCACCTAGCGCACGACACCGTGCGAGTGCCGTTGCCCTGGACAGGTGGGTAGGCCGACTCTTGGGCGCGGGCACTGGTACAGGGTCCTTCATAGTGCAATCAAGTGTCTCTGACGGTGGTGGTGCACACCCGCCGTCAGACACACCGCCGTACTATGAGGGGCCCAGTGCCAGTACCGACGCCCACGAGTGGGCCCCCCTTGCTTGGGCAGGGCCCCAGCATTTGCAATCTTTACCTCTCCCTGCTCCTCCGCTGTGTAGTCTGGGCCGTCAAATCCATACTGTGCCTGACACCGTCTGAGCCTGCCTCCTGATGTATAGACATATATTTTGAATGTATACGCTATCCATACATGTTATCCAGGGATACGGTACCCTTTCTAACCTTTGTGCAATCACGTGCAATCCATACTGGGCCTAACACCGTCTGAGCCTGCCTCCTGAGACATATATTTTGAATGTGTACGCTATCCATACATGTTATCCGGGGATACGGTACCCTTTCTAACCTTTGTGCAATCACGTGCAATCCATACTGGGCCTAACACCGTCTGAGCCTGCCTCCTGAGACATATATTTTGAATGTGTACGCTATCCATACATGTTATCTGGGGATACGGTACCCTTTCTCACCTTTGTGCAATCACGTGCAATCCATACTGGGCCTAACACCGTCTGAGCCTGCCTCCTGATGTATAGACATATATTTTGAATGTGTACGCTATCCATACATGTTATCTGGGGATACGGTACCCTTTCTCACCTTTGTGCAATCACGTGTAATCCATACTGGGCGTGAGAACGGCTGGCGAGCTGTTAAGCAAGACACAGCACCTGTGGTTTGCACACGTAAGTTTTTCATTTTTTCAGGAATGACGGTTAGGCCTAATTCCGGAACTGCGGTTGACCTGCACTTACTGGGAAATCATTGTTCGCGGGTAATAATTGTAATCAGTGATCCCCATCACTAACGTTGTTCAGCGGGTTATCTGCACCTGTAAGCGACAAACGCTGGCCTTTTCAGTGTAGCGCACATGCAGCCACGGACATGTAAGGGCATGACACACCAGTTATTGGCCAATCTCATGTGCCAGAGCCTCACGTGTCCCTCTAGTAAGCCGGACTCAGACCGCGGGGCATGACGGAGTCTCGTTCATTAACGGAATTAAGCTTGCAATGTGTGCATCTGTTCTGTAGCTGGCATGGTTGAGGTTTCCCAGGTGGAGTCGAATTTAACCGTAGGCTCCACTCCTGGTGGTGCCCTTCTGGACATTCCTTTAAGGTTCAGCTTTGCAACCATACTGCCCACGTAAAACAAACACTTTGCCTTCATGAACGCTGTTTGGAGGGTCATGACTCGTGGGAATAACGCCGCCCAATCAGTTAACCTGCTAGAGAGATCCTTCGTTGCTCCCAAGCATGACATCACACTCCCTAGGAAGAAGGTAATGCCACTGTGGCGACCGTACTCCTGGGGGCGACACAAGTGCACTGATGCCCAGCCACTGCTCGATGAATCTGCTGGTACATTGACCCAGACCACTACATTCCCCTCGCACGCTACACGACCTGAATCTGACCCTTATGAAACTCAGGTTACCCTTCCCATATACAGTTCCATCTTACACGGTGACAAAGAGGAAGCTGCAGATGAAAGTGCAGGTTCGGCCCACCCGCCATCAGACACACCACCGTACTATCAGGGGCCCTGTGCCAGTGCCGTCACCAACGAGTGGGCCCCCCCTGCTTGCTCAGGATCACAGCACTTGCAAAGTTGAAATACTGTGCAGTGAGATGGAAGATGGGGACGACGAGGAATCCAGACAAGTACAGGGATTCCCTAGCGAGGAGACTTATTTGATTGTTTTCAATGTTGGGACAGCAATTTTTGGGGAGCACTATACTCTGGAGAATGATAGATGGGGCCCACCATACACTGGAACATTCCAAAGGTGGACATCAGACACTGGAGCAGCATTTACAGGGCCCATTATACACTAAAGCATTAGAAATGGGGCCCATTATGTTTGGAGCATTATTTGGGCCCATAAGACAGTGGAGCTTCATCCATGGGGACCAACATATACTGTAGCATTATGTGGAGCTCATCATATACTGTTTCAAACATTATATGGGACCAATGATTCTGTATGGAGAAATAGATGGGCCTCGTCATGAGATGTAAAAAGTGAGGTATTTTTCATTGTACTATACCGCTATTTCTCTGCCGTATCGGAGCATGATGAGTTGTGGTATGTGTTAAAGGGGCGCTCTTTCGCCCAGGGCACATGAAAACCTGCAGCCAGCCCTCCCCCCCCACAACTTTAGCCAAATAACCCCCATTTTTCAGTGCGTAACTTGTATTATGAAGTTAATTAAGGTTGACAAGCTTAAGTAAGAAGAATTGATGCTTTTGGCATTCAAATGGGCACTGTAGGTGTGTTTCCTGTCCTCCTCTCACTGCCGACTTTTATTCCCCATTGACTTACATTGGGTTTCGTGTTTCGGCACGACCCCGACTTTTCCCTATAATCGGACGATCTTGCTCGACCCGACTTTTGGAAAAGTCGGGTTTCACGAAACAAAACGCGACCCTAAAAAAACAAAAGTCGCTCAACTCTAGTGACTACTTAACTAACGCGAGCACGCCTTTCCTAGACGTTAGCAAGTGAGTAGTGTATTTTCATCCTTTCATTTTACAGCATAGCGCATTTAAAGATTCTCTTTTCTACACACATGTAATATCTGTCTGAAAGGCGTGAGGTAGCGTTGCCTGTCATGATGGATTGTTTCATATGTTTGGAAAACATTGTTTAAAAATGTGAATGTTAAATTATGTTCTAAATGTTGGTGAAGGAGAACACCTGTTTTTTCATTTATATTAGGAGCACCAGTTACATCTCACTGGACATCTCCAACCATCAGAATCATAAATCCTCATATGTTGGAGAAGGGGAACGTGGAAGAACAGCCTGTGGGTGCTGCTGGACATTGTGGCCAACATCGCCCTGTGTGGGGCCATACTGTTGCCCATGATGCTGGAATTGTCCAGCCTCCTGGGACTGTTGGGGATACTGGCCAGAGTAATGATGATGGTGAGGGGCTTCTTGTTGGCTCTGGTAGGCCCGTGGCTCATACCCACCAAGATAGCCAGATCGTCCCCAACCAGGTTGGGACCAGCCTCCAACACTGGGTGGGTACAAGTGGCCATATTGGTGGGGTTGGCTTGAGGAAGACATTTGGGGCTGCGGAATAGACGGTTGGGTAGGGGGAGGAAGGAGTTGAGGTGTTGGCCCACGTATTAGGGGCTGTTCAGACCCTGCTTGAGCAAGCATCTGTGTGGATGGTCTCATGCGCATTAAATTTCGTGGTGAGAGCTGCCACCTCTCCAGAAATTCAAAAACCTCATATGGGGTATTGGGGGGGTGCTTGTATCAAGCAGGATCTGAATACATCCCCTAATACGGAGCCTGACCTCACGGGTAAGGGCACAGAGATAAAGGGTGAGGCTACGTGCATAGGCCTCCTCCCCATCATCTGTAGTTACTCTGGACAAATAATTGAGCCCCCCTGTGTCCACATTGGTCCTGCTCTCTTGAAGAGTGACCTGGCGCCTTCTTCTTGTTCGCTGTGATGCTAGAGCAGCCTGTGGGGAGGACCTGATCTGGGCAGTTGGGCTGCTGCACAAGTTGCCCGGCTCTTCCAGGATGGGTGAGGTGGCAGCAGCAGACCGTCCTGGTGGTGTGGTGTGTAGGGCAGCCATTGTGTGGTCTTGTGATGCCTCATCTTCAGCCATCCTTCTTGTAGGGGGAGAAGATGGGGGCCAGCCACCTCATCCCCTACAGGATCTATAATGGGCTCTGCCTCTGAGGCCGTTCCTCGATCCGTAAGGTTGGATTGAGTTCTGTTATGAAATAGAACAGAGGCAAAAATACATCAATATTTTTGTCCCTGTAAAGTATTTGTGTAATGTATTTGTGTAATGTGGTGTGAGGTATGTACTTACGGTCTCAGATCCAGAATTGGGGCGAGGAAGTTCAGCCGGTCATAGTATATATATTTTCTTTTGACATGCCCAGCATCCCCACTCCTGGACCGCTGCTGGCGTTCCCGGCGGAACTGGTCCCGGATGCTTCGCCAGCGTTTCATCACATCTTCCACTGCAATGTGACAGGAAAGATTGTCAAAATCACATATTTGAGAGGTCACATTTTCTAACAGTAGTCTAGGCATGGGGCCTTCTGGGGTGTGCTTTCTACCCATGGTGGCATATGTAATTGGGCCAATACACAGGGTCTCATTAGCTACACTTAAACTAATTTTATTGGCTAGGAGGATGAGGAGCTTGTGGCCTAACCCCTAATTATGGCTGTGTGAAGCCACGTGTCACATCCAAATGTAACGGCCTCATGAGGCTAATAAAATTACATGCCCAGGAAGGGGGGTGCTGATTGTAGAATCATTTTTTAGCGCGCGCTAAGGTTAATGATGTTTTTATGGTTGCACTTACGAATTTTATGCTGCTCATCACGTGGTCTGTCACCAAAGTAATGGTACATCTGGCGCCAGATGCGCCTCCATGACGCCTCCTTTCTTGTCCGGTTCGCATAATTTGCATAGCGTGGGTCCCATATTTCAGGACGCTCCTGCACCAGCACAATGAGCATCTCAATATTAATATATGTGGACGCCATGCTGCTGCTGTACTCCGTGGAGGCGTACTTCCTGGATGTCTGGAGCGCTTTTTGAGCTCATTTGCATATCTAGGCTTCCTGATGATGGATTGGCCCATTTCCTGTCACCAGCCAAAAGACCTGCGTATTGCTCGCAGGTCACACATGTGTTCCGTGTGTAATCCGTATTTTTTGCTCACCCATTGACTTGCATTGGCGTACTACGGGTGTAGTACGCTGACAATCGCAGCATGCTGCGATTGGCACGGAGCGTAGGATATGGATGAGAAATATACGCCTGGTGCGAGTGACCCCATTGAAAATCATTTGTCCGTGTCTAATGCTTGCTTTTTGCGCCTCTCACGCGCCCGTATTCCTCGCCAGTGTGACTCCGGCCTTACTTAGTAATACGTATCTGTAAGTACTCCGGACACACAGTCTACGATTCTACGATAAAACACAGACGTGTGAACAGCTCCATAGGCTGTAATGGTTAGGTGTTCTATCTGTGAAAACTATGGGTAGAACATGTACTTGAAATCTGAACATTTGAATGAGGCCTAAATCAAAAAGCTTGTAGGCAATGCTACTTGCCCAGAAGACCGGCCACCTCTCCTAGATATCTGAGAAGGCAGGTCTTTTGGGTTTGGCCACATTCACACGTTCAGTATTTGGTTAGTATCCTCTGATTGTCCCACTCCTGGTTTTGGCTTACAAACACTGAGATAAAATACTGACCAAATATTGAACATGTTGTAGATAATCGCAGGAACGTGGGATGTCATCACGGACAGGAGGCAGATCAAGAGTTAACAGGGTTTTATTAACAACAGGTATACTCTGCTCATGGAGTGGCAGGACAAGGGGGTTTGTTAGGATGAAGGGCAGAACTGGGAGTTTGGACGGGGAAGGGTATGAACGAACGAGAGTTCGATAGGAAGGAAAAGGTCAAACTTATCAGTCTGTAGTCTTCTTGATTGCAGCGTCACGGTTCTCCGAAGGTGGAACCGACAACAGCGGCACATGATGTCTCAGCGGTGTCTGTAGAGGACAGGATTCCTGTCCACGGAGAGGGTGAAGAGTCCTTGAAGGTTGTGGGAAGTTCCCACACTCATGTGTGCCACACACTGCGCTCAGTCCAGTATGAGGAACCGCTGGAACGAGACTTCGCTCCACGGTGTATGCAGATACCTGGCTAAGAGGATCTAGCCTAGTAACCTGCTTCTTACTGCGCCACGTGCACATTACAGTCTCTGGTTGCAAATGTGAGTCACCTCCAGACACGGAGGTAAGAGGGGAGCTGGCAGTCTGTCATCCACCCACAGGGCACAGGAGATCTGTCAGGTCGGCCTGCGCTCAATGGATTCTCAGCTGACACAGCGCTCGACTGTCTGCTTAGCTTTCCCGCCTCGACTCTGACTCTTTTCCCATGCACAGTGCTTTTTAGCACAGTAAAGCCTACCAGAGCCACATGGAAGGGTCGGTCCTTGTCTGAAAGTCTTTCCCTCTGCAACATTGGTGACAGTCCCGGTAGTTCCGGATCCGGTGCGAGAGAAGTATACCCAATCTTGTTCTTCCTCTTACAATGTGAACATGGCCTAAGGAACAGTAAATTATAGAGCTAAAAATCATTCCATTCTTAAGAACAGAGATATTTTTAATAAGAAGTAAAATGCAAAGTTGCTTTTTTCTTACAAGTACTTAGAAATTGTACCCATTTAATGGGGTTTTCCCACAAACAAAAGTTCATTTTAATCATCGCTCTGTATACTTTCTTTTGCATCCTCCCCTGCCCAGGAGCTGTGGTATGTTTAGACCTTGTTCCTGTATGGTCAGACACAGCCATTACACAGCACAAAGAAGTGATATATTTATAAGATTATCTCAGCACTGGAAAATTTAATTTAAACACATCCAATTGTGGAACTTCTTATTATTCCAAAATCTATTGACTGAAACCAACTTTTCTTCAAGAAAAAAACCCTTTAACAAGATGAGACAACCCCATGGTGTTCATTCAGCATAAGAACCTGTTACAAAAACTATATACCACCTTGTATGCTTTTCTTGTAGTAACCATATATAGGACAGCACAGTCTGCTGCACTTTCTTATTTACTACAGTTAAATATATGCATATAGATATGCAGGATCATACCTGCCAGACAGAGGTCAAAAGGACACTCTTTTGGTCTCTGTCCGATGAATGGGGTCTATACGAACGTTAAAATATAAGCCTGGAGCTTTTTCTTGCAGATAGTGTGCTTAGCTTAACAGACACAAATAATCAACAGCAGGCCACTGTGTGGTCTTATGCTGATGTCAAGCAAAGTAGTCATGCACTAAGTTAAGCAATTTGTGGCTAATGATTGAATGATGGCGCTATAAAAGAAGACACAATGCTTATGTTTAAGTACCAATTTAGCAAAATAAATGCTAAAAATCAGCTAACACAACTGTATCCCTTATTAACCACTCTATGCATGAATATGTGGTATTATTGGGAAGTTATGTAATTCTCTCCTTGAATTTTCATTCTTCTCTTTTTATTTCTGACCATTGTCACTTCATAATGTAACAACTCTGTAATGCTTCAACGTACCCTAGTGATTCTAAGAATGTTTTTTCATGACATATTGTACTTTACAATAGTTGTAAAACTTGATCGATATAGTGGGTACCGGGCCCGATGGTCCTCAATGGGAGATGTTACGGTAGCTGGAACCCGGCCCGTGGCCCTGGGCACCCATTGTAAATGTTCAGTGTCAATGTGTAAGCCGTGACGCCACCTGTGGTGTTCGGCAATGAAGGTGTAAGCCGACGCTGCAGACAGATCCTCTGGGACAGATGGTGAGGTGCAGCAGTGATGTTATAGCCCTCCACAGGCAGGGCTGTAGTCCCAGGGCAGAGTAGGTGAAGTGACACGTAGATGGTGTAGTGTCAGGCGCAAGGGATGTAGCAGTGCTGGGCAGGGTGGAGCAGGAATAAGTGGAGGACACCAGGGCATGTAGTTCCAAAGCTTTACTCACAGTCTGTTGTACAAACAGGTGCCTGCCTCCGTGCCGTGTCCTCCGGGTCAGGGACTCAGTCTACCTCCAGGCCAGATGGAATACTCCTTTCCAACACTCCGCCAACATGTGCCTTTCTGAACGCCTCCTCTTATAGCGCCTTTAAATGAAGTACTCCTAGTACTGAGTTACACTGAAGTTCCTCCTGTCCGATGTTCTTATGAACTCTACTTGTACGGCAGACAGCTGTAGCCTGCTTCGGGGACTTCTTGCTACTAGGTCCCGGCTCACTATCCAGTTGCTGTTGTGCCCCCAAGTCTTGTGTGGGAATAAAGTGGTCACTACTTCTATTCCTCCGGTGTCTGCTGCAGGACCATTAGTATTCATACAATCTCGGGGACCGGGCCCCAGCCTTGCACATGGAACTTCTAGGAAGGGTTCTATTCTAATCCACGTCCTCTGTTCCCTTTAACTCCTCACGTTCCGTACTGATCTTTCCTTCTATGGAGAATCATGCTTTCAGTCTATGTTGCTCTCTCTTCCTTTCCCGTGCCAGCAGACCCAGGTCACTGGGATCTGCTGCAGCACTTCCATCCATCTATCCCTCTCTCCAGGGATCTTCTTCTCTCCAACTCTCTAACCAACGGACTGACTGCTCTAAACTCTTCCCGCTCTTTTTAATGTAATCCAACTTCACCCACCTCCCAGCATGTTTTGTGTTCCAAGCAGGGAGCCACCAATGGGTGCTTTGCTATACTCAAAGCAGGGAGCCGCGGAAGTTGCTTTGCTACACAACTTTGTGTTGTGGGGTGCAGGTGTTGGAGCGTGGTCAGGAGTCTCCACCTTACCTGCATGGTGGGATACCACACCTCAGGAGGAGGTGCAGTACCTCTGTGGTGACTGAGCCTCAGGGGTGCCACATACCCCCCCGTTAAACACAGCACGTCCGCGGGCTGCAAGGCAAACAAAAGTTGACAAATACAGGAACATACAAAAAAAATTTTCAATGCTTAATAAACAGTTCTTATCTAATCTTCTCAATATGAGAGGCAATCATTCTTGAACGTTGCAAACAATTCTTAATTAACTATTTAAAGTCCTAAATCAAAAAGTGCTTTTGTCTATAACTCACTACCACTTCAAGTATTCTGCATCAACACATTTCTTCATCATATCTTCTACTTTCCATCATTAACCTTAAGTGATAACCGCTGATGCCTGGTCCATCACCTACATCTTTCAAATCTTTATTCTCATTTCTTATCTCTTTATTAAAACATTCCTATAAAAGTTACTGTGACTAACTACATTCTTCATAAAAGAATCTATTAATCTATCTATTAATACTTTCATAAGACACACATTATCAAATACTTCTCATCAAAAACTTAAATAATTCTTGTAAGTGCTGGACACCGCTCACAGCCGGGATCTCTTGCAGTGTCCTTCGATTGGAGCTATGCCCCAGGTGAGGTAGTCTTTATCTTCAAACGGTCTATGTAAAGCCAAGAAAGGGCACCTAAAGAGGTGCAAACTATTTACAAACACAGTCCGGATCACTCAGTGTTCATAATCTCCACAGTTCAATTATGAAAAATATGCTGCCAATGCAACTGGGCAATAAAACTGGGAAAACAGAAAAAGAACCATGATAAACAAATAAGGCACAATGGTGCAAATACCCTCCTGGGTAACGAGAGTCAATAGATTGTTTCTTTATTGGGGGTCTCCTCCTGGGGTACTGGAAGCTGTTTTTTTCTTGGTTGCTGCTTCCTCGGAAGAATTTCTTGACATCTTCTTCCTGCAGACGGATTGACATAGGACGAGGTGGTGGCAGCTGGGTGGATTGCTGCCTGGGGTACTTTTGCAGGGGTGATCACCACTGCAGGTGGTGTTCCTTCTAGGGGTACATACGTCTTCTCCTTTTCATAAGTTGCCAGCAATTCTTCAGGTATGCGGCAGATGTTCATGGCATACCATCCTCTTAACCCCTTATGCCGGGTGAAGGTCACGTACTCCCCTGGCTGCAGATCTCTAGCAGGGTGTCCCTTCCTCAGGTGTGCTTCTACGTCCTGCCGGTTAAAGAAAAGGTCACTAATTCTTTTGAGGTCTGCAATAAACCCGAATCCTCTTTCATGGTTCACATTTCGAACCTGTCCCCATCCAGCCGAGTCCCGGGGACCGTAGTGACCAGCACGGACCTTCTCCTTCCGGTCCAGATCAGGACCTAGCACCGCCAGTCTCTGCTGCTCCCTCTCCCTCTGCTCCGCTGCCAGTTGGCAGAGGGTCTGTTGATAATAAGGCTCTTCCTCCTCTTCCTCCTCCCGTGACCTGCCTCTACCCACTGTGGACAAGGGTGCCACTGCCGGGGGTTCGGGTGTTTCCCCCCAGGGTCCAGCGTTCCGGTCCCAGGCAAGGTCTAGCACGACCTGTCCTGATGCTGCCATGGGCATACACCCCAGGGCCTTCCCAGGTGCAGGGACAGCAATTGTACCTGGGGCCTCCTGGCGGTGTTCCAGTGCAGGCCTGAGACGGTGGACAGCTGCAGGTGTGTCCACAGGAGTGGCTTGTCCGGGTGGCAGCGGTGGTGGAGCAGATGGTGGCTCCAGGTCCGCAGGGGCCTCCGGTGGGACCTGCGCAGCCACATCAGGTCCAGGCGGGAGCATGGCTTCAGCTCCTGGGGTCTCCAGCGACTCTTCCGGACAGGCCGCGATCAGCCGTATATACAGCGTGGAGGTATAAACTTGCGCTGCCTGAGGATAGTCCGGTGCAGCGGTGGCAGGTACCGTCGGTGAAAGTACCGGGTCCGGGGGTGCCGGTGGTGTAGGCCCCTCCTGGGCGTGTTGCCCACTCAACTTCCGTAAGGCCTCCTGCCTCAATCGCAACCAGTACGTCAGCTGGGCAATCTCGTCCTCCAGCTGCTGGCGGTTCATCCTGGAAGCCGGGTCAGAGCCTTCAGCCATGGCGCCGGGGAGATTCAGCTCAGCCTCCTCGCGCTCCGCAGGCCTCCTCCCTTCTCTTTCCAACATAGCATTCTGGCATTCTTCCTCCTTCCTGGGCTCTTTTCCCGCCACTGGCTTCTGCTCCTCCTTCTGGGGGCGGCATCTTTTTCCCACTCCTCCATACCAAGCCAGTATACGAACCCCTCGGGGGTGGGCCATGTTGCTGTCGCATAGAAGTTCAGACAGGGGAGGCCCAGGACAGTTCACGGTCTTTTCTTAGGACCACCCAGGCTGTCGCGCCCTTCTTCACCGCACCGGCGGCCATTTTTAACATTCATTTCACAGTCTATCAAATTAGGTCTTATGCACATTGCCAACAGTTTTAAGTCTTAGGCACACAGAACTGTTATGAATGGGTCACCGAGGAAGAAAAAACCTAAACACGCTAAGCCCCAGAAAAACCAGAGAGGTTGGTAACTATGCAGATTGCAGATCCCTGATCCTAACCACACAACTAGCAGCAGCCGTGGAGCTTACCTACGATGAACCTAGACACCTCATCATGGCCGGAGGACTAAATAAGCCTAAAGCAAGAAAAGGGGAAAACTAACTGCCCCAGAGCAGGCCCCAAAGGAATAGACAGCCCCCACACATGCATTGACGGTGAAACAAGATGAAAACACAAACACAGGCAGGAAAATAGGCTGAGCACACAATGGGGCCCAAACTAACTAGAAAGGAGAGGAAAGGAAAGACACTGTCTGCACTCTGCCCAAAACCCTACAAAATAATGTCCAACACTTCTGATAACAAAATTAACCCTGAAGTCACTAGACTTCTCCCACTATATCAGCACTCTGAAATATTCTGAGACAGAGCAAAAAGAGGCCAATCTAATAAGGGACAAAAAGCAAATTGGCAAATACAGATAAATAAGAGTGGAAATTCAGCACAGCCCCAGCCGGGGCTGGCTGACCACACAAAAAACTGAATAGAACAACAAAATCAAATGTGAACATTAACAGAAAAACTTAGCTTGAGCTGACTGGAACAGAGCTGAGAACCAAGACCTGACAAGCAGAAGGAATCACCAGCACCAGAGTAGGGCGTTGGCTGTCTTAAATCCAATCTGAGATTCCTGAGGTCCAATCATCATCCTCATTATCAGGTGTCAGATCTCTACTGATTAAATCAGCCTCACTACCTCATGTCACCACCAGAGGGAGCCTGGAAGGAGAACTCACAACTGGTAGACCAGAAAATGAACTCACAACACAGAACCCGATGGCATAGGGTCTTGTCATCTGGTTCGTGACACCAAAGATGGGTCACCCTCACACCCAGGGCAGTGGGGTTCTCGGTACTGGGCCCGATGGTCCTCAATGGGAGATGTTACGTAGCTGGAACCCGGCCCATGGCCCTGGTCGCCCATTGTAAATGTTCAGTGTCAATGTGTAAGTCGTGACGCCACCTGTGGTGTTCGGCAATGAAGGTGTAAGCCGACGCTGCAGACAGATCCTCTGGGACAGATGGTGAGGTGCAGCAGTGATGTTATAGCCCTCCACAGGCAGGGCTGGAGTCCCAGGACAGAGTAGGTGAAGTGACACGTAGATGGTGTAGTTTCAGGCGCAAGGGATGTAGCAGTGCTGCGCATAAGTGGAGGACACCAGGGCATGTAGTTCCAAAGCTTTACTCACAGTCTGTTGTACAAACAGGTGCCTGCCTCCGTGCCGTGTCCTCCGGGTCAGGGACTCAGTCTACCTCCAGGCCAGATGGAATACTCCTTTCCAACACTCCGCCAACATGTGCCTTTCTGAATGCCTCCTCTTATAGCGCCTTTAAATGAAGTACTCCTAGTACTGAGTTACACTGGAGTTCCTCCTGTCCGATGTTCTTATAAACTCTACTTGTACGGCAGACAGCTGTAGCCTGCTTCTGGGACTTCTTGCTACTAGGTCCCGGCTCACTATCCAGTTGCTGTTGTGCCCCCAAGTCTTGTGTGGGAATAAAGTGGTCACTGCTTCTATTCCTCCGGTGTCTGCTGCAGGACCATTAGTATCCATACAACCTCGGGGCCGGGCACCGGCCTTGCGCTTGGAACTTCTAGGAAGGGTTCTATTCTAACCCACGTCCTCTGTTCCCTTTTACTCCTCACGTTCCGTACTGATCTTTCCTTCTATGGAGAATCATGCTTTCAGTCTATGTTGCTCTCTCTCTCTCTTCCTTTCCCATGCCAGCAGACCCAGGTCACTGGGATCTGCTGCAGCACTTCCATCTATCTATCCCTCTTTCCAGAGATCTTCTTCTCTCTAACTCTCTAACCAACGGACTGACTGACTGCTCTAAACTCTTCCCGCTCTTTTTAATGTAATCTAACTCCACCCACCTCCCAGCACGTTTCATGTTCCAAGCAGGGAGCCACCAATGGGTGCTTTGCTATACTCCAAGCAGGGAGCCGCCGAAGGTGCTTTGCTACACTACTTTGTGGTGTGGAGTGCAGGTGTTGGAGCGTGGTCAGGAGTCTCCACCTTACCTGGAAGGTGGGATACCACACCTCAGGAGGAGGTGCAGTACCACTGTGGCAACTGAGCCTCAGGGGCGCCACAATAGCTTGCATTTATTTCTGAAAATATTGGAAATTTGGCAAAAATGTTGAAAATTTCACAATTTTCAAACTTTTCATTTTTATGCCCTTAAACCAGAGAGTTAAGTCACACAAAATAGTTTATAAATCACATTTCCCACATGTCTACTTTACATCAGCACAATTTTTGAAACATAATTTTTTTTTTTTTTTTTTTACAAGTCTCTTGAAAAATTTCATCAATGGTCTGATAATATTAAAACCAACCTGGCAAAGTTGGAAGACCAGATCACTAATATTAAAAAATCCAAATATCAAAGAGACCGTAATGACTATAACTGCAATGAGGTCTATTCCTGGTCTAGTGAGCGTCGCTAGAGAAATAAAAAAACAATCCTCAAACAGAGTGGAGATAAATCTAATGGCCGACAACGCAGAGTGGTATTTTCCAACATTCCAACACGGATACTTCACACACTTCACGTGAGAACTCTGAGGACAATGATACGGATGATTCATTAGGTCCTTTTGAAAGGAGATTAAGTGGAGCTACACCACATCGTATGGAGAATCAGCAAATTACATCACAGAGAAGTACTGATTTCCAATATTCAGCTTCAAAAACCGAAGGAGGAGGAGGGGCAGGAGAGCTGGGAAGAGACACAGGAAGGTATTCCCTGAAGAAAAAAACAGGGGAAAACACAGTTATAAACCTTTCCTGTTACGGTATATTGTGTCTGAAATGCAGCAAAAAATCCTCTCCAAAGGACTCTCCTTTTCTCCAACCAAAGAACTAGATCTATACCATACACTCCTGGACCTAAATAAATTTGTCAGGAATTTGACACTGAAATGTCATTTTCTGGATGAGACCAGTGAAAATGATACAGAAATTTCCACCATTAGTGATCAAACTCCACCATTGTCTTCAATTCCCACGTTTGAAGAAGTATGTTGTCTGCAAAATCTTAAAATACTGGGTGCAGAATCCCTGACTCAAGATGCAGATCTTAACAGACATTTTTGTGTGAAAAAGCCTTTTTATTATCCAATAAAATCAAAACCCCAGATTTTGGACACATTCCAAGAAATTGTTGAACGGGATTTGATTAGCCTGAAGGCGAGAAGCAGGCTCTGAAAGAGTTAAAGTTAAACACTAACCTAAAGCCCCCGTTACACATAGCGATATCGCTAGCAATATCGCTGTAACGTCACCAATTTTGTAACGTTATAGCGATATTGCTAGCGATATCGCTATGTCTGATACTTACCTCCGACCGGCTCCCCCGCTGCTCATCGCTGGTCGTGCGAGAACGTCCTGGATCATTTCTCGTTGGACGCTTCCTGCTGGGCTTCCTGTGGCGCCGACGAGCGATGCGTGGACGCAGGCGGGAGGATGTCAGGATCGCCGCTTCTGACAGGTAAGTAGCGACCCCCGACCCCAGCGAGGTCGCTGGTTAGATCTGCTTGTGTGGCAGCTCACTAGCGACCACTTAGCGATGCACCAGCAATCCATATCGTTGTCGGGATCGCTGGTGCATCGCTAAGTGTAACGGTACCCTAACCATCAGAAGGGTAGACAAAGGAGGCACTGTGGTTCTCCTGGACTCCTGTCTTTATGAAAAGATGAATCAGAACATGCTACAAAATGAGGACATATACAAACCTCTGAGCAACAATCCTACACAAGTCTTCCAAAATAAATTAAAAACTCTCTTGTTAGAAGATGTAGCAATGGGAGCAATCAGCCCGAAATTATCAGAAGATTTGTATGTTGAATGCCCTATTATTCCAATCCTACACTCCCTTCCCAAAATTCATAAGGAAGTTTTTGCTCCTCCTTTGAGGCCGATTGTGGCTGGGATAGGGAGCATAGGAGAAAAATTAAGTGCCTGGATAGATATGTACCTGCAGCTTCTAGTACTACAAATCCCAGGATACATAAGAGACTCTAAACATCTTATTTCATCGCTTGATGGCTTCAAACTGTCTGAAAATTGTATGTTTATTGCTTGCGATGTTGAGGCCCTGTATCCTTCGCTGCTCCACGACCTGTCTTTAACGATTCTATCCAATCACTTGACTAAATTTAGTAACTATAAAAAATCAATTCAAGAGTTTATAGTGATGGGGTAGAGTTCTTACTTAAGTACAATTATTTTTCATTCAACAAAAATTTTCATTTGCAGGTTCGTGGAGCACCAATGGGTGCAGGGTTCTCGCCATCGCTGGCAAATTTATATTTGGCAGCCTGGGAGCAGGATTTTGTTTTTTTTCTGGCGCGGATCCCCTTTCCGCTCACATCAGGAGGATGGGTCGTTATTAGAGTTGAGCGATACCGTCCGATACTTCAAAGTATCGTATCGGATGGTATCGGCCGATCTTTAAAAAAAGTATCGGTATCGCCGATTCCGATACCGGAAGTCCCATTCAAGTCTATGGGACTTCCGGTATCGGAATAAGAAAAACCCTTTCCTGCCCTTGTACAGCCTCTCTGGGGTCTGTACGGGCCTTTCGGGGGGCTGTGCCGGCCTGCCAGGGGGTCTGTGCAGGCTCCGGTGGTCTGTGCCGGCCTGCCGGTGGTCTGTGCAGGCTCCGGGGGGCTGTGCCGGCCTGCCGGGGGGCTGTGCCGGCCTGCCGGGGGGCTGTGCCGGCCTGCCGGGGGGCTGTGCCGGCCTGCCGGGGGGCTGTGCCGGCCTGCCGGGGGGCTGTGCCGGCCTGCCGGTGGTCTGTGCAGGCTCCGGGGGTCTGTGCAGGCATCGTCCGATGGGACTACAAGTCCCATCGGGCGATGCCTGCTACCATGACAGTGATTGACACATTAGCCAATGATGGGACAGTAGTAGTCCCATCATCCGGCTAATGTGTTAAATGTAAAAAAAAAAAAAAAAATTACATGCTACATACATACAACATGCATACTACATACATGCTACATTCATACTACATACTACATACATGCTACATTCATACTACATAAATACTACATGCAACATACATACTACATATATACTACATGCATGCTACATACATACTGCATGCTACATACATACCACATATATACTACATACATACTACATGCATGCTACATGCTACATACATAACACATATATACTACATGCATGCTACATACATACTACATGCTACATACTACATATATACTACATGCATGCTACATACTACATGCTACATACATACTACATGCATGCTACATACATACTACATACATACTACATATATACTACATGCATGCTACATACATACTACATGCTACATACTACATGCATGCTACATACATACTACATGCTACATACTACATATATACTACATGCATGCTACATACATACTACATACATACTACATATATACTACATGCATGCTACATACTACATGCTACATACATACTACATATATACTACATTCATACTACATACTACATATATACTACATACATACTACATACATACTACATGCATGCTACATACATACTACATGCATGCTACATACATACCACATACATACTACATGCTACATACATACTACATATATACTACATGCATGCTACATACATACTACATGCTACATACTACATGCATGCTACATACATACTACATGCTACATACTACATATATACTACATGCATGCTACATACATACTACATACATACTACATATATACTACATGCATGCTACATACTACATGCTACATACATACTACATTCATACTACATACTACATATATACTACATACATACTACATACATACTACATGCATGCTACATACATGCTACATACATACCACATGCATGCTACATGCTACATACATACCACATATATACTACATACATACAATACATTCATACAATACATACATAGACATACAGTACATATAACATAGAGTAACATACTTACCAATACTTGTCACATTGTTCCCCGAAGCCATTGTCTATTCCGGGATAAATATTAACATAACAAACCACAAAAATACTCACCCACGATCCGAAGCAGTCCACGAGTGTGTCCCACGACGATCTTGGGTAGAGAACTGCAGCATCAGATGATGCTGCCGTTCTCTACGGGCTGTAGGAATCCAATGACGGAAGGTAGGTATCCTTCCGCACTGTATTCCTCCGCCACTTAAAAAAAAAAAGTCCCTAGTCTCACTTTATGCCATTGCTGTGTGGGAATTTCCCACACAGCAATGGCATAAAGTGAGACTAGGGACTTTTTTTTTTTTAAGTGGCGGAGGAATACAGTGCGGAAGGATACCTACCTTCCGTCATTGGATTCCTACAGCCCGTAGAGAACGGCAGCATCATCTGATGCTGCAGTTCTCTACCCAAGATCGTCGTGGGACACACTCGTGGACTGCTTCGGATCGTGGGTGAGTATTTTTGTGGTTTGTTATGTTAATATTTATCCCGGAATAGACAATGGCTTCGGGGAACAATGTGACAAGTATTGGTAAGTATGTTACTCTATGTTATATGTACTGTATGTCTATGTATGTATTGTATGAATGTATTGTATGTATGTAGTATATATGTGGTATGTATGTAGCATGTAGTATGTATGTGGTATGTATGTAGCATGCATGTAGTATGTATGTAGCATGCATGTAGCATGCATGTAGTATGTATGTAGTATGTATGTAGCATGTATGTAGCATGCAGTATGTATGTAGTATATATGTAGTATGTATGTAGTATATATGTAGTATGTAGTATGTATGTAGCATGCATGTAGTATATATGTAGTATGTATGTAGCATGCATGTAGTATGTATGTAGCATGTAGTATATATGTAGCATGCAGCATGTATGTAGTATGTATGTAGTATATATGTAGTATGCATGTAGTATGTATGTAGTATGTATGTAGCATGCAGTATGTATGTAGCATGTATGTAGTATGTATGTAGTATATATGTAGTATGTATGTAGCATGCATGTAGTATGTATGTAGTATGTATGTAGCATGCAGTATGTAGTATGTATGTAGTATGTATGTATGTAGTATGTATGTAGCATGCAGTATGTATGTAGCATGTATGTAGTATGTATGTAGTATATATGTAGTATGTATGTAGTATGTATGTAGTATGTATGTAGTATGTATGTAGCATGCAGTATGTATGTAGCATGTATGTAGTATGTATGTAGTATATATGTAGCATGCATGTAGTATGTATGTAGCATGCATGTAGTATTTTTTTTTTTTTTTTTTTTTTTTAACATTTAACACATTAGCCGGATGATGGGACTACTACTGTCCCATCATTGGCTAATGTGTCAATCACTGTCATGGTAGCAGGCATCGCCCGATGGGACTTGTAGTCCCATCGGACGATGCTTGCACAGACCCCCGGACATCAGCACAGCCCCCCGGCAGGCCGGCACAGCCCCCCGGCAGGCCGGTACAGACCCCCACAGGGTGCACAGACCACCGGCAGGCCGGCACAGCCCCCCGGCAGGCCGGTACAGACCCCCACAGGGTGCACAGACCACCGGCAGGCCGGCACAGCCCCCCGGCAGGCCGGTACAGACCCCGGGCAGTCCACACAGCCCCCCGGCAGGCCGGCACAGCCCCCCGGCAGGCCGGCAGAGACCCCCGGAAGGCCCGAAATGACGGCGCATCATGATGCGCACACACCGCGCATCATGATGACGTCAGGCCGTCAATCAACTGAACTTCCGATTCCGATGCCGAATTCCGATATTGAAAAAATATCGGAAGTCGGTATCGGAATTCCGATACAGCAAGTATCGGCCGATACCCGATACTTGCGGTATCGGAATGCTCAACACTAGTCGTTATATAGATGACTTCCTCCTGGTGTGGGACGGGACGGTGGAATCCGCGTAAGAATTTATTCAACATTGTAATGACAATGGAATGAATCTAAGATTTACCCATTCAATTGGAATCAGCTCCATTAATTTTCTGGATGTGACGCTCAGTTTGGATTCCACAAATAAAATCCTAGTGTCCCCCTACCGTAAAAGTACAGCCACAAACTCCACTCAATTGGCACAATCCTGTCACCAAAAGAATGTCATTAAAAATGTCCCCCTTGGAGAGCTGTACAGGTTCAAAAGGAATTCATCTTTACATGAAACTTTTGAAAAAGTGAAAGATGAGACCCGTATCAGACTGACAGGAAGGGGTTACTCTAAGTGGAGGCTAGATAGGGCTGAGGGCATAATCAGTAACAAGGACAGAGCAGAGATGCTGAAAGAAACAGGAGACAGGAAAAAATGTCACAAATATAGATCTAATCATGCAGGTAATAAAAATGATGGAGTGGTTTTTACAACTATGCACAGCCCATACTTCAAAAATGTTATTAACATCATTAAAAAACGATTACCTATATTTAGAGATGAGCGACTTTGCCTTTTTTCGGGTCGAGTCGGGTTTCATGAAACCCGAATGAAATCGGCCGATTATCGTGAAAAGTCGAAGGCCGACTGAAACACGAAACCCAATGCAAGTCAATGGGGAAGAAAAGTCGGCAGAGAGTGGAGGACAGGAAACACACCTACATTGCCCATTTTAATGTCAAAAACATCAATTCTTATTACTTAAGCTTGTCAACCTTAATTTACTTTTTAATAATAGTTAGGCATTGAAAACTGGGGGTTATTTGGCTAAAGTTGTGGGGGGGGGTAGGGCTGGCTCCAGATTTTCGTGGGCCCAAGGCCAAAGAGTGTCAGTGGGCTCCTTTAACACATGCCACAATTCATGATCCTCTGATACGGCAGAGAAATAGCGGTGTAGTACAATGAAAAATACTTCACTTCTTACATCTCATGACTGATATCCATTTTAAATTCTCCAATAGCTCCAAAAACGGACGGAGAATATTACTCCATACAGTATTATGGCCACTGCATAGTGCGCTATACAGAGTAATGAGGCCCATATATTTTTCCATACAGAATCATTGGTCCCATATAATGTTTGAAACAGTATATGATGAGCTCCACATAATGCTACAGTATATGTTGGTCCCCATGGATGAAACTGCACTGTGTTATGGGCCCAAATAATGCTCCATATATAATGGGCCCCATTTCTAATGCTCCAGTGCATAATGGGCCCTGTAAATGCTGCTCCAGTGTCTGATGTCCACCTTTGGAATGCTCCAGTGTATGGTGGGCCTCATATATCATTCTCCAGAGTATAGTGCTCCCCAAAAATAGCTGTCCCAACATTGAAAGCAATTAAATAAGTCTCCTCGCTAGGGAATCCCTGTACTAGTGTGGACTCCTCGTCGTCCCCATCTTCCATCTCACTGCACTTGGACTGTTTAGGCAGAGGGCGTACAGACATGATGTCATCGCGCTCTCTGACCAGAATGTCACTGTCAGGAAACGCGGAATACGTCACGGCGGTGGAGCAGGGAGAGGTAAGTATTTCAGCTTTGCAAGTGCTGTGATCCTGAACAAGCAGGGGGGCCCACTCATTGGCGATGGCACTGGCACAGGGCCCCTCATAGTACGCCGTTGTGTCCGACGGCGGGTGTGCACCCCCACTGTCAGAGACACTTGATTCTACTATGAGAGACCTTGTGCCAGTGCCGTTGCCAAACAGTGTGCCCAGCCACCTGTCCAGGGCAACGGCACTCGCACGGGTGCGTGCGCCAGGTGGTGACCCCGGCCCTGTGGGGGGAGGCAGCCCAGTTAGGGAGGTGGAAAATTTGGCATATGTTGATGTTGGACATTCAGCAGCTGCAAATGGAGGAATTGGAGAAGTCCGCGGAAGGAGGAGGACAAAAGCAAGCCATTTTTCTGGCAACCTATGTGTTAGCAGGGGAGGGTGGGACAAAATCCTTTGAAACCCATGCATGGTTCATTTTAATGAAGGCTAGATCATCAAAATTTTGGGTCAACAGACGGGTCCTTTTTTCTGTCATGATTGATCCAGCGGCACTGAAGACTCGTTCAGATAACACACTAGCAGCCGGGCAAGCGAGCTCCGGTAAGGCATATTGTGCCAATTCAGGCCAGGTGTCAAGTTTACTGGCCCAATAGTCAAAGGGGCATGACCGTGAGGGAGAACATCGATATGGGAGGAGAAGTAGTTTGTTACCATAGTTGACAACTGCTGTCTCCTGTCACTTTCGATCGATGCAGTATTATCAGTCGTGTGAGCGGTACTTGAAAAATCAGTCCACAACATGGTCATGAAACCCCTGTGTCCAACGCCACTTCTGCTGTGTGCACCATGAACACCTCTTTCATGTTGCCACCTACGGCTTGTTGGAAAAACATCACTGCCGCTGTGTGCTGGGAATGCCTCAAACAAACGGTTTACCAGAGTTGCTTGTTTGTTAGCCAATATTAGCTCTCGGTTCTCCTGTGACATGATGTTTTGGAATTTGCCTTTACAGCGTGGATCCAGGATGCTGGCCAACCAGTAGTCGTCATCGTTCATCATTTGGCAATGCGGGGGTCCCTTTTTGTGATCTGCAAGGCATAATCAGACATGTGGGCCAATGTTCCAGGTGTCAATGATGCACTGCGAGTGCTGGGTGGTGGAGCACTTTCTGGCAAATCCACATCCCTCCAGTCACGCACAAACCCTGTACTTGACCTTGCCACGCCAACATTTTTTCTTGCCCCCTGAGAAGCATCCTCCTCCCCAAAATAATCATCCCCATCATCCTCCTCCTCCTCTTCCTCTTCTTCCTCCACATCGTCCACGAGACTTCCCTGACCAGAAAATGGTTGCGAAATTGGCTGCAATCGATATCAGGCGCCCATGTCTGTGTCTGGAGAGCCCCATGAGGGGCCTAAACAGAGGAAACCCCCACAAATGATGGCATTTTGGAAACTAGATCCCTCAAGGAATTTATCTAGATATGTGGTGAGCACCTTGAACCCTCAGGGGCTTCACAGAATTTTATAATGTTAAGGTGTGGCAGTTAAAAAACACATTTTTCCCACAAAAATGTTATTTTAGCCCCAATTTTCTTTATTTTCACAAGGGTAGCAAGAAAAAAATGGATGACAAACTTTGTTGTGCAGTTTCTCCTGAATATGACGATACCACATATGTGGAGGAAAACTACTGATTGAGCTCACGGCAGGGCTTGGAGGGGATGGAGCGCAATTTGACTTTAGGAATACAAAATAGCCGATGCCAGGTAATGTTTGGAAAGTCCCTGAGATGCCTAAACAGTGGAAACCCCCAAAAATGTCCCCATTTTGTAAACTAAACCCCTCAAGAAATTTAGCTAGATGTGTGGTGAGCACCTTGAGCCCTCAGGGGCTTCACAAAATTTTATATTGTTGAGCCGTGAAAATAGAAAAATCACATTTTCCCCACAAAAATGTTGTTTTAGCCCCCAATTTTTTATTTTCACAAGGGTATCAGGAGAAAATGGATGCCAAAATTTGTTTCATTTTTTCCTGAGTACACTGATACCCAATATTTGTTGTAAAACGATTGCTTGGGAGCAAGGCAGGGCAAGAAAGGAAATGAGCGCTATTTTCGCTGGAATACGTTGCTGATACCATGTCACATTTGAAGACCCCTTGACATGACAAAACAGCAATAAAAACCACAAGTGACCCCTTTTTGTAAACTACAGCTCTCAAGGAATTCATATAGGAGAAAACGAACAATCTAGTATTCCCTTGTTTGATGAGTCTCCAGGAAATTCAATAATAAGCATAATTTGGGTCCCATTGCAAACTTGTAACAAAACCCACCAACAACGATGCTCCATTAATGTCTTTTTGTATGAAAAAGAGCCTAATAAGTGATCTAAGGTATTAAGGCACTTGACAAAGTATCTCACACAATCCTTATTGAAAAAATGACTAAGTATGGAATGGACAAGGCAACTGTTAGGTGGATTCATAACTGGCTTAGTGATCGGACCCAAAGAGTGGTCATAAATGACTGTACATACAGTTGGAAGAATGTCTCAAGTGGGGTACCACAGGGCTCTGTCCTGGGTCCTGTATTGTTCAACTTCTTTATCAATGATTTAGATGAAGGAATTGAGGGTAAACTGATTAAATTTGCTGATGACACAAAGCTAGGAGGGATAGCTAATACTAGAGAAGAGAGAGCGAGGATTCAAAAATATATAAATAAACTGGAGCAGTGGGCAGCAACTAACAGAATGGTTTTTAACAGGGAAAAATGCAAAGTACTACATCTGGGCAATAAAAATTAAAAAAGCATATACAGAATGGGAGGAATAGGGCTAAGCGACAGCACATGTGAAAAATACTCAGGTATATCACAGACTGAATATGAGTCAACAGTATGATGCAGCAGCAAAAAAGGCAAATGCAATTCTAGGATGTATTAACAGAAGCATACAGTCTACATCTCATGAAGTCATTATCCTCCTCTACTTCGCTTTGGTCAGACCTCATCTGGAATACTGTGTCCAGTTTTGGGCACCACATTTTATAAAAGACATCAACAAACTAGAGCAAGTTCAGAAAAGAGCGACCAGAATGGTGACCCGTCTGCAAACCCTGTCTTATGAGGAAATGTTGCAGGATTTGGGAATGTTTAGCTTGCAAAAGAAAAGACTGAGAGGAGACTTAATAACTGTCTACAAATATCTCAAGGGCTGTCACATTGATGAAGGATCTGATCATCTTTATTCTCATTTGCACAAGGAAAGATTAGAAGCAATGGGATGAAACTGAATGGGAGGAGACACAGATTAGATATGAGAAAAAACTTTATAACAGTTAGATTGATCAATGAGTGGAACAGGCTGCCACAAGAGGTGGTGAGCTCTCCTTCAATAGAAGTCTTCAAACAGAGGATGGACAGACATCTGTCTGGGATGATTTAGTGAATCCTGCTTTGAGCAGGGGGTTGGACCAGATGGCCCAGGAGGTTCCTTCCAACTCTACGATTCTATGATTCTAAGGCCCAGTCACGACTGCAACACAGCCCCTAATAGCTACACCCTGAAGACAATGTAGGCAACAAAACTACTAGTCATGATTTAGTTTCACAAATATGTACACACAGCTTTGCTAGGCTTTCCTTTCAGGAATCTGTATTTAAAGGTTTTTGTTTGGGGGGCATGTAGCAATATTGACAATTTTTTTGTGATCCTGAATTCTTACACAATGCATTGTACACAATATTAGGATTCCTCTCCAGTTTTGAACGGTTATCATGTGACTATTCATATGTGAAATTTGTATACCAGCAGTAAGATGCCGACTACCTTCTCTTCCTGCTTCTCTCAGTGGTTTCTTAAACAACCACTCAATGCAAGAAACAGCAAAATCCTAACATCATGTGCTGGCACGTAAAAGTTTGGGGACCCTTGGTCAACATTACTGTTATTGTGAACAGTTAAGCAAGTTGAAGATGAAATGATCTCCAAAAAAGGCCTTAAGTTAAAAATGACACATTTCCTCTGTATGTTAGGCAAAAAATATATATTTTTTTCAATTATTAGATCTTTAAAAATTACGAAAAGAGAAATGGGCCGATGTAAAAGTTTGGACATCTTGCATGGCTAGTATTTAGTTGCACCCCCTTTGGAAAGTATCATAGCTTTTAAACACTTTTTGTAGCCAGCCAAGAGTCTTTCAATTCTTGTCTGAGGGATTTTCATCCATTCTTCATGAAAAACCCTTCCAGTTCTGTGAGATTCCTGGATCATCTTGCATGCACTGCTATTTTGAGGTCTAGGCAGATTTTCATTGATATTCAGATCAGTGGACTGTGAGGGTCATTGTAAAGCCTTCAGCTTGTGGCTTTTGAGGTAGTCTATTGTGGATATTGGCATGTTTTTAGGATCATTATCCATTTGTAGAAGCCATCCTCTTTTCATCTTCAGCTTTTTTACAGATGTTGTTATGTTTGCATCAAGAATTTGTTGAAATTTCATTGAATCCATTCTTCCCTCTAACTGTGAAATGTTCCCCGTGCCATTGGCTGCAACACAACCGCAAAGAATGATTGATCCACCCCATACTTAATGGTTGTCAAGATGTTCTTTTCCTGAAATTCTGTGCCCTTTTTTCTCCACAAATACTGTACCTTTGATCATTGTGGCTAAAGAATTCTATTTTAATCTCATAGATCAACAGGACTTGTTTCCAAAATGCATCAGGCTTGTTTAGATGTAGTTTTGAATACTTCTGACACTGAATTTTATGGTGCGGATGCAGGAGAGGTTTTCTTCTGATGACTCTTCCATGAAGGCGATATTTGAGCAGGTGTCTTTGAAGAGTAGAACAGAACAATGCACCACAATTCCAGATTCTGCTAAATTTTTCTGAAGGTCTTTTTCAGTCAAGCTGGGGTTCTGATTTGCCTCTCTAGCAATCCTACAAGCAGGATTTAAATTTTTCTTGATCTTCCAGACCTTATCTTGACCTCCACTGTTCCTGTTCCTGCTGCCATTTCTTAATTACATTTCAAACTGAGGAAAGGGAAACTTGAAAGCGTTTTGCTATTTTCTTATAGCCTTCTCCTGCTTTGTAGGCCTTCACTATTTTTATTTTCATAGTGCTAGGCAGCTGCTTAGAAGAATCCATGGCTGCTGTTTTTTGGCACAAGGTAAGAGGAGGCTGGGCTTTTGTAAAGCTGGGAAATTTGCATCACCTAGACCTTTCTTAGCGCTGAGGCCAAGACATACCGTAACCCTAACAAGATAATTAAGGTCTGAAACCTTGGTCAAAGTTATCTGATCACACAAATCTCCAAGGGTGCCCAAATGTTTGCATTGACCTATTTTCCTTTTTGCAATTTTTAAAAACTAAAAAATGAAAAAATATATATATTTTTGCCTAAAATACAAATGAAATGTCTCATCTTTAACTTTATCCCTTTTCAAGATCATTTCATCTTCATCTTGCTTAACAGTTCACAAATACAGTAATTTTGACCAGAGATACCCAGACTTTTACATGCTACTGTATGTTACACACTGATGAGATTCGGTATTATACAGTCAATGCAAAAGCTGCCACCTGGCCTGGAAAACCCCTTTTATAAGATATTAAAACACTGTGTTCTATTAAATACTAAAAACACATCTATATATTTAAACGGGGTGAGAGGACAATGCATACCAGGATTGGGGGGGTGAGAGGACCATGCATTCCAGGATTGGGGGGTCAGGGGACCATGCATACCAGGATAGGGGGTGAGAGAACCATACATATCAGGATTGGGGGTGAGAGAACCATACATATCAGGATTGGGGGGTGAATTATTATTAAATCTTCAAAAATAAACTGCATATATATTCTAGAATACCCGATGCGTTGGAATCGGGCCACCATCTAGTATTAATATAATGAGCTATTGTTACAAAGTATGTGGTTAGTCACTCAAAATGCAGCTGAAAAATAACTTTTCTAACAAATGGAAAATAGTTGATATCCTTTTTTATAAAGATAATACACAAAAGAAAAAAAGAAAAAATAAGCTGTTACTGAGTTATTTGATCTATTTTATTGAAATACTGCGCAGATACTGAAGATAAATACAGTATATCATAAAGAGGAAATTTTATTCATAAACAGGAATAAAGTTTATTATTTGGGTGCTGATGTGCTTCAGGTTAAAAAGTAACCAATATCATTAATGTGATACGACAATTCAGTTATACTTATGTAGAATACGAAGCAAAAAATTCTTATTGCTGTTCTAGCTATGACACTTTTCTTTAATCATATATATTGACGCCATCATTTTACTGCTTGCTTTTATTTTTTTGCTATTTTCTTTCCAGCTACAGGAAGGGCAGTTTCCTTACTTGGCTATTAAACACTGTCACAGTTCAGTTTAGTCGACTTCAAGCCAAATAAAATATTCTCATAAGTCCATGAAAACAAGGGGGGTGTTGTGTAATAATTAAACATCTGTTTATTAGGTCCAATTACTGGGACTGCTGATTTTCCTTTGGAAAATAAGATGAGGTTGCATAAACTTTGATAACACCTTAAAGTTACCCTTATGTACTGTATTTAAGGAGCAATATCCCTAAAATTAAATGGTTATTCCCAGCAAGAAAAAAACTATTCAAAGAATAGGTTAAACCTTGTGGATTGGTAGGGTCCGACCACTAGGACCACTGCTGATCTAGGAAACGGGGTTGTGAAGTATCCTGGCAGAATGGAGTTGTAGGTACACATGTAAGCCATTGATTCCACCAGTCTCTATGAAAGAAGGAGCGCAGCAGTCTTACAGAAAATCAATGGATCAGTGGCACACATCTATGAGACACAGCTCCATTTTCAGGTTTGGTTATGTTCCGAGTGGTCAAACCTGCAAATTGTTGTCTATCCTTTGGATAGGGAAGATGAAAACAAGCTTTTAAAACAAGCATTGAAAATTTTGAAGCTGTTCTCTTTGATCATGTCTACAGGATTATCCACAAATATCTGATGGGTGCCGGTTCCATTTTGGTGGCCCAATGAAGTTGCCTAAAACATTCATGCAGAGAATAACTAACTTCTTGCTGAACTTCTTTCATATCCTATAGATACAAAGGTAACTATTATTAACTAGATGGTGGCCCGATTCTAACGCATCGGGTATTCTAGAATATGTATGTAGTTTATTTATGAAGTTCTAATAATAATGCAAAAATGTACCCCCCAATCCTGGTATGCATGATCTCCTCACCCCCCTTTACTGGTAAGCATGGTACCCTTCCCCCCATCCTGGTATGCATGATCCCATCACCCCCCTTTCTTGGCATGCATGGTCCCCCTCACCCCCCTTTCCTGATATGCATGGTCCCCTCACCCCCCTTTCCTGGTATGCATGGTCCCCTCACCCCCCTTTCCTGGTATGCATGGTCCCCTCACCCTCCTTTGCTGGTATGCATGGTCCCCCTACCCCCCATTGCTGGTATGCATGGTCCCCCTCCCCCCCATTGCTGGTATGCATGGTCCCCATCCCCCCATTGCTGGTATGCATGGTCCCCTCATCCCCCCTATCCTGGTTTGCATGGTCCCCTCACTCCCGTATTCTGGTATGCATGGTCCCCCTCACTCCCCTTTCCTGGTATGCGTGGTCCCATCACCCCCCTTTCCTGGTATGCATGGTCTCTGTTAAAATAAAAAATAGTTATATGCTCACCTTCCGACGACCCGTGATCTCCACTCCACGCGCCCGGCCTCGTGGTCCCAGTAATGCTTTGCGCGAAACACCGCTGATGACGTCGCACTCTCGCGAGAGTGACCTCATCTCCGGTCTAAGGCGCAAGGCATTACTGGGACCGCGCGTGGAGTGGAGATCGTGGGCCGTCGGAAGGTGAATATAACCTTTTTTTATTTTAATTCTATTTTTTACAGATGTGCTGCGCCCGATTGAGCTCTGCGCCCGACTGCGCCTGCCGCTGATTGGTCGTGGCCGCAGGCGCAGCTTACCGTTACAAACAGCTGCGCCTGTCGCTGATTGGTCGCGGCCGCCAATCAGTGCCGCGGGATTTCGGTTACAGACAGACATGATAAGACGATTATATGTATAGATGTGCAAGGCAGCAAGAAGAGTGCTATTACTATGTCGGGGCTAAAACTGAAAGAAGATAACTGTTACTGTGTGTGGTGCAATAGGTGGCACTTGACTTTGTGAGGCACAAAGATGGGCTCTTTTACTGTGCAGAACACAATAACTACCTGGCTAACAATTATTTCTAGAAAGTATGAGGCACGATCGGTTTGTAATTATTTTGGGATCACTATTTAGAACTTTTTTTTATTATCACGGGTGCTGTTGGTGTGACAACATTTTTGAAGGTGTAACTTAAAGTATGACACTATTTTTTAATTACAGCATTTGGGACATTGTTCTACACAGCAGGTAAAGCAAGGGCAGTCATATTGAGGCACAACTGGAAAAGCAACTTGCATCGATTTGGAGTTTTTAAATGCTGTACTGTAGAGTTTGTGAAGGTTCAGAAAAAAATATTCAACTTGTTAGAAAAGTGAGGAGTCAAGAATTTTTGGACAGCAAAGTCTGCAAACACGATTCATGGCTAGAAAGAAATCTTCATAGCGGCTACAGCCTGGTGAAAATTATAGGAATTTACAATCGATAAAAAACATTATTTGTGAGAAATCAGATTTAATATTTTCTATTGTGGTCTGCAGATACCCATGAGGTACTGGTACTGATTAGAGATGAGCGAGTATACTTGTTGCTCGGGTTTCCCCGAGCATGCTCGGGTGTCCTCCGAGTATTTGGGTGTGCTCGGAGATTTAGTTTCTGTCGCATCAGCTGCATGATTTATGGCTGCTGGACAGCCTGAATACATGTGTGAATTCCCTCACAAACAAGCAATCTCTACATGTATTCAGCCTGTCCAGCAGCGGCAAATCATGCAGCTGCATCAAGGGAAACTAAATCTCTGAGCACGCCAAAATACTCGGAGGCCACCCGAGCGTACTCTGGAAAACCCGAGCAACGAGTATACTTGCTCATCACTAGTACTGATCTTTACATGGTCACCGCATCGTGATTACATTACTCATATGTGATTTGCATACTTGTGATCACATGCTGATCGCTTTCTTGTCCATTTCTTTCACTTGAGACCTTCAATAATGTTATAATTTTGCATAATAGACTCTCTGAATAATTTTTTATATAGCCTTGACATCCCCTTAAATATTTCAGCATTTGGAGCCCCACTTCTAATTTTGCCCTGGGCCAAATTTTGTATTAAACCTGTCCTGATAGCTTCCTATGTCACTTAGCTTTCCCAGATTTAAATACGTCTAGTTTTGCAGAAACCCAAGTGTGAAGAATAATAAGGTAAAACATAACTATAGGAAAACTAGGCAGACATGCTAGGGGTTGCCTAGGTTTGGCATGAATGTCTGCATTCACTTGATGTGACTGCAGACTTGTGAAACCTCACAGCATGCACAGTGCTCATTGTCAGAAAACTCTTGTGCCGGCATTGAGACCAGGCGGTCATGTGATATGTATACTCCCATACACATTCCGACTAGACATGCTCAGCCTCGCTCAATTCACTTGCATGGAGCTAGGCCCCATACTGTATGTCTAATCAGAATGTGGCCAGGAGGAGTATGTGTAGGGTTCAGACAGGTTCTCAGGATGTAGTGACGAGACACGAGACTGAGTGTGATTGGTAAAATAAATATTTATAAATTGGTGCCGCTGGGGCTGTGCTGAACAAATCAAATGGGCAACAACAAACTGTCCTCGCAGGGACTCAATAACATTTACAACACTCTTCCTTATACTAAATACGACTAATCCGGCTAGTCCGGGTGTTGTAGGCCACGTACGGCCGAACTAAGGGTCCTTATTTCCTATGGACAACTTATCCTTCCAGGCGTCATTCAGGATCGCAGATGCGGCCGCTCAGAGGTCGCTGATGTGGCTGCCTTGACGCCCCGATGTCCCGGGATAATTTGGGTTCGACGGGCCCTGGATGATCTGTGCTGGTGTGGCACGACAGGCCCTGAAGAATCCGTGCTGGCGGGGCACAACAGGCAGGCCCTGAAGAATCGGTGCTGGTGGGGCACAACAGGCCCTGAAGAATCTGTGCTGGTGGGGCACAACAGGCCCTGAAGAATCTGTGCTGGTGGGGCACAACAGGCCCTGAAGAAACGTTGCCGGTGGGGCACAACAGGCCCTGAAGAAACGTTGCCGGTGGGGCACAACAGGCCCTGAAGAAACGGTGCCGGTGGAGCGCAACAGGCCCTGAAGAAATGATGCCGGTGGGGCGCAACAGGCCCTGAAGAAATAATGCCGGTGGGGCACAACAGGCCCTTAAGAAATGATGCCGGTGGGGCGCAACAGCCCCTGAAGAAATGATGCCGGTGGGGCGCGGTGATGACGCAGTCTCTAAATCTACCGTTCACCAGTCTCTGCCCAGAGTCCCTCAGCAAACTAGACAGGGGGCCTCTACTGCCGCCTGTAGCGAGGTGGCACCCCCTGGCAGGGCCGCAGCTATGGAAGAAGGCAGGGGGCAGTGTCCTGACCGCTGTAAAGAAATGGTCTATAGTCGCAGCGGTCAGTGGAGGCCGTGGACTTGTCACAGCAGGACAGGAAACAGCGGGGGCAGCTGTATGCGACCGTATGAGGGGAGCAGCCGCCGGTCCAAGGCTCTCATGTGTCACTAGTCGGAAAGTCCGCAGCTTTCCTTTCACAGGGCCCTGTCGGTCTCTCCACAACACACCGTTCGCTCCCTCGGTCCTCTCTGTCTCACCCGACTTCTTGTCTGTTGTCTGGCTCTCTGTCAACTGCCACTTCAGCGCGCCCCCTGCTCCTGTTAAGCTTGCCCAGCCCCCTGTTTCCCTGACAACTTCAGTCAAGTCTTTTCTTTTACTGTCCTCCCAGCATCGTTCCCTCAGGAACCCTGATGGCGGTCCCCTGGGCACCTGCCCCTTCACTGTCTGGGAGTCCTCCTCCCCACATATGCATATCACATACATATTGGTCACTGTTATGATTGAGTCACCGTAGGAGGCAAAAACAGAAATGCTAGCTAAGTCCAGAAAACCAGAGAAGTTGGCAGCTATCGGATTGCAGACCCCTGAACCTATCAACACAACTAGCAGTAGCCGTGGGGGGTTCCTACGATGCTCTAGACCCCTCGATCACAGCCGGAGAATTTAATAGGCCTAAAGAAAGAAAGGGGAAATATAAACTGCCCTAGAGCAGACCCCAAAGCAATAGGCAGCCCCCAACATATAATGACGGTGAAGCAAGATGAAAACACTAACACAGACAGAAAGATAGACTGAGCAAAGACGGGGCCCAAGCTAACTAGATAGAAAAGGACAGGAAGGCTGCTGTCTGCAATCTGTGAAAAACCCTATGAAAATAAGAGCCAACAGACTGACAGTGAAAAAGGCCCTGAAGACGCTAGGCTTCAAAAAAGCTATGTCAGTACTCAGGAATATTCTGAAGACAGAGCTACAGGCAAAAGGAGATTCAGCTCACCCCAGCAGGGAATGGCAGAATACAGAAAAGCAAGGAAAACAAAAACAAAACACAAATGCTAACAGGCAAAGCAGAAAACTTAGCTTTAGAGGAGCAGGAATCAGACTGGTGTCCTAGAAGTCCACAGAGAAATCACCCCAGGGCAGAAGGGCGTCGGCAGCCTTATATCCAGTCCGTGACTCCACTCAGCCAGTCATCCTCATTATGCTCAGGTGCCTGATTATCAGGCTCATTACCTTCCTTTACCAGAATAGGGAGTTCACCAGACCTTAGTGACGAAGGGGAAAATGAACTCACAACAGTACCTTCCCCTTGAGGAGGGGTCACCGAACCCTCAACCACGCCACCAGGGTGATCAGGGTGAGCCCGATGAAAGGCACGCACCAATCATTTGGCATGAATATCAGAGGCAGAGACCCAGGAATTATCCTCCTGACCATAACCCTTCTACTTAACCAAATACTGGAGTCTCCGTCTAGCCAGACGGGAATCCAGTATTTTCTCTACCTCATATTCCATGTTACCTTCAACCAATACAGGGTCTGGAGGTGCCACCCCAGGAACAACTGGTTCAACAAACCTCTTCAACAAGGACTTATGGAACACATTATGGATTTTAAATGTGACAGGAAGAGCCAAACGAAAAGAGACCGGATTAATAATCTCCAAAATCTTGTAAGGTCCAATAAATCTAGGCTTAAACTTAGGAGAAGCCACCATCATAGCAATATTTTTTGATGATAACCACACCATATCACCAATCTTAAACTGGGGACCAATGGTCCTATGTCGATTGGAAAACCGCTGGGCCTTTTCCTGGGAGAGAGATAACTTATCCACCACTTGGTCCCAGATCTGGTGCATTCTCTCCACCACAGTGTCAACACCTGGGCAGGCAGAAGGCTCCAACTGCCCTGAAGAAAATCGAGGATGAAACCCAAAGTTACAAAAAAAAGGTGACATCAAAGTGGCAGAACTAGCTCTATTATTTAAAGCAAATTCGGCCAAGGGCAAAAATGAAATCCAATCATCCTTATCAGTGGAAATAAAACATCTCAAATACGACTCCAAGGTCTGGTTTGTTCTCTCTGTCTGCCCATTGGTCTGAGGGTGAAAAGCAGAGGAGAAGGACAACTGAATTCCCAGCTTGGAACAGAAAGTCCTCCAAAATCTAGACACAAACTGAACTCCTCTGTCAGATACAATGTTCTCAGGAATCCCGTGTAAGCGAACCACCTGTTGCAAAAACAGGGGCACCAACTCAGAGGAAGATGGCAACTTAGGGAGTGGTACAAAATGAACCATCTTAGAGAACCTATCACAAATCACCCAAATAACAGTCATTCTTTGAGAGACCGGCATATCAGAGATGAAATCCATTGAAATATGGGTCCATGGCCTCCTGGGGACTGGCAAAGGCATCAACAACCCACTAGAGCGAGAACAAGATTTAGACCGGGAGCAAGTCCCACAGGACTGCACAAAATTCCTGACATCATGAGACAAGGTGGGCCACCAAAAAGAGCGACTCACCAGACCTCTAGTACCAAAAATACCTGGATGACCAGCCAATGCAGAGCAATGAACTTCAGACATCACTCTCTTCTTCCACTGGTCAGGAACATACAACTTTCCACTGGGACAGCGCTCAGGTTTGTCCTCCTGGAACTCTTGCAGAGCAAGTCTCAAATCGGGCGAAATGGCAGAAAGAACTACCCCTTCGCCTAAGATGGTAGCAGGCTTGGTCACCACAGGAGAATCAGCAAAGAAACTCCTAGAGAGGGCATCTGCCTTGACATTCTTAGTTCCAGGAAGAAAAGAGACCTCAAAATCAAAACGTGTAAAAAACAAGGCCCACCTAGCCTGTCTAGGGTTCAAGCGTTTAGCCGACTCTAGGTAAATCAAATTCTTGTGGTCAGTGAGGACCACAACTTGATGTTTAGCTCCCTCCAACCAATGTCTCCACTCCTCAAATGCCCATTTCATGGCCAACAGTTCCCGATTCCCCACATCATAGTTACGTTCAGATGGAGAGAACTTTCGGGAAAAGAAAGCACAGGGATTCATTTTAGATGTTACAGGATCCTTTTGGGACAAAACAGCTCCTGCACCAATCTCAGAAGAATCCACCTCTACCTGGAACGGGAGTGAGACATCAGGTTGCCGCAAAACCGGGGCAGAGGTAAATCTTCGCTTCAGCTCCTGAAAGGAAGCAACAGCCTCCGGAGACCAATTCAACACATCAGCACCCTTCTTAGTCAGATCAGTCAATGGCTTGGCAATACTAGAAAATTTTGCTATAAATTTCCGATAAAAATTAGCAAAACCCAAAAACTTCTGGAGGGCCTTCAAAGAAGTGGGCTGAACCCAATCATAAATGGCCTGTACATTGGCCGGGTCCATTTCAATAGTTGACGGAGACAAAATAAATCCCAAAAATGAAATCCTCTGTACTCCAAAAAGGCATTTCGATCCTTTGACATACAGGGAATTCTCCCTCAAGATCCGGAACACAGTACGAATATGTTCCACATGAGAATCCCAATCCTTGGAGAAGATCAAAATATCATCCAGATAGATAATCAAAAATTTATCGACAAAGTCTCGGAAAATATCGTTCATGAAGCACTGGAAGACAGAAGGGGCATTAGTGAGCCCAAAAGGCATCACCAGGTACTCAAAATGTCCCTCCGGAGTATTAAACGCCGTCTTCCATTCATCCCCCTGCATAATGCGGATAAGATTATACGCCCCCCTGAGGTCAAGCTTGGTAAACCAGCAAGCACCTCTAACTCTAGAGAATAGATCCGAAATCAGGGGTAACGGATACTGATATTTAATAGTAATTTTATTGAGGGCACGATAATCAATACAAGGCCTTAAGGAACCATCCTTTTTGGCCACAAAAAATAAACCGGCACCTAAGGGTGAAGAGGATGGTCTAATATGACCCTTCTCCAATGCCTCCTTAATATAGGACCGCATAGCCTCGTGCTTGGGTACAGATAAATTGAAGAGCCGACCCTTGGGAAATTTACACCCCAGGCTTAGTTCAATTGCACAGTCATAACTCCTATGAGGAGGCAAGGACGCAGACTCATTCTCACTAAATACATCATAAAAGTCCGCCAAATAGTCAGGAACATCATGAGACTGAGGAGAGGTGGAAAAAACCGGAGCCTCACTAAAGGCACACCGACAACCCCAACTCACCACAGACACAGATTTCCAATCCAAAACTGGATTATGAATTTGCAACCAGGGAAACCCCAGAACAACGGCATCATGCAGACCATGCAACACCAAAAATCTGCAATTTTCTTGATGGTCTGGGGCGACCCGCATGACCACCTGGGTCCAAAACTGAGGTTTATTTTTAGCCAAAGGAGTAGCATCAATCCCCCTCAAAGGGATAGGCGTCTGCAGAGGTGTCATGGGAAATCCACAACGTTTAGCAAAATCCAAGTCCATTAGGTTTAGCGCTGCTCCCGAATCCACAAAAGCCTTGGCGGAAAATGTGGACAGGGGGCAGATCAGAGTAATTGCCAGAAGAAACTTAGGTTGAACACCCCCAACAGAAAACATGTGTGCAAAGCGTTTCTCTCGTTTAGGACAAGCAGAAATAATATGCGAGGCATCTCCACAGAAAAAACACAGCTTATTACGCCTTCTGAACTCCTGCCGTTGCGCCTTAGACAAAACTCTATCACATTGCATAGGTTCAGACGCCTGTTCAACCGGTGGCAACACCTCTCGTGCAATCCTGCGTTCACGTAAACGCCGTTCAACTTGAATGGCTAATGACATAGAATCGTCCAGACCAGAGGGAACAGGAAATCCCACCATAGTATCTTTTATGGCTTCTGACAAACCCTTCCGAAAGAGAGCAGCCAAGGCATTATCATTCCAGGTAGTAAGGACCGCCCACTTTCGGAACTTTTGACAGTACAACTCTGCAGAATCTCGACCCTGGTTCAATGCCAACAGGGTCTTTTCAGCCTGATCAATAGCATTAGGTTCGTCATACAACAACCCCAAAGCTTGAAAGAATGCGTTCACATTAGTCAGAATAGGATCATCTGGTTTCAAAGAAAACGCCCAATCCTGGGGATCGCCACGCAGCAAAGAGATGACAATTTTAACCTGCTGCGCGGAGCTCCCTGACGAGTTAGGCTTCAAGGCAAAAAATAATTTACAATTATTTTTGAAACTCAAAAATTTAGATCGATCCCCAAAAAATACATCAGGTGTAGGGATCTTTGGTTCAACAGCATGCGAACGAGCAAGGTAGGCGGAAATTCCCCGCACTTCCGCAGCGAGCTGCTCCACACGATCAGACAATTGCTTTATCTCCATTGAGAGAAAAAAAAATTCCCCCTACGGCCTCAGAGATATAGAGGAAAGAATATACACACACCTTTTCTTTTTTTTTTTTTTAAACACAATTCTTTCCTGCTATTGAGTACCCTAGGATCTGCGGTATGGCAGGTGATTCTGTTATGATTGAGTCACCGTAGGAGGCAAAAACAGAAATGCTAGCTAAGTCCAGAAAACCAGAGAAGTTGGCAGCTATCGGATTGCAGACCCCTGAACCTATCAACACAACTAGCAGTAGCCGTGGGGGGTTCCTACGATGCCCTAGACCCCTCGATCACAGCCGGAGAATTAAATAGGCCTAAAGAAAGAAAGGGGAAATCTAAACTGCCCTAGAGCAGACCCCAAAGCAATAGGCAGCCCCCAACATATAATGACGGTGAAGCAAGATGAAAACACTAACACAGACAGAAAGATAGACTGAGCAAAGAGGGGGCCAAGCTAACTAGATAGAAAAGGACAGGAAGGCTGCTGTCTGCAATCCGTGAAAAACCCTATGAAAATAAGAGCCAACAGACTGACAGTGAAAAAGGCCCTGAAGATGCTAGGCTTCAAAAAAGCTATGTCAGTACTCAGGAATATTCTGAAGACAGAGCTACAGGCAAAAGGAGATTCAGCTCACCCCAGCAGGGAATGGCAGAATACAGAAAAGCAAGGAAAACAAAAACAAAACACAAATGCTAACAGGCAAAGCAGAAAACTTAGCTTTAGAGGAGCAGGAATCAGACTGGTGTTCTAGAAGTCCACAGAGAAATCACCCCAGGGCAGAAGGGCGTCGGCAGCCTTATATCCAGTCCGTGACTCCACTCAGCCAGTCATCCTCATTATGCTCAGGTGCCTGATAATCAGGCTCATTACCTTCCTTTACCAGAATAGGGAGTTCACCAGACCTCAGTGACGAAGGGGAAAATGAACTCACAACAGGTCACCCTCCCAGGGCTGTGGGGTACTCAGTACCGGGCCGGTGTCGGAGGGATGTGTCACAGCAGCGGTGAACTGGTCCGTGGCCCTGGGCGCCCAATTAACAGGGGAAGACTGAATAGTGAAATGTAGTTAATGGAATAGTTTGTGACTCCACCTGTGGTGTTCAGCAAGTGAGATGTTAAGTCGATGCTGAGTGCAGATCCCCTGGGGCTGGTGGTGTGTTGCAGCCAAGATGGCGAAGCTCCCCACAGGTGAAGCTGTAGCCCCAGGGCAGTGTAGATGTAGGGGTAGAGGAGAGGCACAAGCGGTGTAGTAGCTGGTACCCAGATGTAGCAGTGCTGGGTGTGTTGGCGCAAGAATCAATGGAGGACACGAGGGCTTGTAGTTCCAAAGCTTTACTCACAGTCTGTAGTACTCACAGGTGCCTGCCTCCGTACTGTGTCCTCCGGGTCAGAGGCTCAATCAGCCTCCAGGTCAGATGGAATGCTCCCTTCCAACGCTCCGCCAACATGTACCTTTCTGAACATCTCCTCTTATAGCGCCTTTAAGTGTGAAGTACTCCCAGTACTGAGTTACACTGGAGTGCCTCCTGACAGATGTTCCCAAGAACTCTACTTGTACGGCAGACAGCTGTAGCCTGCTTCGGGGACTCCTTAATCCTGAGTCCCGGCTCACTATCCAAGTTGCTGTTGTGCCCCCAAGTCTTAGATGGGAGTAGTGCATTTACAGCCCACTACTCCACCGGTGTCTGCTGCAGGACCATTAGCAACCATACAACCTCGGGGACTGGGCCCCGGCCTTGTGCTTAGAACGTCTAGGCAGGGTTCTCCTCTAACCCACGTCCTCTGTTCCCTTTTACTCCTTCGTTCCGTACTAGTTTCTCCTTCTCATGGAAGATCAGGTTTCAGTTCAATGTCTTTCTCCTTCTTTCCTTTCCCGTGCTAGCAGACCCAGGTCACTGAGGTCTGCTGCAGCACTTCCTTCCTCCATCCCTCTCCCAGGGATCTTCTGTCCTCACTCCTCTCTGAGTGACTCTCTGACTGACTCTACCTCTAAAATCCTAACCCTTCCAGCTCTCTTATATATTCTAACTCCACCCACCTCCCAGCACATTTCGTGTTCCAAGCAGGGAGCCACCAAAGGTGCTCTGCTACACTCCAAGTAGGGAGCCGCAATGTGGCTTTGCTGAACTACCGTGTTGTGTGGGATGCAGATGTTGGAGCATGGTCAGGAGTCTCCAACTTACCTGGATGGTGAGGCACCACACCTCAGGAGGAGGTGTAGTACCTCTGTGGCGACTGAGCCTCAGGGGCGCCACACATGCATGAGGATTCACAGGCCTGAAGTCACATAGAGTGACTGTTGACTTTTGTAACAAACCTGGACAACCCCTATAAGACTATTAAACATTGTCATCAGTGAGCTTTATCTTTTAACAGAATAAAGGTTTTGTAGGGTCAAGTATTGTACTTCCTGTGTGTTTTTCCAGTGCCTCTAGATTTAATCTTATATAGTCTTTATTTAAAATGTCCTACTATTTTGTATACACAGCTCCTCTACATACATATGCATCTTCATGATTGCAGACTACAAACAAACTTTGTGTAGTCTGTTCCTGCAGTCTTTTCTTATTCCACTTTCTCTGTACTCACTTTTTGCTAATCGACAGGCAGTAGGAGTAGAAGCAAATCACTTGAATAGGTTTTTAGTTTGTTCCTTATTTTTCATCATCATACACCAACCAAAAGATACTCCAGTACCGAAACTGAACTTTTCTTAAATATGCTACTTTGCCTAAGGAACTTTCTTTTTAGTTCTCTATGCCTGCTGTGACAAGTAAATCTTGACACTGTAGGGTTATTGACTGTTCCCATGCTCTAATAATTGCAGTACATTTAGTTATCAGGTCTCAGACTGAAGAGCGTCATCACACTTCTGTGTGTGGTTTACCACTTATCACAGCAATGGCACTTAAGTCATAATTTCTATATTTATCCAACCTGTCACCTAATTTTCATAGAAACTCCACTTTATAATCCCTAGCTTTATGATGAATAGCAAAGAGACCAAAAATGTTGCATCCACCTAATCTGAAGTAAACCAGACACAAGGGACAAGACTAATCTGACTTTCTTTCACACTGGGCAAAGCTTACACTAGCACCACAAATTAAAACATAACAATCCAAGTTTTCAAGTTTTCTATAAATTAATTCGGAGTAACACCTATACTTCCCAACAGTTCCTATATTGCCAGGACAGTGCCACAATCTGGGGTGTTTTCAGACAGTAGTGGGAAGGGGCCTAAATGTGCTGAATTCTCTATTAAACACATTGCTAAATGGAGACATAGGCTCCCTGGATGCCACAACAATGTCTTCAGAACTCTGTAAGTATGTTGCATGAGGGTTCATGGGCATCTAAAAGGATATCTTCCCCAATTTCCAAAATCTTAAATTCTGCTATCATGACTGACAGAAGCATCTATGAGGTTAAACTGCTGTGACTGGAGATGCAAGCTCAGTCTGTGAGCACACTCCATACATGCAGTGTGAATAACCATTATAAAACAATGATGGATGTCGCAACTTGAAACCTTAGGATTGTAATATAAAAATGGAAAAATAATGAGCACAATAGGGTCTTATCCGGGTGAAAAAGAGGAATAAAGGTAAAGAAAATGCTCACCTGAGGGGGTTGTGAAAATCGCAAACCATATGTTAGCTTGAACAGATTTAGGCTGCAGATCCACAAATGGTATATCATATAGAAACTGGAGTTTATTTTGGTTTGTCCTGAAGACGAAGCAGGTGTGCTACGAAATGCGTTGATAAATAAAAAAAAGGCATTACATCTTTACGGTCTCCCACTGCTTTCGATACCTTTGGTGGCGCAAGTTGAAACCTTGGCAGAATGGGTCCTCTGACTTGTCCAGGTTGAACTTGAACAGAAGCTTGCACGAGCCCTGTGTGCTATCATGGATCTAAATACCAGAACATTAGCATGTGTACTACATAGTCAATTTAGTCTGACTGCACAGGCATCCTTTAGTTGGCCCTGTGCTCCACGTCCATAAGCTATAATAGCTCCAATCATTTCATGGAGATTTCTCATGGACTGCTCCTATGACAGCTTAATCGGCATTATGAATAATGGCTGCATGTCTTGTGGCACAACACATGCAGGGATTGCCTAACAAACAGGTTGCTTATTTTCAAGTATATTATTGATTTATGAACTAAGAATTAAAACGACAGTTACTCTTGTAAGAAGATGAGTCAAGACGGAGTGATCGGCGTGCGAAGCCCTTTAAGGCCGGAACTATCAGGACTGTCACCACTGTTGGCTGGAAAGATTTCTTCTGAAAGGGAGAGACCGTTCTGTCAGACGGCAGGGGGCACTGGGTACAAAAGGAAACCTGAGCACGGGAACGGGGCAGACTTGGCGGGATGGCGAAAGGAGACAGTTGACTCCTTCTCCGCTGCTTGTACTGACAACTCCACTTTTCCTAAACCCCGTGTGCTGACCTTGAGACTCCTTGTGATGCTATTAGGTTGCCATCTGTACCCACACTGTTGGAGACCCCTGTTGTACCCGTGATACCGAATCAACTGCTTAGAGACTACTCCGAAAGACCGCGGGCTGCTGTGGCTTGTACACGTGCTCACGACCCGTGCCTGGTGCCATTTCTGAGGCATCCACATAAAGGACTGTTTCCACGCTCCGGCGCACCCAAGTCAAGCAGGACTGAATCCATCAGCACTGTCGGGCGGCAGTGTTATTCGTTTCTTCGTAGCAGAGACAGAGACTTTGTGCATCATTTGAAAAATATTCAGGATTGAGAGTCCTCAGTAGTTGATACCTTTTAATGGCTAACTGAAAAGATGGTAACACATTGCAAGCTTTCGAGACTACTCAGGTCTCTTCATCAGGCTAGACTAATACAAAATCTGAAGTCACATATTTATGCACAATACAGCCTAGAATATTTTTCTATCCACTGGCTAACACGGTACAAAGATATACATCTTTCCTGTATCATGCATCATTTGAGACACCGCCGGGAGATTTTCAAGCCTTCCCCTTGCCAGAACTGCAACCGATAAGTGTCCCATTTATTTTGTATATTCTTTTGCTGAATGCCTTTACATCTCTGCGTGAAGTATTACTTATCGATTGTTCAGTAAATCCTTGTTAACCCCTTCTCTGTCTCCAGTTACTTACTGCATCCCACGAACCGTTTGTTCCTTACACTCTTTACAGCTAAAAAAAAAGGAAAATTTTGGAGATGTGTTTTAGGTGCAGGTGACATCAGCGAGTGAAGGGGGCTTCATCAAAGGAAATAACTTTGCAGGAATTACTGGCATTGGGCTGCAGAGGACTGGGGTAAAGTTATTGTCTCAGCCCTGTTCAGAATGTTTTGAAGCAATTAGAAGAATGATTGTCTGGAGAAGCATACGTGTGCACTACCATGAGTACTGTATCATGCCAACAGTAAAGCATTCTGAGTCCATTCATGTGTGGGTTTGGTTTTTATTCAAGGGAGAGGGCTCACTCACAATTTTGTCTAAGAACACTGCCGTAATTAAATAATGAGATCTAATCATCCTCCAAAAGCAACATCTTCCAACAATTCAGGAATCAGGAGCAATTTCATGATAATGACCAAATTATGTCACAAGATCAAAGTCATAACTAAGTGGATTCATGAATAATACATTGAAGTTTTGGATCCATAGACAGGAAACTCACAAATCTCAATCCCATAGATTAGTCAGTGTGGTCAATCATCAAAATGTGGGTGCGACAATAAAAACTCAGAAATTGTGATAAATTCTAAGCATTGACCAGGTAAGAATGGGTTGCCATCAGTCAGGATTTGGCCCAGAACCTAATATCTAGCTGCCGGGGTAGTTGCAGAAGTCTTGAAAAATAAGGGTCAACACTGTAAGGCCTCTTTCACACATCAGTTTTTTGCCGTCAGGCGCGATCCGGCTTTTTTTTGTAAAACCGGATCCGGCAAAATGCAATGCCGGATCCAGTTTTTCCCCATTGACTTGCATTGGCGCCGGATCGCGCCGGATGGCATTGCGTTTCATCCGTTTTTTGCCGGATCCGGCAACTTGTCTCATTCCGGCGTCTGGAAAAAACGGCTACTGTAACGTTTTTTGTCTCCGGCGAAAAAGCCGGGAGCGCCGGATCCGGCGCTTCCAGCTTTTTGCTACAATGAAAGTCTATGGGCGCCGGAATGCGCCGGATCCAGAAAAAGACGGATCCAGCCACCGGATCTGTTTTTTTAAAGTCTGCGCATGCTCAGATCCAATTGGCCAGCCCCCGGAAACAGATATAACCTGCCAGACGGATCCAGCAAAAAACGGATCCGTTTCTACAGTTCTCCAAAATTTATGCCGGATCCGTTTTTTCTAAAAATAGCCGGATCCTGCCTGACGGCAAAAAACTGATGTGTGAAAGTAGCCTTAATATGGAGTCTTTGTATAAACGTGATGTATTTGTCAATAAAAGTTTAAAATTCATGAAATACCTATAATTGTTCTTCACTAACAATATAAACGTCTGGCTAAAAGATCTAAAGACACTGAAGCAGCTAACTTTGTGAGAGCCAAAATTTGTGTCCGTCTCCAAATTTTTGGACACGACTGTAGTATAGCCTATGAATTAATTTAAACAGAATAAATATGTAATTCATAGTTTATGATACTTTCTCAATATTCTCAAATACATTTTTTCAATTAGGTCACTGGATTTTTTTTAAAGTAGTGGAGTTAGGATGGCATGTTTGAAAGATGAAGGAACAATACCGGAAGAAACCCTTCAACTATTATGTTATTATTTGTTGAACATTAATGACTCCATTTCTGGTGTCATTAACTTAGAGAATAGATATTCTTAAGGAAAGTTTTACAGAATTGCTGTTTTTTACTGACAATTGATTCCTCTTCATTTTATGCAGCAAATATGATATTTTCTAATGAATGGATTGGATAAATATGAATGTATGAAGTGCTCTTCTGCTTTCAATGACCATGTTGTATGCCTGCACAGTACTTTTCCACATATTATAAATAGAATTAGAAACTATGCCGGTAAGTTGCATAGTACAAGAATTCCTTAGTTAAATTGGATTGGAGAATCTGTTTTAATATCAACATACTGGAAAGTTACCATTAATGATGTTTTTGGACCGGCAAGCTTGCTTTACTTCCAAAGCATGCGGCAGCTGCAGAAATGCAGATAGAAGGAAAGCAAACTGAGGTTTGGATTTAAATAAGGCAGGAACTCTGTGCTTTGTGCGCTCTCCAGCAGAACTGTTTTTAGAAGCCAAGTAATTCATCCATGTGGTATATAATATCCATGTCATCACAGACATTATTTCATTAAGTGAATAGTCTAACAGAGGCATCGTTATGTCACAGACAGCAAGACTTTTAGACAGAAACCCATTTTGTTCCCTTACTGAAATCCCATCTAGTTGCCTGGGAAAATGTCTGCAAAGACAGAATTGTATAAAATAATCAGAAACACTCACATTATACAAGTAGATGGAGGCGACTGCATTAAGAATGTATTCTTTATCATCTATGTATATAAACGCCTTATCGTGTCTGGCTGTAACCGAAATCGCGGGCCGCTGATTGGTCGTGGCCGCCAGGCCCTCGCCAGGCCGCGACCAATCAGCGGCAGGTGCAGGCCTTAATCTGTAAAAAAGAGAATTAAAATAAAAAAAGTTATTCTCACCTTCCAACTGCCTCCTGTCTTCTTTCCACGTGCCCGGCCTCGCGTTCCCAGTAATGCTTTGCGGCTTAGACCGCTGATGACGTCACTCTCGTGAGAGCGAGAAAGAAGACCGACGTCATCAGCGGTCTAAGCCGCAAAGCATTACTGGGAACGCGAGGCCGGGTGCGTGGAAAGAAGACAGGAGGCCGTTGGAAGGTGAGAATAACTTTTTTTATTTTTTAATATTATTTTTGTACAGGGCCGTGGCAGTGATTGGTTGCGGCTACAGAGCCACGTTGCTGATTGGTTGCGGACAGAGGGCTGCGAAACTGATTGGTCGCAGCTACAAGGAAAGGGGGGTGAGGGGACCATGCATACAAGGATAGGGAGTTGAGGGGACCATGCATACCACGAAAGGGGGGTGAGGGGACCATGCATACCAGGAAAGGGGGGTGAGGGGACCATGCATATCAGGAATGGAGGGTGAGGGGACCATGCATACCAGGAAAGGGGAGTGAGGATACCATGCATACCAGGATTGGGGGGTGAGGGGACCATGCATACCAGGATTGGGGGGTGAGGGGACCATGCATACCAAGAAAGGGGGGTGAGGGGACCTTGCATACCAGGATAGGGGGTGAGGGGACCATGCATAGCATGAAAGGGGAGTGAGGGGACCATGCATACCAAGAAAGGGGGGTGAGGGGACCATGCATACCAGGAAAGGGGGGTGAGGGGACCATGCATATCAGGATTGGGGGTGAGGGGACCATGCATACCAGGATTGGGGGGTGAGAGGACCATGCATACCAGGACTGGGGGGTGAGGGGACCATGCATACCCCAAAAGGGGGGTAAGAGGACCATGCATGCTAGGATTGGGGTGTGAGAGGACCATGCATACCAGCAAAGGGGGGTGAGGGGACCATGCATACCAAGAAAGGGAGGTGAGGGGACCATGCATACCAGGATTGGGGGTGAGAGAACCATGCATATTAGGATTGGGGGTGAGAGAACCATACATATCAGGATTTGGTGGTGCATTGTTGCATTATTATTAAATCTTCAAAAATAAACTGCATATATATTCTAGAATACCCGATGCGTTAGAATCGGGCCACCATCTAGTAAAAAATAAATGGGAATGTCTGATAACTTTCACCATTACAAACCCCAGGGCTTGATGCTAGCTGTGATTTTTTTTTTACAAATTACAGCTAGCTTCAACCCCAACTACCATTACCCCGATTGCCACCACACCAGGGAAGTCTGGAATAGCAGGGCAAAGCCGAAGAATTATGGCATCTCATGTGAGGCGCCACTTCTGGAGCAGCTGGAGGCTGGTATTTTAAGGCTGAGAAGGGCCCAATTACCATGGAACTTCGCAACTTGATAATATAAGTCCACGGCTGTCTGCTTTTCCTTTTCTGGTTATCAAAAATAGTGGGAACTTCACATGGTTTTTTAAAATTATTTATTAGGTTAAACAAGGCTAAACACCCTTTAGTGCCACATGAAAGGAACTAAAAGATGAAATCTTATTATATATAGGGGGCTTATGAAATAATATATCTACAGGATATCTATCTATTCGATTTATTTATTGTATATATCTAGCTATCATCTATCTATTCTATTCTGAGGGTTCTAGCTGAGAATTTATTGTACTTGACTGATGAAATTTCGTGGTTCCTTTGGGATGAGTGTGTAAAAATCGGACGGCACACGCATGGTCCAATGGCCGTCCAATTTTTTTCTCACACCCATTGACTTACATTGGCGAGTCTCATTCGAATACGCAGCCACTCGCAGCATGCTGCAATTTTTTTCCACAGCGCGATTACAGCAGAAGAAAAACTCACAGATGAGCACTTACTCATTGACTAACATCGGTCAGAGTGCCATCTGATTTTTTCTCTCCTTGCACATGTATGATTTATAAGCAGATGTGAGTGAACCCTTAACCAATTGATGGGGTGGTAGGACCTGGACCATCAATGATATGCTGGATGTTTAAAAGCCTGCAACATATAAAATAATTACGTTTTGAAGTAAAGGAAAGACCTTTCTCTTTGGCTAGAATTTTAACAAATGTTACCTAACAACAGAGATGAAGGTAGACTTTCTTTCAAATTGAGCAAAAGTTTTACTTGTTACAAGAATGATTTTGTAACTTTGCCAGTATTCTTTGTAACTCTGTGTCTATGTGCAGAGTAACAAGAGTTATACAGAATAGACCAATTATCAGTACTCAGTAACCATTGCTTTTCCTACTAGTGCTGCTTGGTTCCATTAGTGTAGAGCCATTGCCTGTATGGACTCATAGTAATGTGAGTGATAGCACTGTATATTTATTAGAAAGTATATAAAGTAGACAAATTGATCAACTGTTTTAAAATAAATAATTGCTCATTAATTATAAGAAAATCTCATGTGCCAATCTAACCATTGATACAAAACTGACTTGGTCTAAAATAATTTTTAACAAAGAGCATATATTTATATATCTAATAAAAATGTAAGAGCTTTAACAATACAATATATAAGAAATAAGGATTTCTTAAATGGTGACTTTAGGCACCCACAATATACCAAGCTATTAACACATATTTTCATGAGAAGTAAAAGACGCTTTTGTTTTACAATCACCACATCTTATATCTTATTGATATGAGAAAAATAAGCCGGCCAGCATCAGTAGAGATCATCTCTTCTACCATTGAGGACACCTTCAATAGAAGATCAATTGCAAAACAAATATGTGGCCACTTTACGCCACACTAGACAAGTCTGTTGCACGGCATTGTCCACGCTGAAAGCAAGAGGTGGAACTTATCTTGACCCTTCTTTATGCATGCGTGTGTAGGGAAGGTGACCTGACGGACGGACTTGTCTGAAGGGAGAAGGGATGGTTGGTGCATTGTAGACGGATGTTTGTATTAACAGAAGGGAAACAGCTGGGGAAAATGGAAAGGGAGTGCAGTACCTAAGTTTGACCACAAGATGGCATGGGGGAGCATGAGAACAGGACTTGACAGCAGCTTAGGGCTATGGAATCACTTAGTCATGGGGGGCGGGAGATAAGTAGGACAGGAGTGGGTTCCAGGGGGTTCCAGTCCCGGGAGTAGCTCAGGAGGAGAAGAATCAGTAAGGAGAATGGACAACGGTGGCGAGCTCGACCAGGGGACTGATAGGAAGAGACAGTAAGGGGGGTGGCCCCGACACGAAGAACCGCAGAACAGACGAGGCCCCGGGGGTACCAAATTGACGACGACCTCGGACTGGTGAAGCATTGGCGGTAGATAGGCCTAGGGCAGCCCCAGCAAAAGATCTGCGAGGAACGTCACTATGACTGAAGGAAGGTGAAGGTACCCGGGCCTGAATACGGAGAGCTGTAAAGGTGCTGCGGTGTATGGCTATGGTCGTCAGGAGGACGGCCAATAAACTCAGACCTGTTGTACCTGAAAATCTGCCTCCGTCTCATCTCTGTGTTGTCTGTGCACGGTAAGCAGTGGACCACCCCCCAATCTGGCCCGTACTACACATGAACTGTTTGCCATAGAAAAGTGTGGTAAAAAAATCTTCATGGACCACCCAAAATGACCTAGAAATCAATTCTGATGTCACAACAGCAAGACTCTTCCAGATTTCTGTAGTTAACTTTACATGATCATCACCACTTCAGAAACATATCTTTTTATGTTATTTCCTAACTTTTTTAACCATGATATCAGCTCTCTGTGCTAGCATCTATGACATCCAGTGAATATGGTCTAAGAGGGTGTATGTAGGGTGGTTCTTCTAGTGAGACAACATCTTTAACTATGTCAGTAAGGAATCTATATATACAGGGTGGTCCAAAAGTAGGTGGACAGTATGTGTAATAGGGTTATGAAGGGGGAGATTTATCAAACATGGTGTAAAGTGAAATTCACTCAGTTGCCCTTAGCAACTAATCAGATTCCACTTTTCATTCTTCACAGACTGTTTGGAAAATGAAAGGTGGAATCTGATTGGTTGCTAAGGGCAAATGAGTCAGTTTCACAGATCCACTTTTCACACATAAATCTCCACCAAAATGGCAAATAATTTAAATACAGATCAAAGAAAATGGATTTTAAGAGTATTGAAAACCTCAAAATGCTGAAACAGTTAGAGCAAATCGGGTTGAAACATTCGGTACTCAAGCCCCAAAGAGACAAACCATTTACCGCATTCGTGACAAATTTGATGCCACTGGCTTAATGCTCCAAAAACTGGTCGACTCAAAACAGCCTGTACAGAAAATAATAAACAACTTGTTGCTGAAACATTTGTTCAGAGTCCAAAAAAGTCCACCAGAAGAGTCTCTAGAATTGGGAATTTCATGAGCTTCCATCATGCAAATCCTGAACTCTATTGGGTGGAAAGCTTATCATCCATGTCTAATTCATGGTTTATTGGAGGATGATCCAGACAGGCGGCTGCAATTTAGTGAGATTATGCTTAACGAAATTGAGGAAAATCCAGGAATTTTAGATTACATTATGTGGAGTGATGAAGCTTCTTTCAAATTATCTGGCCATATTAACAGACATAATTGTATTTACTGGTATAATGAGAACATGCATTTAACATTAGAGCAACAACTAAATGAGCCTGGTGTTAATGTTTGGGGTGGTATTTCAAGTTTTGGTGTATTTGGACCATTTTTTTTTTATGGAACAGTCACAGGAGATAAGTATCTCGAAATTCTAATTAATCAAGTTGTTCCCCAGTTACAGCAACAGCCTAATTCAAATGACCTTTATTTCCAACAAGATGGGGCCCCTCCACATTATTCAAGAGTAGTCCGCGAGTGTCTTGATGAAACATTTCCTAATAAATTTATTGGCCGAAGAGGCCCACTTGATTGGCCGGCACGTTCACCAGACTTGACCCCAATGGATTTTTTCTTTTGGGGAGTACTCAAGGACAAATTTTATAGTCGAAAACCAAAAAGTGTCAGTGATTTGAAAAATTACATAAGAGATGCATTTCAAGAAATTAATACCCAAAGAGACTTCTGCAAAAATGTTTGTCGAAGCGTAAGAGGCAGACTTCAAAGCTGTGCAAATTTTGATGGAAAACAGTTTGAGCACCTGAGTTGATAAAATTTAAGGGCTTTTGTATTATTGTTCAGAATATAATTTAATTGTCAATGTTATGCTTGTGTTAGTAAATATAATTTTATATATAAATCAAAATAAATGTTATTTTCTCTTCACCTACTTTTGGACCACCCTGTATAATTGCCTTAAATTGTCGGTCATCCACTTCCGTCTGGATGTCCCCGAATCCCACAATCCACTGCGCCGCACTGGAAATACGCTGACCGCCATATTGGAATACCCAAGTGATGTGTATTCCAATATGGCATCCGCTGGTGGTACCAGGCCCTTCCACAGTACCACCAGTGGGACACCGCCGGAACCCGCCCGCCGCTGGACCCGCCACCAGTACCTGCCTCCGCCGGACCCCCCCTCCGCCGCCGGACCCGCCACCAGGACCCACCACCACCAGACCTGCCGCCCCCTGCCCACCCACCTCAGTTACAGCCAGCAGGAAAGACTGCGGCTTGCGGCCTCCAGAACAGGCCGCAAAACACCATCTTACCTGCCGGCTGTGAGAGTATAATGAGAGGGGTATAACGAGAGCGGTAGAACGAGAGAAGTGTAATGAGAGGGGTGTAAATAGAGGGGATATAATGAGAGGGGTGTAATGAGAGGGGTGTAAAGAGGGGGTGTAATGAGGGGATATAATGAGAGGGGTATAATGAGAAGGGGTGTAATGAGGGGGGAGTAATGAAGGGGTGTAATGAAAGGGTGTAATGAGAGGGGTGTAATGAGGGGGGAGTAATGAGAGGGGTGTAATGAGAGGGGTGTAATGAGATGGGAAAAAGAGGGGGGTTTTATTTAATCGTATGAACATCTATATCAACATCATCTATTATATACTTACCTAAATTTGTCCGTCATCCAATTCCATCTGGACGTCCTCGAATCCCACAATCCGCCACACCGGAAGTACGCCGACCGCCATATTGGAATACCCAAGTGATGGATATTCCAATATGGCACCCGCTGTTGGTACCAGGCCCTTGCACATTACCACCAGCGGGACACCGCCGTTACACCCATGCCGGACCCCCGACTGCTGCCAAGGCCCGCCGCCGGACCCCTGCTAGGACCCGCCGCCTGAGGCCTGTGCTGGTGATGGGGTGCGGGCGCCCTCTGGTGGCACCACTCCCCATCTCCAGCACAGGCCACAAAACACCGTCTTTCCTGCCAGCTGTGACTGCACCGAGGTGGGTGGGCCGCCACCCCCAGCACCACAGAGCTGCCCCCATCGTGATGTCATTGCCTTCCCGATGCGATGGCATCGGGCCCACATCTAGTTATATATAATACACAAGATTCTGTATACAGTAGAATTTAATGGTGATTTCTAAATATTGTGTAAACATAATAAACAACTAAACTACAATATGAAGTGACTACAAAACATACTGTACATTTGTAAAGGGAAGCCTAATTAATATTAAAGCAGTTTTCCCTCTTCTTACTCACCATCCACAGGTCCAGTGGTGAATCTCTGCTGCTGCCAGTGTCCGTTATTGGCTGCAGTGTTGATACACGAATTAAATATTTCCAAGGCACCGACTGTTTGCTTTTGTTTCAGATTATCTAAAATACATAATCAAGCTAGAATTCAATATTTTGGCCAACAAAGGGCCTTTCTCAAGCCAAATACAGAGTTACGCCAGGTCAGACTAGCGTATGGCAACCGATGCGAGAGCATCGGATGCGATATGCTAATGACCCTCGGCTCCTGCTCTGCTGTGAGCGGGAGCCGAGTGTCATGCACCAGTGCTCCAAGCCTCTCGCACAGAGAGGATCGGAGCACAGCTACGGAGGAGGCAGAGAAATGATTTTTTTGCCAGGGTCAGCGTATATCGCACATCATTCGGATGATGTGCGTTGTCTCACTCGCACCCATAGGCTCATATGGGTGCGAGTGAACTGAGACTCGGCCGCGTGTTGGTGAAAATCGCACCATGCTGCGATTTCACTCGCACGTAGAATATGGCCAAGGAAAAAAACGCTGATGGGAGCTGCCCCATAGATGAATACTGGTCCGAGTGTTATGAGATGTTTTATCGCATAGCACTCGCCCGTATTAATCGCTAGTGTGACCCCGGCCTAACAATGATACACACACGTGTAGTATTGGAAGCATGGTGTACAGAGACTGGTGTTGGTAGGAGCAAAGAGGGCTTCACACAGGGGCGTAACTACCACGATTGTAGCAGTCGCCACTGCGACTGGGCCCGGCAGGTCAGGGGCCCGACAGGTCAGAGGCACGCCGACACCAGCAAAAGCTTCAACTGCATGTGCGCGTGCCACAATACATGCTGCCAGCCAGGGCCGCCATCAGGGAATTACTGCCCTTACTGGCGTATTAGGCCCAATGAGCAGAGGGGGCCCACATGGGCTCCCTCTGCTCTGCTCACCGGGCCCTCAGCGGCAGGATCCTGCCGCTTCAGTAACTGATTGCACATCCTCCGACGCGCGATCAGTTAAAATCTGTTGCTGTGCAGGAGATTCCTCCCGCAAGGCAACATTCAAAAGCTGCCAGCACCAATCACAGGCCAACATCTGACATCAACATGCACATTGCCGACGTATGGTGTCACTGTCATGTGCTGGAACGACGCTGCGCTCCTTAGCCAAGTCGTGGGTGAGGACATCGCTGGAGCTCATCCAGGTAAGGAAAAACTTTTTTTTTTCTAAAGCCATGGTAAGGGGCACATTATGCTGGTATGGGGTGCATTATACTACTATGGGGGATGGAGGGGAACGGGGATGCATTATACTGCTATGGGGCTGCTGCATTTTATACTGCTATGGGGCTGCTGCATTTTATACTGCTATGGGGCTGCTGCATTTTATACTCCTATGGGGCTACTGGATTATACTATATATGACTATGGGGTGGATAATACTTTATAGGAGGACTATGAGGTGCATTTTGCTAATATGATTTACTATGCATTATACTTTATCGAGGATTATGGGCTGTGCATTATACTTTATGGATGACTATGGGGTTGCATTTGATTATACTACATGGATGACTATGAACTGTGCATTATATTATATAGAGGACTATGGGGATGCATTATACTTCTTATATAGATCCCCATGACTTCTGTGTAAGCCCCTGATGAGCATAATGGTTTATTTTCTGCTTGTAAGGGAGTATTGCTGGAACTGGTGGTTCCACATACGAGAAGTTTAAAATTGGACCAGCAATGAAGGGGATTTTCCTCTTATTCTATAATTAAGTGCATCAACAGTTCTTGTAAATGCATCAACATCGGCGACCACCGGGCGCCAATGTTGGACTGTATTATTTGCATTGCTGCAGCCATTTATGGGTTAAGCGTAATGAGTTAGGAGTGTTTCTGCTGTCACTTAATGAGACAGTGTCATCCTTAGCATTTAGGTCTATTTCAAAGCATATCATCCTGTACCTGTGTATTATCATTTGTTTTGCTGTTCCTTGTTATTCCCCATACATTGGGGTAAAAAGACCATTTTTGTAGAAAAAATATGATTTTTTAATTGTACCACTGTACGTTATAAACTTCTGTAAAGCCCTTGTGGGTTAAAAGTTCTCACCACATATCTAGATAAGTTCCTTGGGGGGGTCTAGTTTCCAAACTGGGGTCACTTGTAGGGGGTTTCCACTGTTTAGGTACATCAGGGACTCTCCAAACGTGACATGGCGTCCTATCTGAATTCCAGCCAATTTTGCATTGAAAAAGTCAAACGGCGCTCCTTCCATTCTGAGCTCTGCCATGTGCCGAAACAGTCGTTCCCCCCCACATATCAGGTATCAGCGTACTCAGGACAAATTGCACAATAACTTTTGCAGTCCAATTTCTCCTGTTACCCTTGGTAAAATAAAAAAAATTGAACCTGAATTATTTTTTTTGTGAAAAAAAGTTAGATGTTCATTTTTTTTTTAAATATTCAAAAAAATTCCTGTGACGCACCTAAAGGGTTAATAAACTTCTTGAATGTGGTTTTGAGCACCTTAAGGGGTGCAGTTTTTAGAATGGTGTCACTTTTGGGTATTTTCTATCATATAGACCCCTCAAAGTGACCTCAAATGTGATGTGGTCCGAAAAATAAAATGGTGTTGTAAAAATGAGAAATCGCTGGTCAACATTTAACCCTTATAACTTCCTAACAAAAAAAAATTTTGGTTCCAAAATTGTGCTGATGTAAAGTAAACTTGTGGGAAATGTTAGTTATCAAGTTTTTTGTGTGCCGTATCTCTGTGATTTAAGGGCATAAAAATTCAAAGTTGGAAAATTGTGAAATTTTCAAAATTTTTGCCAAATTTCTGTTTTTCTCACAAATAAACGCAAGTTATTTGAATGAAATTTTATCACTAACATGAAGTACAATATGTCACGAGAAAACAATGTCAGAATCACCGGGATCCATGGAAGCGTTCCAGAGTTATGACCTCATAAAGGTACAGTGGTCAGAATTGTAAAAATTGGCCCGGTCATGAACGTGCAAACCACCCTTGGGGGTGAAGGGGTTAAACTTGTCATCCGGGTAGAAGGACATTCCTACAGTTGTGGCCAAAAGTATTGACACCCCTGCAATTCTGTCAGATAATACTCAGTTTCTTCCTGAAAATGATTGCAAACACAAATTCTTTGGTATTATTATCTTCATTTAATTTGTCTTAAATGAAAAAGCACAAAAAGAATTGTCCTAAAGCCAAATTGGATATAATTTCACACCAAACATAAAAAAGAGGGTGGACAAAAGTATTGGCACTATTCGAAAAATCATGTGATGCTTCTCTAATTTGTGTAATTAACAGCACCTGTAACTTACCTGTGGCACCTAACAGGTGTTGGCAATAACTAAATCACACTTGCAGCCAGTTGACATGGATTAAAGTTGACTCAACCTCTGTCCTGTGTCCTTGTGTGTACCACATTGAGCATGGAGAAAAGAAAGAAGACCAAAGAACTGTCTGAGGACTTGAGAAACCAAATTGTGAGGAAGCATGAGCAATCTCAAGGCTACAAGTCCATCTCCAAAGACCTGAATGTTCCTGTGTCTACCGTGCGCAGTGTCATCAAGAAGTTTAAAGCCCATGGCACTGTGGCTAACCTCCCTAGATGTGGACAGAAAAGAAAAATTGACAAGCGATTTCAACGCAAGATTGTGCGGATGTTGGATAAAGAACCTCGACTAACATCCAAACAAGTTCAAGCTGCCCTGCAGTCCGAGGGTACAACAGTGTCAACCTGTACTATCCGTCGGCGTCTGAATGAAAACGGACTGTATGGTAGGAGACCCAGGAAGACCCCACTTCTTACCCCAAGACATAAAAAAGCCAGGCTGGAGTTTGCCAAAACTTACCTGAAAAAGCCTAAAACGTTTTGGAAGAATGTTCTCTGGTCAGATGAGAGAAAAGTAGATCTTTTTGGGCAAAGGCATCAACATAGAGTTTACAGGAGAAAAAAAGAGGCATTCAAAGAAAAGAACACGGTCCCTACAGTCAAACATGGCGGAGGTTCCCTGATGCTTTGGGGTTGCTTTGCTGCCTCTGGCACTGGACTGCTTGACCGTGTGCATGGCATTATGAAGTCTGAAGACTACCAACAAATTTTGCAGCATAATGTAGGGCCCAGTGTGAGAAAGCAGGGTCTCCCTCAGAGGTCATGGGTCTTCCAGCAGGACAATGACCCAAAACACACTTCAAAAAGCACTAGAAAATGGTTTGAGAAAAAAGCACTGGAGACTTCTAAGGTGGCCAGCAATGAGTCCAGACCTGAATCCCATAGAACACCTGTGGAGAGATCTAAAAATGGCAGTTTGGAGAAGGCACCCTTTAAATATCAGGGACCTGGAGCAGTTTGCCAAAGAAGAATGGTCTAAAATTCCAGCAGAGCATTGTAAGAAACTCATTGATGGTTACAAGAAGCGGTTGGTCGCAGTTATTTTGGCTAAAGGTTGTGCAACCAAGTATTAGGCTGAGGGTGCCAATACTTTTGTCTGGCCCATTTTTGGAGTTTTGTGTGAAATGATCAATGTTTTGCTTTTTGCTTCATTCTCTTTTGTGTTTTTTCATTTAAGACAAATTAAATGAAGATAATAATACCAAAGAATTTGTGTTTGCAATCATTTTCAGGAAGAAACTGAGTATTATCTGACAAAATTGCAGGGGTGTCAATACTTTTGGCCACAACTGTATAACTTTAGGGCACCAATTAGGATATGTATATAAATTATAAGGCCTCCCTCCAGCATAAGGACGATGATCATTGGTGCTTTCCATGTAGGGAGCTGTATTAATACAGTTCCGATGTCTACCAAGCATAACTTTGGTAGAGATAGTTTGAACACATGTACTTGGGAAGGTGCAACAAACCACGTGGTAACACTCAATGTGCACAGAGCACCTAATTAGAATATAATATTAATGTATTATTTATTAAAAACAAGCCAATAGTTTGAACACCAAAGTTGCAATTCTTCTCAGGTAAAGTCCCTTACAAGATGCTATACTTAGTTTAAAGGGGTTGTCCAGATTTGGCATGAAAGTAAGAGGGGGTAAGAGGACCAAGCATACCAGGAAAGAGAGGTGAGAGGACCATGCATACCAGGATTGGGGGGTGAGAGGACCATGCATTCCAGGATTGGGGGGTGAGGGGACCATGCATACCCCAAAAGGGGAGTAAGAAGACCATGCATACCAGGAAAGAGAGGTGAGAGGACCATGCATACCAGGATTTGGGGGTGAGAGGACCATGCATTCCAGGATTAGGGGGTCAAGGGACCATGCATACCAGGATAGGGGGTTGAGGGGTAGCATGCATATCAGGATTGGGGGTGAGAGAACCATACATATCAGGATTGGGGGGTGCATTATTGCATTATTATTAAATCTTCAAAAATAAACTGCATATATATTCTAGAATACCCGATGCGTTAGAATCAGGCCACCATCTAGTTTATGAATAAACATGAATGTTCTGCCTTCATACACGTTGACTTGGTGTGCACTCTAGCATACAGCATAAGCCACCTTCTATCTTCCAAAATAAGCAAACCGTTCTCTGTATTCTAACATGTTTATTGGTGAAGAGTATAGAACATGTGGTAAAACTATAAAGAATACAAACGACATGGGTAAGTATTGGGCAGATGATCACACAGCTAACACAATTACGGGAAGTATACAGTGTGATGCAAACTTTACATAGAAACACACAGGTGTCTAATTACATTTACTGTGCACTTACTGCTATACATCTAATAACTTCTCTGTACAACACTGCATTGCAAGAAAAGATATTAATCTTAACAGATATGCTTTACCCAGATAACAAACTCAAGTTGGGGAGTTACAGGAGGACAAACAAACAATGTGCGTCTCATGAAATAGACAGAAGAAAATGGCATCTTCCTCATCCCAGCATACATTGCTCCAATCCCACAATGCAACACTCTGTTAAAGACACAGGCTGTAAAAGCTATTAAAGACACAGCTATAAATTCAGCCACCACTAGATGGTGCTATAACATATTTGCCCTATATTCAGAGGGCAGAACAATTAAATCAAATTGACAATTGTCAATACATAGAGTTGAAATGATTTAATTGATTTGTTTCAGTTTGGATTTATCTAGTCTTGTACTAGTTCACTCTGTTTTGTCCATATTTCCTAGTCACATTAGTGTCAGATACCGTTATACCTCATTGTTAATAAATCAGCATTATTACAGTTCTGAAGCACTGAGCAGACAACATAAGAACACTAATCTGTGTAGGAAATCTATGTTTTGCATATATCTGATTTGCCGGGACTACAATAGACATTTATTATAGCTGACATAAGGATAGTGCAAGAGATCTTGGCATTCCCTTAGATATCACTGAAATGTGTTTTAGTGCTGCTATAATACTTTACTTTATACAATAGTTTGTTCATAAAAAAGTGTGTCTCCAGCATTGTTATAATACTACCGAGACTCCAGTATGTGTACAAACTATGGCCATGTTACTGGGACCTAAGTAATTGAGGATATGTGAATAGTGGTTTCCAAGTCAAATAGATTTTATTGAGTAGGAAATCACAAAGTCCAAATTAAACAGAAGTTACAAGAATATTTGCCTTTAACAAGTGAGTCCTATTTAGCAAATTGTATGCAAAAGGATCATTAGCAAATACTTTGACTGTGGTGACCTAGGAAATAATTTGTTTTTTAGGGCCCACATTAACTTCAAATGTGGCTATCTGCCATATATACTTACTTTTGATGCTAGTTTTTGCATGATTATAGACTGATAAAATAACAAGTGGAATTAGATTACTTTAGGTAATAAATTGTTCCTAAGACTAAAGTGGGAGTCACACATAGCAATCTCGCTAGCGAGATCGCTGCTTAGTCACAACTTTTGTGACACAACAGCGATCTCACCAGCGAGATCGCTGTGTGTGACAGCGATCAGCGACCGGCCCCCCTGCCGGTATCGCTGATCGCTGCAAGAAACCTCTGGACATATTTTTCGTTGCTGGTCTCCCGCTGGCCAACATGCATCGCTGTGTGTGACAGGCGGGAGACCAGCGATCAGCTGTAAAAAATAATAAAAAAAATTAAAAATATTGTTATTCTCACCTTCCGACGTCCCGCGCAGCCATCCCGCCTCTCTCCACGCTTCCGGTCCTAGTAATTCTTTGCACGAATGACCGCGAGACGTCGCACTGCCGCGAGACCGTGACATTCTCGCGGTCATTCTCGCAAAGGATTACTGGGACCGGAGCGTGGAGAGGCAGGATGGCTGCGCGGGACGTCGGAAGGTGAGAATAACAATATTTTTTATTTTAATTCTATTTTTTTTACAAGGATATGGCATCAGCGCTAACGAACACAGCAACGCCGCACGCTCGGCATCGCTGTGCTGATCGCTGGTGAAGCTGTCTGCTTGACAGCTCACCAGCGATCACATAGCGACTTACCAGCGATCCTGACACGTTGATATCGTTGTCGGAATCGCTGGTAAGTCGCTATGTGTGACTCCAGCTTAAGTTCCCATGAGGAGTATTTGGTGAGTTTTTCACACTGCGTATATTTGCTGTATCAAAAAAGTAGCGTCTTACAGTTCCATAAAAGTAGCTGGGATTTATAGAAATCTCATGCCAACTATGCTATTTTTTACGCTGCATAAATTGACCTAAGGGGAGTTTTTGAAATACATAACATGTCAATTTCTCTTGTGGGTACACTGAGTTTCATGTGAAGGTCTTCCCCACAGACTTGCATTAAATGCGTTTTAGCTCATTTCCAGCAGAAACGGATTAAAAATGCATGTAATCCACAAATGACTGTATTAATAAAGTTTTATCAAAGCCAAATAACAAGAAGTATCAAAAACAAAGCAGCTTTATTTAAAACATGACATACAAACAAGTGTGAAAAAACAGTGTCAAAAACTAAATAAAAATGCATATAAAAAATGCATTCAGGAAGGCAGTGAAAAACGCAAATTAGCTAATTTACCTAATAGGTGCAGAGATGGTGCCAAAAATTTGCAATATCAAAAATTCACCAAAAACTTAAAGCTGATATGCAGCCTAAGGACAGATGTCCACAGCACAGTTTAGGCATAGTTAGGACTAAACCAGTGCATTTGTACATATACTTTTGCCCAAGAAGCAGCAGGTTCTGTCCTAAGCATTGAATCAATAAGAGTTATAATTAGAGTTGAGCGAAACGGGTCGAAAAAATTCAAAAGTCGCCGACTTTTGGCAAAGTCGGGTTTCATGAAACGAAACCCGTCCCTAGGATGAGGTCGGCCACAAGGTCGGCGACTTACGCGCCAAAGTCGCGTTTCAAAAGTTTGTTTTGCGCTCTTTTTCAGCCAATCAGGATCCACGGACACTGTGGGCAACGTGATGACATAGGCACGGGTCACCACCATCTTTCAGAAGGGCATGCAAGTGATTGGCTTGCTTTGGTGGGCGTCACAAGGGGTATAAAAGGGCGTGCACGCCGACCGCCATCTTACTTCTGCCAATCTTAGCATAGGGAGAGGTTGCTGCTGATTCTGTAGGGAGAGCGTTAGGCAGGGAAGAAGACAGAAAAACTGCTTCTGCTGCTAGCGATTTGGCCTGCACAACACACCAGTCACTGTGTGTGCAGTGCAAGGGGAGGCTATATAGTGGTGTATCAGTGGTGTTGGTTGTTGGGCTGCCTTCTAAGGCTTCCTGACAGGCTGGCATTGCTGTTTACCCACTGCTCCGCAAACTGCTTTTTTAAAAGCAATCCAATCTCCCTTATCCTCTAGTCATTTTGGTCACAGCTGCGCCATCGAGCCTGTCACATAGCGCTCAGATATTCATTGGGCCTCAAACTGCTTTTTTAAAAGCAAGCCCAATTTTTTTTTTTGTCCTGCTGAGAAGAAAAAAAAAACTGCTTCTGCTGCTGATAGCAATTTGGCCTACACAACACACCAGTCACTGTTTGTGCAGTGCAAGGGGAGGCTATATTGTGGTGTATCAGTAGTGTTGGTTGTTGGGCTGCCTTTTAAGGCTTCCTGACAGGCTGGCATTGCTGTTTACCCACTGCTCCGCAAACTGCTTTTTTAAAAGCAATCCAATCTCCCTTATCCTCTAGTCACTTTGGTCACAGCTGTGCCATCGAGCCTGTCACATAGCGCTCAGATATTCATTGGGCCTCACACAATCCAAAAGTGTCCAGTGTCCAAAAGTGTGTGCAGAGATTCAAAATCTCCCTTATCCTCTAGTCACTTAGGTCACAGCTGTGCCATCGAGCCTGTCACATAGCGCTCAGATATTCATTGGGCCTCACACAATCCAAAAGTGTCCAGTGTCCAAAAGTGTGTGCAGAGATTCAAAATCTCACTTATCCTCTAGTAACTTAGGTCACAGCTGTGCCATCGAGCCTGTCTCATAGTGCTCAGATATTCATTGGGCCTCACACAATCCAAAAGTGTCCAGTGTCCAAAAGTGTGTGCAGAGATTCAAAATCTCCCTTATCCTCTAGTCACTTAGGTCACAGCTGTGCCATCGAGCCTGTCACATAGCGCTCAGATATTCATTGGGCCTCACACAATCCAAAAGTGTCCAGTGTCCAAAAGTGTGTGCAGAGATTCAAAATCTCACTTATCCTCTAGTCACTTAGGTCACAGCTGTGCCATCGAGCCTGTCACATAGCGCTCAGATATTCATTGGGCCTCACACAATCCAAAAGTGTCCAGTGTCCAAAAGTGTGTGCAGAGATTCAAAATCTCACTTATCCTCTAGTCACTTAGGTCACAGCTGTGCCATCGAGCCTGTCACATAGCGCTCAGATATCAGTGGGCCTCACACAATCCAAAAGTGTCCAGTGTCCAAAAGTGTGTGCAGAGATTCAAAATCTCACTTATCCTCTAGTCACTTAGGTCACAGCTGTGCCATCGAGCCTGTCACATAGCGCTCAGATATCAGTGGGCCTCACACAATCCAAAAGTGTCCAGTGTCCAAAAGTGTGTGCAGAGATTCAAAATCTCACTTATCCTCTAGTCACTTAGGTCACAGCTGTGCCATCGAGCCTGTCACATAGCGCTCAGAAATTCATTGGGCCTCACACAATCCAAAAGTGTCCAGTGTCCAAAAGTGTGTGCAGAGATTCAAAATCTCACTTATCCTCTAGTCACTTAGGTCACAGCTGTGCCATCGAGCCTGTCTCATAGTGCTCAGATATTCATTGGGCCTCACACAATCCAAAAGTGTCCAGTGTCCAAAAGTGTGTGCAGAGATTCAAAATCTCCCTTATCCTCTAGTCACTTAGGTCACAGCTGTGCCATCGAGCCTGTCACATAGCGCTCAGATATTCATTGGGCCTCACACAATCCAAAAGTGTCCAGTGTCCAAAAGTGTGTGCAGAAATTCTAAATCTCCCCTGTCCTATAGACAACTTGTACCTTGTTTTACATACTATATAGTTTGTTGGATTTTGTCTACATTTCTACCAAAAATGAGGAAGGCTGGTGGAAGAGGCCGTGGAATTGGGCGGGGGTTGGCAGCTGGTAATGATGGTGTTGGTGGTGGATCTGATGGTAGTGGCAAGAGCAAAATAGGACCGAATGCAGGAGGTGTTGAGCCTGCGTCATCATCTGGCTACATAAGGCCTCGAACGCTTAGTTTTCTAGGAGTTGGCAAACCGCTTTTAAAGCCAGAGCATCAGGAAAAAGTTTTGTCTTACATTGCTGACTCAGCCTCCAGCTCTATCGCCTCCTCTTCTTCAGTTGTAAAAAGTAAAAGCACTGAGTCGTCATTGGAGGCTCATGTTCATGAACCACACCTTTCCTTGTGTCCTTCACCCCAACCAAGATTGAAGGATGACGCAGGCCATACTACTGATTACTCCATGGAGCTGTTTTCACATACCATGCCTGGATTATCAAGTGAAATGGTGAATTACCCAGGCCAAGATGAATCTGACATGGAGTGCACTGATGCACAGCCGCTGATGGATGATTCTGCTGGTACATTCACTCAGAGCACTACATTGTCCTCGCAGTGTACAGAGCCAGATTCTGACCCTGATGAGACTCAGGTGCCCCTTCCCGCACACTATACCACCATACACGGTGACACAGAGGAAGGTGCACATGACATAGAAGAGGAGGTGATGGATGACCCAGTTGTTGACCCAGATTGGCATCCATTGGGGGAAGAGGGTGCTGCTTCCAATAGCTCAGATGAGGAGCATCCACAGCAGACATCGACATCGCAACAGCTGTTATCTGGCAGGCCCGGAGCACTCCAAAGACAGGTTCCAAACATCAAAAGAGTTGCTGGACAGCTTGTCCAGAGGGTCAAAAGATCACAGCGTGCTAGGCCGCAAAATGTCTGCCAAAGTAGGAAGAGTGCAGTGTGGCACTTTTTTGAACAAAATCCTCATGATCAGGCCAAGGTTATCTGTAAGAAGTGCGCAAAGACCTTTAGCCGAGGGAAAAATCTGAAAAATTTGAATACCAGTTGCATGCTTAGACATTTAACCAGCATGCACTTGCAAGCGTGGACACAACACCAAACTTCAAGTGCCACATGTGCAACTGATCACAACGAAGGTAGTCAGCAACGCTACATTGTTTCCCCCACTGTAAGCCCACCGGTTAGCACAGCAGCAAATGTTGAGGTGTCGTTGCAAGGCCACAGCAGTCAGGGAATCCCACTGTTATATCAACGAAAGACTGATTCTAGGCCATCAGAAAGAACACCAACTCCATCACCATCATCAACCCTCTCTCAGTCTGCCCTGTCCACCGCTACTTCCACCATATGCAGCTCTCAAGTCCAGCTCACCCTCCCAGACACTATGAGTAGGTCAAGAAAGTACTCAGTCTCTCATCCGCGTACACTGGGTTTGAACGCCCACATTGCCAAACTAATCTCGTTTGAGATGATGCCCTTTCGGTTGGTGGAAAGCACAGCTTTCCGCGAAATCATGGCCTATGCAGTACCACGCTATGACCTACCCAGTCACCACTTCTTCTCTCGCAAAGCCATCCCAGCCCTCCACCATCATGTGAAAGACCGCATTGTCCATGCACTCAAGCAGTCAGTGAGCGGAAAGGTGCACCTCACTACTGATGCATGGTCCAGTCGGCATGGCCAGGGCCGTTACGTGTCCATCACTGCGCACTGGGTTAATGTGGTGGATGCAGGGTCCACAGGGGACAGCGGTGGTGGGACAGTGCTGCCTAGCCCACGGTATAGGAAACAGTTGGCCGTAGGCGTTCCACCCTCCTCCTCCTCCTCCTCCAGATGCGACAGCTCGTCCACAGAGCGCAGTCGTACGAGCACTCCATCTGCAGCTGCCACTGTTGCACACGATGTGTCCCCCTATCGAGCAGCTAGTGGAAAGCGTCAGCAGGCTGTGTTGCAGATGATGTGTTTGGGCGACAGACATACCGCCGAGGTGCTGGCCGAGTACTTGAAGCGACAAACTGAGTCATGGCTGGGCAGTGTACATCTTGAGGCAGGCAAGGTAGTTAGTGATAACGGCCGTAATTTTGTGGCAGCCATAGCCCTTTCAAAACTCAGCCACATACCTTGCTTGGCTCACACCTTGAACCTGGTGGTGCAGTGCTTCCTCAAAAATTATCCGGAGTTAACAGCCCTGCTCCAGAAGGTGCGAAGACTGTGCGCGCACATCCGCCGGTCGCCTGTACACTCCGTTCGTATGCAGAAGCTGCAGCGATTGCTCCACCTTCCCAACCACCGCCTCATTATCGACATTGCAACAAGGTGGAACTCCACCCTGCACATGGTGGAGCGGCTGTGCGAGCAGAGGCAGGCCATAATGCATTTGTGGGAGGATACACGGCCAGGCACTTTGAGAGCAGACATGGAGTTGACAGGTGTGCAGTGGTCGAAGCTGAAAGACCTCTGTAAAGTCCTTCAGTGTTTTGAGGAATGCACACGGCTGGTAAGCGCAGACGACGCCATCCTAAGCATGAGCATCCCACTTATGCGTCTGCTCATGCAAACTTTGACGCACCTTAAGGAGCAGGCGTCTGCAGCCAATGTTGATGAGGAGGAAGAGGAGGAGGGAATCCTTGATGACATTCAGCCATTGTCTGCTCAGGGACCTCTCCTGGACGAGGTGGAGGAAGAAGAGGAGGAGGAGGATGATGATGGGGATGATTACTTAGGGGAGGAGGATGCATCTCGTGGGGCAAGTGAAAATGTTGGCGTGGCAAGGTCTGGTACAGGGTTTGTGCGTGACTGGAGGGATGTGGATTTGCCAGAAAGTGCTCCTCCACCCAGCACTCGCAATGCATCATTGACACCGGGAACATTGGCCCACATGTCAGATTATGCCTTGCGGATCCTAAAAAGGGACCCCCGCATTGCCAAAATGATGAACGATGACGACTACTGGTTGGCCAGCATCCTGGATCCACGCTATAAAGGCAAATTACAAAACATCATGCCACAGGAGAACCTTGACCTAATATTGGCTAATAAACAAGCAACTCTAGTAAATCGGTTGCTTGAGGCATTCCCCGCACACAGCAGCGGTGATGGTTCTCACACGAGCCGTACGGGCCGGGGACAGCTTGGCAGAGGTGTTCGTGGTGCACACAGCAGAAGTGGCGTTGGAGACAGGGGTTTCATGACAATGTTGTGGACTGATTTTTCAAATACCGCTCACACAACTGGTAATACTGCATCGATGGAAAGTGACAGGAGACAGCAGTTGTCAACCATGGTTACAAACTACTTTTCCTCCCATATCGATGTTCTCCCACACAGGTCATTCCCCTTTGACTATTGGGCCGCTAAACTGGACACCTGGCCTGAATTGGCCCAATATGCCTTACAGGAGCTCGCTTGCCCAGCTGCAAGTGTGCTATCGGAAAGAGTCTTCAGTGCAGCTGGATCACTCCTGACAGAAAAAAGGACCCGTCTGTCAACCCAAAATGTGGATGATCTAACCTTCATTAAAATGAACCATGCATGGGTTTCCAAGGATTTTGTCCCACCTTCCCCTGATGACACATAGGGTGACAGAAAAATGGCTTGCTTTGGTCCTCCTCTTCCTGGGACTTGACCTATTTCGCCTTTTGCATCAGCTGAATGTCCAACATCAACATATGCCAATTTCTAAAACTCCCTAACTGTGCTGCCTCCCCCCCATGGCCAGGGTCACCACCTAGCGCACGACACCGTGCGAGTGCCGTTGCCCTGGACAGGTGGGTAGGCCGACTCTTGGGTGTGGGCACTGGCACAGGGTCCCTCATAGTGCAATCAAGTGTCTCTGACGGTGGTGGTGCACACCCGCCATCAGACACACCGCTGTACTATGAGGGGCCCAGTGCCAGTACCGACGCCCACGAGTGGGCCCCCCTTGCTTGGGCAGGGCCCCAGCATTTGCAATCTTTACCTCTCCCTGCTCCTCCGCTGTGTAATCTGGGCCGTCAAATCCATACTGTGCCTGACACCCTCTGAGCCTGCCTCCTGAGACATATATTTTGAATGTGTACGCTATCCATACATGTTATCTGGGGATACGGTACCCTTTCTAACCTTTGTGCAATCACGTGCAATCCATACTGGGCCTAACACCGTCTGAGCCTGCCTCCTGAGACATATATTTTGAATGTGTACGCTATCCATACATGTTATCCGGGGATACGGTACCCTTTCTAACCTTTGTGCAATCACGTGCAATCCATACTGGGCCTAACACCGTCTGAGCCTGCCTCCTGAGACATATATTTTGAATGTGTACGCTATCCATACATGTTATCCGGGGATACGGTACCCTTTCTAACCTTTGTGCAATCACGTGCAATCCATACTGGGCCTAACACCGTCTGAGCCTGCCTCCTGAGACATATATTTTGAATGTGTACGCTATCCATACATGTTATCTGGGGATACGGTACCCTTTCTAACCTTTGTGCAATCACGTGCAATCCATACTGGGCCTAACACCGTCTGAGCCTGCCTCCTGAGACATATATTTTGAATGTGTACGCTATCCATACATGTTATCCGGGGATACGGTACCCTTTCTAACCTTTGTGCAATCACGTGCAATCCATACTGGGCCTAACACCGTCTGAGCCTGCCTCCTGAGACATATATTTTGAATGTGTACGCTATCCATACATGTTATCCGGGGATACGGTACCCTTTCTAACCTTTGTGCAATCACGTGCAATCCATACTGGGCCTAACACCGTCTGAGCCTGCCTCCTGAGACATATATTTTGAATGTGTACGCTATCCATACATGTTATGCGGGGATACGGTACCCTTTCTAACCTTTGTGCAATCACGTGTAATCCATACTGGGCCTAACACCGTCTGAGCCTGCCTCCTGAGACATATATTTTGAATGTGTACGCTATCCATACATGTTATCCGGGGATACGTTACCCTTTCTAACCTTTGTGCAATCACGTGCAATCCATACTGGGCCAAACACCGTCTGAGCCTGCCTCCTGAGACATATATTTTGAATGTGTACGCTATCCATACATGTTATCCGGGGATACGGTACCCTTTCTAACCTTTGTGCAATCACGTGCAATCCATACTGGGCCTAACACCATCTGAGCCTGCCTCCTGAGACATATATTTTGAATGTGTACGCTATCCATACATGTTATCCGGGGATACGGTACCCTTTCTAACCTTTATGCAATCACGTACAATCCATACTGGGCCTAACACCGTCTGAGCCTGCCTCCTGAGACATATATTTTGAATGTGTACGCTATCCATACATGTTATCTGGGGATACGGTACCCTTTCTAACCTTTGTGCAATCACGTGTAATCCATACTGGGCGTGAGAACGGCTGGCGAGCTGTTAAGCAAGCTACAGCACCTGTGGTTTGCACACGTAAGTTTTTCATTTTTTCAGGAATGACGGTTAGGCCTAATTCCGGAACTGCAGTTGACCTGCACTTACTGGGAAATCATTGTTCGCGGGTAATAATTGTAATCAGTGATCCCCATCACTAACGTTGTTCAGCGGGTTATCTGCACCTGTAAGCGACAAACGCTGGCCTTTTCAGTGTAGCGCACATGCAGCCACGGACATGTAAGGGCATGACACACCAGTTATTGGCCAATCTCATGTTCCAGAGCCTCACGTGTCCCTCTAGTAAGCCGGACTCGGACCGCGGGGCATGACGGAGTCTCGTTCGTTAACGGAATTAAGCTTGCAATGTGTGCATCTGTTCTGTTGCTGGCATGGTTGAGGTTTCCCAGGTGGAGTCGAATTTAACCGTAGGCTCCACTCCTGGTGGTGCCCTTCTGGACATTCCTTTAAGGTTCAGCTTTGCAACCATACTGCCCACGTAAAACAAACAATTTGCCTTCATGAACGCTGTTTGGAGGGTCATGACTCGTGGGAATAATGCCGCCCAATCAGTTAACCTGCTAGAGAGATCCTTCGTTGCTCCCAAGCATGACATCACACTCCCTAGGAGGAAGGTAATGCCACTGTGGCGACCGTACTCCTGGGGGCGACACAAGTGCACTGATGCCCAGCCACTGCTCGATGAATCTGCTGGTACATTGACCCAGACCACTACATTCCCCTCGCACGCTACACGGCCTGAATCTGACCCTGATGAAACTCAGGTTACCCTTCCCATATACAGTTCCATCTTACACGGTGACAAAGAGGAAGCTGCAGATGAAAGTGCAGGTTCGGCCCACCCGCCATCAGACACACCACCGTACTATCAGGGGCCCTGTGCCAGTGCCGTCGCCAACGAGTGGGCCCCCCCTGCTTGCTCAGGATCACAGCACTTGCAAGGTTGAAATACTGTGCAGTGAGATGGAAGATGGGGACGACGAGGAGTCCAGACTAGTACAGGGATTCCCTAGCGAGGAGACTTATTTGATTGTTTTCAATGTTGGGACAGCAATTTTTGGGGAGCACGTTACTCTGGAGAATGATAGATGGGGCCCACCATACACTGGAACATTCCAAAGGTGGACATCAGACACTGGAGCAGCATTTACAGGGCCCATTATACACTAGAGCATTAGAAATGGGGCCCATTATGTTTGGAGCATTATTTGGGCCCATAAGACAGTGGAGCTTCATCCATGGCGAGCAACATATACTGTAGCATTATGTGGAGCTCATCATATACTGTTTCAAACATTATATGGGACCAATGATTCTGTATGGAGAAATAGATGGGCCTCGTCATGAGATGTAAAAAGTGAAGTATTTTTCATTGTACTATACCGCTATTTCTCTGCCGTATCGGAGCATGATGAGTTTTGGTATGTGTTAAAGGGGCGCTCTTTCGCCCAGGGCACATGAAAACCTGGAGCCAGCCCCCCCCCCACAACTTTAGCCAAATAACCCCCATTTTTCAGTGCGTAACTTGTATTATGAAGTTAATTAAGGTTGACAAGCTTAAGTAAGAAGAATTGATGCTTTTGGCATTCAAATGGGCACTGTAGGTGTGTTTCCTGTCCTCCTCTCACTGCCGACTTTTATTCCCCATTGACTTACATTGGGTTTCGTGTTTCGGGACGACCCCGACTTTTCCCTATAATCAGACGATCTTGCTCGACCCGACTTTTGGAAAAGTCGGGTTTCACGAAACGAAACGCGACCCTAAAAAACCAAAAGTCGCTCAACTCTAGTTATAATCAATAGTTTGTCCCAAGAGCTATGCTTTAAACCTGCTAACATATGCAGTGGCATGTAAAAGTTTGGGCACCAAACTTACTGTTATTGTGAACAGCCAAGCAAGTTGAAGATGAAATGATCTCTAAAAGAGATAAAGTAAAAGATGACACATTTCCTTTTAGGCAAAACAAAAATATATATTATTTTTTACATTTTAAAAATTACAAAAAGGAAAAGGAGCCGATGCAAAAGTTTGGGCACCATTGGAGATTTGTGTGTTCAGAGAACTTTGACAAAGTTTTCAGACCTTAATTATCCTGTCAGGGATATGGCTTGTTCACTATCATTGTTAGGAAAGGCTTGGTGATGCAAATTTCCCAAGCATTATAAGAAAAACAGCCTCCGAAGAAGCTGCTTAGCACCCTATAAATGAAAATGGTGACGGCCCACAATGCAGGACAAGGCTATAAGAAGATAGCAAAATATTTTCAAGTTGTCTTTTCCTCAGTTCAAAATGTAATTAAGAAATATCAGTGAACAGGAACAGTGGAAGTCAAGATAAGGTCTGGTAGACCAAGCAAAATTTCAGTCAGAGCTGCTCGTAGGATTCCTAGAGACAAATCAGAACCCCCACCTTACTGAAAAGACTTTCAGAAAGATTTAGCAGACCGGAGTTGTGGTAAATTGTTCCACTGTTCAGAGACACAAAGACAAATATGGCCTTCATGGAAGAGTGATCAGAAGAAAACCTCTCTCGCGTTCGCACTATAAAATTCAGTGTCAGAAGTATGCAAAAGAACAACTAAACAAGCCTGATGCATTTTGGAAACAAGTCCTGTGGACCGATGAGGTTAAAATAGAACTCGTTGGCCACTATGATGAAAGGTATATGTGAAGAAAAAAGGGCAAAGAATTTCAGAAAAGAACAACTCACCAATCATTGAGCATGGGGATGTATCAATCATGCTAGCGGTTTTGTAGCAGCCAATTCAACGGGGAACATTTCATGGGTAGAGGGAAGAATGGATTCAATGAAATTTCAACAAATTCTTGATGCAAACATAACATCATCTGTAAAAAAAGGCTGAAGTTGAAAAGACAATGGCTTTTACAAATAGATAATGATCCTAAACACACATCAAAATCCACAATAGACTACCTTAAAAAGGTGCAAGCTGAAGATTTTACAATTGCCCTCACAGTCCCTTGATCTGAACATGATTGAAAATCTGTGGCTAGACCTCAAAATAGCAGTGCATGCAAGACGACTCAGGAATCTCAGAACTGGAAGAATTTTCCAAGGAGGAATGGATGAAAATCCCTCAAGCAAAAATTGAAAGACTCTTGGCGGGCTACAAAACGCATTTACAAGCTGTAATACTTGCAAAAGGGGGTGCTACTAGGTACTAAACATGCAGGGTGTCCAAACTTTTGCATTGAGTCTTACTGTGGACCGGTAAAGTCCAAACTCTTTAGAAGATGAAAAAATGTAACTTTAAACTCCAGCGGACAAAATCCAGGATGCAAAATTTTAAAAAGTCTTTTCTTGCATTAGCAAAGATTTTTATTATTAAAGTCCATCATAAAATAAATCCACACTTCTGGACAGTAGATAAATAGATTAGGGGAAGGGGGGGGGTTAGCCTCTCAGACTACGCGTTTCGGCGAATTAACGCCTTCTACATGGTCTGTCCAACTGAAAATTAAGCTACCAATATATAAGGAAGAGGGGGAAGGGATGAAAAAAGGAATTAAAATCAAGAGTAAGTCCTCCCATACTTTAACCCTATGATGACAAAACCCCAATCAATAGTGATACATGGAAAGAGCATATGAAAAATCAGTTAACAAGTAAACAAATATATATATGGGAAAAAAATGTTCCAGCATTCTACATCATAATAATGTCACTAAATAAATATCTTGACACAAAGATACAGCAAACAAAAGATATATATATATATATATATATATATATATACATGCATAAACATACATTCACCAGATGGATAGATCATCAATTTTAATTATAAATTTATTATTTCTTATTCGATTCCCTTTAATCCTTCTTTCTGAAAAAAAAAAAAAAAACGGAAACACATTCAATAACAAGTAATAAGGTCCTGTCTCTTATTCATGCCATCTGGTGTACGACTACCTAAAGTAGAAATCCAAAAACTCTCCCTATTTAATAATTTGCGTTTATAATTACCGCCACGTGGAGGTGGAAAAACCTTTTCAATGCCCATAAAGGAAAATGAATCTGTGTTTCTTCCATGGACTATCACAAAATGTCTAGATGCTGCAGAAACAGTAAGTGCCATAGTGTTCTCAATATCGCTCAGATGTTTACGAATATGCCTTTTTAAGGGTCCTGAAGTACAACCAATATATTGGATCAAACCAATGGTGCATTTTATTGAATATATGATATAGTCAGAACTACAATTAATAAAATTGATAATTACATAGGTTTTTTTTATAAGCAAATGAAGAAAAAAGTTTTGATTTTTTTCGCAAAATGACAGCACTTGCACTTTCTTGCACCACATGGAAAAAACCCTTTCATATCCAACCACGTTGTTGGAGTGATGGATTTTTCAGAAAAATAACTCGGGGAAAGGATATCCCTTAAAGAAGGTGCTTTTTTGGCAATAAATTCAATTTTGTTATTTCTCAAGATTTCCCTTAATTTTGGGTCCTGATTAAGAATGGGTAAATATTTCAGAAGAATTTTCTTGATATTATAAAAATCTGTACTATATTGTGTTGAAAAAATTATTGTAGATTTTCTAGTATCAGAATCTTTTTTCTTTTCGCCAAAAAGGTCACTACGTTTTACTTCATTAACAATTTTATCCGCTCTATCAAGACACCATCGGGAGTATCCTCTTTTCTTTAATCTCTTACAAGTTTTTAATTTTTCACTCTCAAAGGTAGCAGGGTCTGTACTATTCCTTTTAATCCTTATTAATTCACCAATGGGAAGATTTTTTATAACATGGGGTGGATGTCAAGAATCCGCCGCTAAAATGTTATTAGAAGTTGTAGGTTTTCTAAAAGGTAAAATCTCAACCTTCCCATCTGTATTAGTCCTCAAAGTAACATCCAAAAAATTAATCGAATTTTTGTTAGAACAAAAGGTAAATTTCAAATTGAAATCATTGATATTAATATAATATATAAAATTCTGTAATTCCAATTGTGTACCTCTCCAAATAAACAGCAAATCATCAATGAATCTACCCATCCATACCACATTCCTTTTAAAGGGATTATTATCATTATGTAAAAATAATTCTTCCCACCTCCCCATTACAATATTTGCAAGGGAGGGGGAGAATTTAGATCCCATTGAAACACCAGATCTTTGTAAAAAATACCGATCATTAAAGGAAAAATAGTTATGTGACAACAAAAAATCAACTGCTGATGCTAAAAAATCTTTAATGACAATATCATAGCTACTGAAATGATCCAAATAATAAACAAGAGATTTTAAGGCTATAGAATGTGGTATGGATGGATAGAGAGCAGTAACATCACATGAAAGCCAGATATAATCCTCCTGCCACTGAAACCCCTCTAGCATGGATATAATTGCCTTAGTATCACGAATAAAACTTGGAATTTTACAGGCAAGAGGTTGTAGATAGAAATCCACCCACTCACTCAACCTCTCCCCTAAAGATCCAATACCTGCTACTATAGGTCTTAAAGGTGGAGGAAATATATTTTTATGGATCTTGGGGAGGGAATGATAGACCGGGACAACAGGATCACAAACATGAATATATTCCATAAGATTTTTATCTATGGCACCTGTATAACATCCTTCCTCAAGTAATGATTTCAATGCAATATTAAATTCTTTAGTAGGATTCCTATTCAACTCCATATACATCTCCTTATCCTCCAATACCAGAAGGTTCAGTTTAGCATACAATCCCGCATTAAGGATCACCACTGCACCTCCCTTGTCTGCAGGGCGCATCAAAAGATCAGGATTATTTTTAAGTTCTTTCAATGCATCTCTTTCATTTTTGGATAAATTACTTGCAGAAAAAGTCTGTTCTCTAGATTTCTTCTAGTCAATCAGATCTTTCTCCACAAGTTCTTGGAAAGTATCCAGAACTTGTGGTCTTGACTGCAAGGGATAAAAAAAAAGGATTACTTCTGGGAAAATATAAGTTCAAGTTCACATTGTCCAAATTATTTTCATTCTCCAGAATCTGCAAGTCCAGCATTGTTTTCTGTTCTTCAAACGAAAAAAATGTATCGTTATTTAATTCAAGTGGACACACTGCTCTGGGATGATGCTCCTTACTTTCCTCAAAATGTGATTTTATAGTGATATTCCTGGCGAGTTTATTTATATCCAAAATAGTATTAAAAATATTAAAATTCTGTGTAGGACAAAAACTCAAACCTCTTGATAGCAAGGAAATTTGTGCTGATGATAGGATAAAGCTGGACAAATTCCAAATAGGAATTTCTAATGCCTCTGACGTAGACTGCGATATGGTTGCCTTCTTCTTGTGCTTTCTCCCCCCACGTCTCCTGCGTTTTTTGGAGTCTTGTGCTGACCATTAGAAAAAGCACCTGTGGTGGGATTAAAGCTAGTGTTCGTAGAAGTTGAGGCAATAGAAGTATCAGAAAAATCCTCTGAGGTGTTAAACACAGATGTATCTGCAGAGGAATCAAAATTCCTAAAGGTCACCCTATTAGAGGATTTTCTCTTTAAGATGGAATGTGGTTTCTGATGCCAGTTGTATACGTTATTATTGGCATAATCCTGTAGGTCACGTTGAAATTTAGTTTTTTTGGTGTCCATAATAAAGCCCTCTAGTTTTTTTAAATTTATATCCATTTTATCTTTAAGTTTTTGGAAATCACTCAAATGGGAAAAATTTTTGGCTGCTTGTTGCAGTCTACTTATATCCATTTTGATTTCCTTCAACTCTCTGTCCTCTTCTGTTACAATAAGTTCAATCAACTTTAATGAGTACTCACTGAGTGTAGTGTTCCATTTACTCTGAAACTCCTCGCTGTAAGGGGCTGTGACCACCTTCTTTAAACGTAAACCTCGTGGTACCATCTTTTTAGTTAAATATGTTTTTAAGGTATTTTGATTCCACCAAATCCTAAGTTCTTTACCCATTTTAAATTCAAGGTCTTTCATGATTGTGATAAGATCATTAGGAACATTGGTGGTAATAGAAACATTATCACAGAAGATTTTTGCCAGTTTATCCAGTCTTAATATATCCTCTTGTCCATCATAAAATCCCATATTATTAGCTTTCATGTTTCAAAACAAGTCCAGAAACTTCAATCAAATAATAGAAGATACACACGGGGGTAACATAAAGATTATAAGCCAGGCTATAAAAACCAATCCTCCAATGAAAATACAAAAAAACTCCAGATTTTCAAAGCATGAAAGACCTTGAATTTAAAATGGGTAAAGAACTTAGGATTTGGTGGAATCAAAATACCTTAAAAACATATTTAACTAAAAAGATGGTACCACGAGGTTTACGTTTAAAGAAGGTGGTCACAGCCCCTTACAGCGAGGAGTTTCAGAGTAAATGGAACACTACACTCAGTGAGTACTCATTAAAGTTGATTGAACTTATTGTAACAGAAGAGGACAGAGAGTTGAAGGAAATCAAAATGGATATAAGTAGACTGCAACAAGCAGCCAAAAATTTTTCCCATTTGAGTGATTTCCAAAAACTTAAAGATAAAATGGATATAAATTTAAAAAAACTAGAGGGCTTTATTATGGACACCAAAAAAACTAAATTTCAACGTGACCTACAGGATTATGTCAATAATAACGTATACAACTGGCATCAGAAACCACATTCCATCTTAAAGAGAAAATCCTCTAATAGGGTGACCTTTAGGAATTTTGATTCCTCTGCAGATACATCTGTGTTTAACACCTCAGAGGATTTTTCTGATACTTCTATTGCCTCAACTTCTACGAACACTAGCTTTAATCCCACCACAGGTGCTTTTTCTAATGGTCAGCACAAGACTCCAAAAAACGCAGGAGACGTGGGGGGAGAAAGCACAAGAAGAAGGCAACCATATCGCAGTCTACGTCAGAGGCATTAGAAATTCCTATTTGGAATTTGTCCAGCTTTATCCTATCATCAGCACAAATTTCCTTGCTATCAAGAGGTTTGAGTTTTTGTCCTACACAGAATTTTAATATTTTTAATACTATTTTGGATATAAATAAACTCGCCAGGAATATCACTATAAAATCACATTTTGAGGAAAGTAAGGAGCATCATCCCAGAGCAGTGTGTCCACTTGAATTAAATAACGATACATTTTTTTCGTTTGAAGAACAGAAAACAATGCTGGACTTGCAGATTCTGGAGAATGAAAATAATTTGGACAATGTGAACTTGAACTTATATTTTCCCAGAAGTAATCCTTTTTTTTATCCCTTGCAGTCAAGACCACAAGTTCTGGATACTTTCCAAGAACTTGTGGAGAAAGATCTGATTGACTAGAAGAAATCTAGAGAACAGACTTTTTCTGCAAGTAATTTATCCAAAAATGAAAGAGATGCATTGAAAGAACTTAAAAATAATCCTGATCTTTTGATACGCCCTGCAGACAAGGGAGGTGCAGTGGTGATCCTTAATGCGGGATTGTATGCTAAACTGAACCTTCTGGTATTGGAGGATAAGGAGATGTATATGGAGTTGAATAGGAATCCTACTAAAGAATTTAATATTGCATTGAAATCATTACTTGAGGAAGGATGTTATACAGGTGCCATAGATAAAAATCTTATGGAATATATTCATGTTTGTGATCCTGTTGTCCCGGTCTATCATTCCCTCCCCAAGATCCATAAAAATATATTTCCTCCACCTTTAAGACCTATAGTAGCAGGTATTGGATCTTTAGGGGAGAGGTTGAGTGAGTGGGTGGATTTCTATCTACAACCTCTTGCCTGTAAAATTCCAAGTTTTATTCGTGATACTAAGGCAATTATATCCATGCTAGAGGGGTTTCAGTGGCAGGAGGATTATATCTGGCTTTCATGTGATGTTACTGCTCTCTATCCATCCATACCACATTCTATAGCCTTAAAATCTCTTGTTTATTATTTGGATCATTTCAGTAGCTATGATATTGTCATTTAAGATTTTTTAGCATCAGCAGTTGATTTTTTGTTGTCACATAACTATTTTTCCTTTAATGATCGGTATTTTTTACAAAGATCTGGTGTTTCAATGGGATCTAAATTCTCCCCCTCCCTTGCAAATATTGTAATGGGGAGGTGGGAAGAATTATTTTTACATAATGATAATAATCCCTTTAAAAGGAATGTGGTATGGATGGGTAGATTCATTGATGATTTGCTGTTTATTTGGAGAGGTACACAATTGGAATTACAGAATTTTATATATTATATTAATATCAATGATTTCAATTTGAAATTTACCTTTTGTTCTAACAAAAATTCGATTAATTTTTTGGATGTTACTTTGAGGACTAATACAGATGGGAAGGTTGAGATTTTACCTTTTAGAAAACCTACAACTTCTAATAACATTTTAGCGGCGGATTCTTGACATCCACCCCATGTTATAAAAAATCTTCCCATTGGTGAATTAATAAGGATTAAAAGGAATAGTACAGACCCTGCTACCTTTGAGAGTGAAAAATTAAAAACTTGTAAGAGATTAAAGAAAAGAGGATACTCCCGATGGTGTCTTGATAGAGCGGATAAAATTGTTAATGAAGTAAAACGTAGTGACCTTTTTGGCGAAAAGAAAAAAGATTCTGATACTAGAAAATCTACAATAATTTTTTCAACACAATATAGTACAGATTTTTATAATATCAAGAAAATTCTTCTGAAATATTTACCCATTCTTAATCAGGACCCAAAATTAAGGGAAATCTTGAGAAATAACAAAATTGAATTTATTGCCAAAAAAGCACCTTCTTTAAGGGATATCCTTTCCCCAAGTTATTTTTCTGAAAAATCCATCACTCCAACAACGTGGTTGGATATGAAAGGGTTTTTTCCATGTGGTGCAAGAAAGTGCAAGTGCTGTCATTTTGCGAAAAAATCGAAACTTTTTTCTTCATTTGCTTATAAAAAAAACCTATGTAATTAACAATTTTATTAATTGTAGTTCTGACTATATCATATATTCAATAGAATGCACCATTTGTTTGATCCAATATATTGGTTGTACTTCAGGACCCTTAAAAAGGCATATTCGTAAACATCTGAGCGATATTGAGAGCACTACGGCACTTACTATTTCTGCTGCATCTAGACATTTTGTGATAGTCCATTTTCCTTTATGGGCATTGAAAAGGTTTTTCCACCTCCACGTGGCGGTAATTATAAACGCAAATTATTAAATAGGGAGAGTTTTTGGATTTTTACTTTAGGTAGTCGTACACCAGATGGCATGCATAAGAGACAGGACCTTATTACTTGTTATTGAATGTGTTTCCGTTTTTTTTTTTTTTTTTTCAGAAAGAAGGATTAAAGGGAATCGAATAAGAAATAATAAATTTATAATTAAAATTGATGATCTATCCATCTGGTGAATGTATGTTTATGCATATATATATATATATATATATATATATATATATATATATATATATATATATATATATATATCTTTTGTTTGTTGTATCTTTGTGTCAAGATATTTATTTAGTGACATTATTATGATGTAGAATGCTGGAACATTTTTTTCCCATATATATATTTGTATACTTGTTAACTGATTTTTCATATGCTCTTTCCATGTATCACTATTGATTGGGGTTTTGTCATCATAGGGTTAAAGTATGGGAGGACTTACTCTTGATTTTAATTCCTTTTTTCATCCCTTCCCCCTCTTCCTTATATATTGGTAGCTTAATTTTCAGTTGGACAGACCATGTAGAAGGCGTTAATTCGCCGAAACGCGTAGTCTGAGAGGCTAACCCCCCCCTTCCCCTAATCTATTTATCTACTGTCCAGAAGTGTGGATTTATTTTATGATGGACTTTAATAATAAAAATCTTTGCTAATGCAAGAAAAAACTTTTTAAAATTTTGCATCCTGGATTTTGTCCGCTGGAGTTTAAAGTTACATTTTTTCATTTGAATCTTTTGTGGCTGGCTCCTGCTCTGGTCTCCGTGCAGACTTTCTCCTGGATTGATATTGGATCTGACACACCGGGGTGTACGGGTAAGCTGGCTTTGAAAATCTGGAGTTTTTTTGTCTTTAGAAGATGGTTTTATAACTTTTTACAGCCTGACGAGAATCAACAATTCTGTTGAGTTGTGCTCTGAAGATCATATTTGATAGCTTCCTATTTTTTACATAAAACAGATAACTTACTGACACCTGATTGTCATTCCGAAGCTTGAAAACACCAAACTCTAATTCCACCTTCAAATTATCTACCAATCCTAAAGGTTCACTTACTTTCTTATTTTCTTCAATAACAAAAAAACCAAAGCCTAATATTTTTGACATATTTGTTTGATTTGGTTCATTTTATCTACTTATCAAACTTGTGTAAAAACATGTCGTACTTTTAGGGCAAATTTATGCAGGACTATGGAAATTTCTGAATGATTCATAATCTTTCAAGCACCATTGAGTATATCACAGTATATAGTTTACTTCAGGATGAGTTATTAGTGAATCAGTTAGAGAGCTAGTTCTGGTGACAGGGACTGGAAATCTTACCTCTTTTGTGCCAAGCCATCTTCTTGTAACCAGGGAAAAGTTGAACTTTGATGTTGTCATACAGTGGGTACGGAAAGAATTCAAACCCCTTTAAATTTTTCACTCTTTGTTTCATTGCAGCCATTTGGGAAATTCAAAAAAGTTTATTTTTTTCTCATTAATGTACACTCTGCACCCCATCTTGACTGAGAAAAACAGAAATGTAAAAATTGTTGCTAATTTATTAAAAAAGAAAAACTGAAATATCACATGGTCTTAAGTATTCAGACCCTTTGCTCAGTATTGAGTAGAAGCACCATTTTGAGCTAGTACAGCTATGAGTCTTCTTGGGAATGATGCAACAAGTTTTTCACATCTGGATTTGGGGATCCTCTGCCATTCTTCCTTGCAGATTCTCTCCAGTTCTGTCAGGTTGGATGGTGAACGTTGGTGGACAGCCATTTTCAGGTCTCTCCAGAGATGATCAATTGGGTTTAGGTCAGGGCTCTGGCTGGGCCAGTCAAGAGTGGTCACAGAGTTGTTCTGAAGCCACTCCTTTGTCATTTTAGCTGTGTGTTTAGGGTCATTGTCTTGTTCGAAGGTGAACCTTTGGCCAAGTCTGAGGTCCAGAGCTCTTTGAAAGAGGTTTTCATCCAGGATATCTCTGTATTTGGCTGCAATCTTGTTTCCTTCAATTGCAACCAGTTGTCCTGTCCCTGCAGATGGAAAATACCCCCATAACATGATGCTGCCACCACCATGTTTCACTGTTGGGATTGTAGGGCAGGTGATGACCAGTGCCTGTTTTTCTCCACACATACTGCTTAATATTATCACCAAAAAGTTCTATCTTAGTCTCATCAAACTAGAGAATCTTCTCATAGTCTGGAAGTCCTTCATGTGTTTTTTAGCAAACTCTATGCAGTCTTTCATATGTCCTGCACTGAGGAGAAGCTTCCGTCGATCCACTCTGCCATAAAAACCCAACTGGTGGAGGGCTGAAGTGATAGTTAACTTTGTGTAGCTTTTTCCCATCTCTCTACTGCATCTATGGAGCTCAGCCACAGTGATCTTGGGGTTTGTCTTTACCTCTCTCACCAAGGCTCTTCTCAAACGTTTGCTCAGTTTGGCTGGACGGCCAGGTCTAGGAAAACTTCTGGTGGTCCCAAACTTCTTCCATTTAAGGATTATGAAGGCCACTGTGCTCTTAGGAACCTTGAGTACTGCAGAAATTCTTTTGTAACCTTGGCCAGATCTTTGCCTTGCCACAATTATGTCTCTGAGCTCCTTGGCCACTTCTTTTGACATCATGATTCTCATTTGGTCTGACATGCACTGTGAGGTCTTATATAGACAGGTGTGTGCCTTTACAAATCAAGTCCTATCAGTTTAATTAAACACAGCTGGACTCCAATGAAGGAGTAGAATCATCTCATGGAGGATCATAAGGAAATGACAGTATGTGACGTAAATATGAGTGTGTAAATATGAGGGTCTGAATACTTATGACCTTGTGATATTTCAGTTTTTCTTTTTTAATAAATTTGCAAAAATTTCTACATTTCTGCTTTTTTCAGTCAAGATGGGGTGCAGAGTGTGCATTAATGAGAAAAAATGAACTTTTTTGAATTTACCAAATGGCTGCAATGAAACAAAGAGTGAAAAATTTAAAGGGGTCTGAATACTTTCTGAACCCACTGTAGATCAGTTTAGAAGATTATTCACGAGAGAGCAGGGTTATGGACTCTGCCACTAGACAAGCTCACTTACCAATTCACTGCTAGCTGTGATACATACAGGCTGTAGAAACTAAACATTTCAAATTTCAAACAAAAAAGCCTAATATTTTGTGTTCGTTTAAGTTGGTTCTCTTTATCTACTTTTTGGACTTGTGTGAAAATTTGATTTAGTTTAAGTGAAATTTATGTAAACTGCTGAATGGTTCACAAACTTTCACACAACACTTTATAGAGCCTGTAGAAGACGAATGGCTCAAAATCTTTTTTAAAACCCTATTGCAAGTCAACTCCAATGGCATTCAGTGAATGTGCAGTGCTTAGACAGACGGACAGGCCAGTACATCTCAATTGGGTATGCAGTCACCAGATGCCGCTACAGTAATGCCATATCCGACGGGGATATTTGTCAGTCAACATCAATTATGGCTACTTGTTTACAATAAATTTCCATGAGTTTAGCCTTGGGCTACATTCACAGGAAGAGTATTTGGTTAGTTTTTTATGTTGCAGATTTCCTGCAGCATTTCTGAATCTTTTAAGTAAATTAGGCTACCTGCGTTTTTTTACATGCATTTTTATTGCGTTTTTTTTGTTTCTATTTGATTTGTCATGTTTTAAATAAAGCTGCTTTTTTATGTCTACTAATATTTGACTTTGTCAAAACTTTATTGATACAGTCAGGTGCGGATTAATGACTTTCTGCAACAAAAACGCATTAAGAACGCATATGCATTTTTATTTGCAGGCTATCCACACCTATTAGCCTATGGGGAAAATCCACCCATAAAACTCAGAGTATCCGCAAGAGAAATTAATGTTTTGCAAATCTAAAAAATGCATCGCACGTCAATTACGCAACATTAATAAAAAGCACACTGGGCATGAGATTTCTAGAAATCCCATCCACTTCCCTGGAACTTTAAGGCGCTACACTTTTTGCACAGCAGAAATACGCAGGATCAACTCACCAACAATTCATCGTAGGAATTTAATCTTAGAGATCAAATGACTGCAACCTAAATTATGTTATTTAATTTTTATATAATTTATTACAAAATAAACCACTAAAAACTAAACATACTAAAACCACAAACCACCTGCACAAAATACAGAAGGCCAGTAAAAAAAAATGGATTTCTGACTTGTTTTCAGTATACTTTTAATATTTCTAAGTTTAGTATTTGATAAAAAATTAATTATTCTCATGCTCAATGCAAACACAGGTGCGGCCAGGAGACAAAAGTTGAACTGACATGCTTCTATGCACCAAACACTCATCTGGGTGTCCCTCCGTTTTTCAACTTGTTGCTATCAAAAAGAATTTCTATTTTTTCTAAATAAATTCAACCAGAGAAGCTTGAGGAAGATAATTTGCATATTCCAGGTGCCTTCTGGGAAAAGCGAAGAGTCTCCCTAAGCAAGAGAATCGTTGGATACAGCCGGGACCAGCTGCTTGGAAAGCATCGCCGAACCGCGCGCCAAATTTTTTGCCTCTAGGACATTATTGCAAGAAAGCTTGCATGATTGAGTAGATTACACAAGAAGGAAGACACGCAGCAAGTCAGCAGGATCTAGGAGCAACATTGCAGATGTGACAACCTACATGGTGAGCTGCAACATGTGCTACATGTTCACAGATCAACCAGAAAAAGAATCCAACTTCACCTGACAGAAGTGTAGATTAGTGGCCCTTTTAGAAGAAAAGGTGCGTGGTCTGGAAAAAAGAATTGCAACTTTGAAACTCATCAAAGAAAATGAAGACTTCCTAGACAGAACAGAAGCATCTCTACTGGTCACAGAAGGTGAATAAAGTGTCAGAGAACCTCCAAAAGCAGACGAGTGGAAGCATGTGACCAAAAGAAGCAAGAAGACCATAGAGACTTCACCAACCACACAACTGACAAACCGATACCAAGGCCTTGCGGAGGATGGCGATGGTACACCTAAGGATGAGGCACAACCAACAAGCAAAGAAGAAAAGGGCACACAGCAACACCCAGAAGTGACAACAAAAAATACAGCCAAGAAGCGAAGAAGAGTTGTAGTGGTGGGAGACTCACTACGGAGAGGCACAGAACAGCCATCTGCAGACCAGATATAACCGCAAGAGAAGTATGCTGCCTCCCAGGTGTGAAGATCAAGGATGTGACCGATAGGATACCAAAGCTCATCAGTTCCAAGGACGTCCACCCATTTCTTCTGATACATGTTGGCACCAATGCCACGGCAAGGAAGGACCTACCGACAATCTGCAAGGACTTTGAAGAGTTGGGGAAGAAAGTAAAGGAATTGAATGCACAGGTAGTTTTTTCTTCTATCCTTCCAGTAGACGGGCATGGCACCAGGAGATGGAACAGGATCCTTGATGCGAACAACTGGCTAAGATGATAGTGCAGACAACAAGGATTCGGATTCTTGGACCACGGTGTGAATTACCTGTACGATGGACTCCTCGCCAGAGACGGACTACACCTCAACAAACCAGGGAAACACACATTCACCAGAAGACTCGCTACACTCATCAGGAGAGCGTTAAACTAGAAGAAGAGGGGATGGGAAGAAAAACGTTAGACATGAACATGAAACCAGATATTATACTGATGAATGATATGAGGTGTGGCAAAGAAGATCCAAGACAACACACTCAGAAGGGAGGTAAGAAAATTTCTAAAACAATCAACAGGGAGGAGATTGGAACAAAGCAAAATTCTCTAAAATGCATGCTCGCAAATGCCAGAAGCCTGACAAACAAGATGGAAGAACTAGAAGCAGAAATATCTACAGGTAACTATGACGTAGTGGGAATAACCGAGACATGGTTTGATGAAAGCTATGATTGGGCAGTTAACTTACAGGGTTACAATCTGTTTAGAAAGGATCGTAAAAATCAGAGAGGAGGAGTGGTTTGTCTTTATGTAAAGTCTTGTCTAAAGTCCACTTTAAGGGAAGATATTAGCGAAGGGAATGAGGATGTCGAGTCCATATGGGTTGAAATACATGGAGGGAAAAATAGTAAAAAAATTCTCTTTGGGGTCTGTTACAAACCCCCAAATATAACAGAAATCATGGAAAGTTTACTACTAAGGCAGATAGATGAAGCTGCAACCCGTAATGAGGTCCTTGTTATGGGGGACTTTAACTACCCAGATATTAACTGGGAAACAGAGACATGCGAAACCCATAAAGGCAACAGGTTTCTGCTAATAGCCAAGAATAATTATCTTTCACAATTGGTGCAGAATCCAACCAGAGGAGCAGCACTTTTAGACCTAATACTGTCTAACAGACCTGACAGAATAACAAATCTGCAGGTTGTTGGGCATCTAGGAAATAGCGACCACAATATTGTGCTGTTTCACTTGTCTTTCGCTAGGGGGACATGTCAGGGAGTCACAAAAACACTGAACTTTAGGAAGGCAAAGTTTGACCAGCTTAGAGATGACCTTAATCTGGTTGACTGGGACAATGTCCTCAGAAATAAGAATACAGAAAATAAATGGGAAATGTTTAAGAACATCCTTAATAGGCACTGTAAGCGGTTTATACCTTGTGGGAATAAAAGGACAAGAAATAGGAAAATCCCAATGTGGCTAAACAAAAAAGTAAGAGGGGCAATTAACAGTAAAAAGAAAGCATTTAAACTACTAAAGCAGGATGGCACAGTTGAAGCTCTATAAAACTATAAGGAGAAAAAATCTTTATCTAAAAAAATAATTAAAGCTGCCAAAAAGGAAACAGAGAAGCACATTGCTAAGGAGAGTAAAACTAATCCCAAGCTGTTCTTCAACTATATCAATAGTAAAAGAATCAAAAGTGAAAGTATAGGCCCATTAAAAAATTGTGAGGAAAGTATGGTTGTAGATGATGAGGAAAAAGCTAATAAATTAAACACCTTCTTCTCCACGGTATTCACGGTGGAAAATGAAATGCTAGGTGAAATGCCGAGAGACAAAGAAAACCCTATATTAAGGGTCACCAATCTAACCCAAGAAGACATGCAAAACCGGCTAAATAAGATTAAAATAGATAAATCTCCGGGTCCGGATGTCATACACCCACGAGTACTATGAGAACTAAGTAATGTAATAGACAAACCATTATTTCTTATATTTAGAGACTCTATAGCGACGGGGTCTGTTCCACAGGACTGGCGCATAGCAAATGTGGTACTAATATTCAAAAAGGGCTCTAAAAGTGAACCTGGAAATTATAGGCCAGTAAGTCTAACCTCTGTTGTTGGTAAAATATTTGAAGGGTTTCTGAGGGATGTTATTCTGGATTATCTCAATGAGAATAACTGTTTAACGCCATATCAGCATGGGTTTATGAGGAATCGCTCCTGTCAAACCAATCTAATCAGTTTTTATGAAGAGGTAAGCTATAGACTGGACCAAGGTGAGACATTGGATGTGGTATATCTTGATTTTTCCAAAGCGTTTGATACCGTGCCACACAAGAGGTTGGTACACAAAATGAGAATGCTGGGTCTGGGGGAAAATGTGTGTAAATGGGTAAGTAACTGGCTTAGTGATAGAAAACAGAGGGTGGTTATAAATGGTATATTCTCTAACTGGGTCACTGTGACCAGTGGGGTACCGCAGGGGTCGGTCTTGGGACCTATTCTCTTCAACATATTTATTAACAATATGGTAGAAGGTTTGCACAGTAAAATATCGATATTTGCAGATGATACAAAACTATGTAAAGCAGTCAATACAAGAGAAGATAGTATTCTGCTACAGATGGATCTGGATAAGTTGGGAACTTGGGCCAAAAGGTGGCAGATGCAGTTTAACAATGATAAATGTAAGGTTATACACATGGGAAAAAGGAATCAATATCGCCATTACACACTGAACGGTAAACCACTCGGTAAATCTGACATGGAGAAGGACTTGGGGATCCTAGTTAATGATAAACTTACCTGGAGCAAACAGTACCAGGCAGCGGCTGCCAAGGCAAACAGGATCATGGGGTGATTTAAAAGAGGTCTGGATACACATGTTGAGAGCATAATACTGCCTCTGTACAAATCTCTGGTTAGACTACTGTGTACAGTTTTGAGCACCGGTGCTCAGGAAGGATATAATGGAACTAGAGCGGTTACAAAGGAGGGCAACAAAATTAATAACGGGGATGGGGGAACTACAATACCCAGAGAGATTAGCAAAATTAGGATTATTTAGTCTAGAAAAAAGACGACTGAGGGGCGATCTAATAACCATGTATAAGTATATAAGGGGACAATACAAATATCTCTCCGAGGATCTGCTTATACCAAGGAAGGTGACGGTCACAAGGGGGCATTCTCTGCGTCTGGAGGAGAAAAGGTTTTTCCACCAACATAGAAGAGGATTCTTTACTGTTAGGGCAGTGAGAATCTGGAATTCCCTGCCTGAGGAGGTGGTGATGGCGAACTCAGTCGAAGGGTTCAAGAAAGGCCTGGATGTCTTCCTGTAGCATAACAATATTGTATCTTACAGTTATTGCTAGGTTCTTTAGAAGGACGTAGATCTGGGGATTTATTCTGACAGAATTTTATAGGCTGAACTGAATGGACTTTTTTCGGCCTTGCTAACTATGTTACTATGTTATATTGTTGATAAAGAAAACGGCTGGACATTTTTCATAAAGCAAGTAGCAGCCAAACACTCATCTTGTGAGATATTTCATACTGCCTTTCCTTAATTTGCACCCTAAGTGTCAAAATGATGATTTTTCTCATGTTACATGATATTTAACTGTTTTCCCCAGTTTTGGAGATTGCAAACAGAAGTTGGATATGAATAAAGTATTATGACTAGTGATGAGCGAACGTGCTCGGTTTAGGTGTTATTCATGCTCGTGTGCTACCAGTGTCTTCGGCGTGCTCAAAAAATATGTTTGAGTCTCTGCATCTGCATGTCTCATGGTTGTTCAATATCCACAACACAAGCGAGGATTTCCTGTTTGTTGAGCTGTGGCGCCCCCAGGAGTATGGTCGCCACAGTGGCATTACCTTCCTCCTAGGGAGTGTGATGTATGCTTGGAAGCAATGAAGGGTCTCTCTATCAGTTAAATACAACACACAGCACAGTTCCCACTCCAGGCCAGCAGGTGGAGCTCTGAACCAAACTGGGGAAGGAACTGCTCTCTGGGGGCCAGGAAGGAAGTTAAGTCAGTTCTGTGGGGAGGGCAAAGTGTTTGGATGTGGAAAAGAGGAGCTGGAGGATTGAGGGGAATTCAGGCCCACTTCTGGCTTCAAGCGCATGGTCCGGAGTCCAGTATCCGAAGTTGTATGGATGCTGATGGTCCTGCAGCAGAAACCGGAGGAACAGAAGGCTGTAAATGCTCTGTTCCCAACTAAGACTTGGAGGCACAGCAGTAACGTGTATGAGCCAGAAGAGATAGAAGGCTACGGCTGCCTGCCATACGAGGGGCGTTCTAAAGAGAGCAAGCAAGGGGGACTTCAGTGTAACTCAGTACTGCAAGTACCTCAGATAAGCGCTAGGAAGGAGACTACACAACCCATCTGCATAGAGAGATTCCTAAGTTGCTTCCAGGCTAATCAACTCCTGTTCCATCTGTGATCTGGATCCTGGACTACACTGACAAAGCACAGTAAAGGTAAAGGAAACTGCACCCGTTGTGTCATTGCCTTCTTCCTGCAACCCTTTCAACACTGCTACATCTCTGTGCATAACACTGCACCCTCTCCCTCAACACCTATTACTACTGCCCTGGGACTACAGCTCCACCTGTGGGGAGCTCCAACATCATTGCTGCACCACACCATCTGTCCTAGAGAAGCTACCCTGCAGCGCTGGTCAAACTGACCAGAAACCACAGGTGGCATCACGAATTATCTCAATAACTTTATCCCCATCACTCTACCCCTTTTACATTGACTGCCTGAGGCTACAGACCGGGTCACTGCCACTGTGACATCTCCCATTGAAATCAATGGGCCCGGCACAGAGTACCCTACTGCCTCCGGGGCGGGTCAGAGACATCCCTGCATGTGTAGCAGCTGTCTAAGATCCGGAAGACATGCAGGCATGGGGACTTGAACATAATATACAAGCACGCCGAAGACACTCGGTTAGTACACGAGCATGCTCTGATAACACCTTATCTGAGCACTTTCGCTCATCACTAATTATGACTACTAATATACTTGATCATTCTCCATTAAAGGGGTTGTGCCTTCATTACTTATCCCACTGCTTAAACCTACATCACTCCTGAGAATGAGGCATCAATGCATGCAGTTGTTGGTGGAGAAATGCTAGAGATTAGCGAACCTTTGGAAATTTTAATTCATATTCTCTCTCCTCACTCACACACAGAACTTTACTGCTTTGCTGTTGTAGATGAGAAAACCAGGCTGGAAGTGCTGCTGAAGCGCTGGGTCCGGAACTGTTTGGGCTGAACCTCCTGTTGCAGGGGGGAAGGACAGAGGAGACCCATGACCTGCAGAGAGAGGAATGGTGAGTCAGGGAAGTATAAGGAGGTTTGCATGGAAAAAGAGAGTCGGGTGCAGTGAGGACCTGGGGAGCGTCACGGAGCATGCAGGTCAGAGCATGCCAAGCGGGAGTTTGTTGGGAAAGGCTCCCGGCCGCATAGCACAGATCCAGGATGGGCACAGCAAAGACTCAAAAGTACTAGCAGGCATGCAGGGAGATGCGTGCCAAGCAGAGAGTTGCAGTGTGGCTATCCAGGTACCAGCGGGTGTGTGGAAAGCCATGCACCAAGTGAAGCATTGTGGTGCAGGTATTCAGGTATTGATGGGTGCACAGGAAAGCACACGCAGAGTAGAGACTTGTGCAGACCTTCATTCTTCAACTCTGCAATTCAATGGACTAGGAGCTCAACGGGCAAAACCGCCTGCTTACGCCAGACGTGGGACCATGTGTTAGACGGGGAAGCCTGCAAAGATGCAGTATCGGCCTCCGCCAGCATCCCATCACCCATCGGACTGCAAGTGTGTAAAGGACAGTGGATTCACGATAACTTGAACCTGATAAAAAGACTGTTGAGTTAAAATAACCCTTACACTGTTTAAGTTGTTTAACCCCTTGTTGGCTCCCTACGAGAACCCCTTTTTGTGTTAAATAAACCACACCCTTGTTAACCCTTGCTCTGTGCCTCTGTGTTACTGCACCCTTTTACCTGCTTAATAAGGCTAGTTTCACACTAGCTTATTTTCCACGCAGCGCTCGGTGCCGCTAAGCCCCGCCCCCTGCCGGCTCCCTGCCCGCCCCATCCGGTCATCGCTGCCTACTATCGCACACGGCTGCATGCGATCTGCGCACCCTATCTTTAGCATAGGGTGCGCTGGCCGTGCGCTAGTAGGATTTTAGCGAGCGCTGTACACTTTTGAAGGTGCGCCGAGCGTGCCAAAATGCAGCAAGGTGCGTTCGGCGCACACCGGCGCACCTTCAAAAGTGCGCAGCGCACGCTAAAATCCTACTAGCGCACGGCCAGTGCACGGTCTGCGCACCCTATGCTAAAGATAGGGTGCGCAGATCGCATGCAGCCGTGTGTGATAGTAGGCGGCGATGACCAGATGGGGCGGACAGGGAGCCGGCAGGAGGCGGGGCTTAGCGGCGCGGAGTGCTGTGTGGAAAATAAGCTAGTGTGAAACTAGCACTGTCACACAAACTAGGACCAATCCATTAATGAAGGGCTCGCTGGAGTACAATGTGCTGAATTTATTAACAGGCACACACCATATAATGTGAATTGGGCACTTCTTTTCACTGGCGTGTGTCTCCGACCTTCTAGCATTTGTGGCATAAGAAATACCTGCACTTTTGCTGATTTTGATGGCCAGGCATAGCCGCGCTCTCTTCAGCCTCTTCTCCACCCAGCTCCACCTATTTTAGAGAGACTACTTCAAAGTGGTGTGAAAATTCCAAAAGCAGTAAAATTTCAAATTTTGCAACTTTTGCAAATGTTCTGAGCCGGTTTTCTTTACAATTATCATCATCAATTTCTAGATTATTTTATGGTTTTCTTTCTCTATCTGTTTGGCAGCTGTAAACTGTGACGTCTTGTCACTATCTAGATTCAACATAAAATGACTGCTGCTGCTTTTAAACCGGTCATTAGAGTCTCTCTTAATTAGCTGTGCTCCACCATGTGATGTGATAGCTGCAAGGCATTGTTGAGAAGTCTGCCTGAGGTCATATAATCATCATTTGACTGATGCACTCTTCTGAAATGTATCTATACTTGTTGCCATTGTAGTGAATTTCTTATAAAACAAACTACAAATTGTTAGATTACCTAAAAATTCTAAGACAAATTTGCCATGAAATTGATATGCTCATCTCTAACGGTTCCAGTTTTCATCATTGATTTGTATTGGAGTTTCAAAAATTGGCAACTAAACTTGCTATGATTTTTTTCTGAAATTGCTTCCTGACAATGTGTGAGAAAACCAGATTTTCAAGATCAATGAAGGTCCCAGTTGTGGGATCCGCACCTATTGAACATTTATGCTATATTCTGATATTCTATGGACCTGCTATTACTGTCCTTTGTTAATATAAACTTATATATTGGAAAATGCTCGGTGCTCTTCATATATTGTTGTTTTGGGACACTTTGATAGTCAGAACCAACCCAACAGTAACACCTAGGCAAATGTGCATTGGGAATTCTTGCATAAAACAACCCTCCTGCCTGCACATCTCCTGTTTTCCTCATCACGGGGCGGTCTCACAGTATTGAAACAAACATGTAAGAGATTTTACTATATTATCACTTTCTCCGACTTCTTAATTTCTTTATGCCTTTGACCTGATCTTACACCAACTATGTATTTTTTTGTCCTCAATTTCATGCATGCACAAGCTGAAGAAATCAAAACAGGTTTTTTAAACATATAAGGTATAGATATGAAGGCTTTCCTGAAATTCTTTATGTCTGAACATAATCATTGCTGGCCTCAGGGCTCCTTTAACATCTGTCAAGAACATATTCTTATCAAAAGCCAAGAGCTAGGTTTAAAGAGTATTGCTCATCATCGAGGCTTTAACAGACAATGAATAAGAGGAATGAAAATATTATAATTCTTTGCATTTTTCTAGTTTATAGAAACACCTGGAAGCACAGGTCCTGGGGCCAGTCATATCTTTGGCACATGGTGACCTAACAGCTGTGTAGCTCAGCACATTGCATACACTTTGTCACTAGCTAATAAGTGGACTGCGATTAGTAGTCATAACTGAAAACGACTGCCAACTAACACGCATAAATGTCCACAGAAGAACATACAATGTAATGGAACAGATGTTAATATTTTATGACCCTGTCTCCATGAGATGGGTGCCAATTCCATGGACATCTGGACATGTGGAAAATGTTGGACTTTGCATAGACAATAGACTAGCTAACTTAGCACTGATAAATCTGGCTATTCTTCACATGTTTATATGATGTAGCCTTGTATACAACCAGAAGAGGCGTAGCTAGGGGTTCAGCTCAGAGGGGGCAAAACATCTAAGTGGGCCCCTACCAGGTAGGCCTGATTACAACTACTATGGCGAACCCCAATATTGGGTACTGGGGAACCTCAGCAGATGACCACGCCGTTACTGAAAATAAATCTCTATTGATTATGAGCGAACATGCTCGGATTTGGTGCTATCCGAGCATGCTTGTGGGCTAACCGAGTGTCTTCAACGTTCTCGAAAAATATGTACGAGTCCCCACGACTGCATGTCTCGCAGCTGTTTGACAGCCACAACACATGTAGGGATTTAGGGATTTCCTTACCACAGCACGTTCGCTCATTACTAATTTCTATATATAGACCAACACTGAAAATTCCACCATATGGTGACCATATAGTGAGGAATACCAGTCCTTTAAAACATATAAGAGATTAAAGTGAAATTACAGATAGTGACTTACCGCTGACGTTCTTTCTGATGGAATCATTCACTTTCTCCGTCTTTTCCATCTGATCCAGACCGACATGACAACTTCTCCAGCCGGACTCATCAGCAGAAATCATAACACAGACACATTTGACTTCTCATATTTCCAGCCAGGGTCGGACTGGGGTGCCTAGGGCCCACCAGGGGAATTGACTCTAGTTGCCAACCCTATGGCTACCATAAACGGTTTTATTATGTGTTAATCTTTTGGCCTCTGCCACTAAAATGTGTGCCTTTTAGCAAGCTATACAGTGTGCAAAAGAGAACGCTCTAAGCCTCCTATATATCATACAGACCGTACTCTCAGCCTCCTATATATCGTGCAGACCGCACTCTCAGCCTCCTATATGTCGTACAGACCGCACTCTCATCCTCCTATATGTCGTACAGACCGCACTCTCAGTCAGGGGTGGATTAAGGGTAGCCAGGGCCCCGGGCTGTTCAGACTCTGTGGGCCCCCGGTCATGTGACGGGGTCGGGAAGTCACAAGTTTTCATGACGCATACGGTGCGTCAAGGGGCGGGAAGAGGTTAAACACTGAGGTAAAAAACTCAGCAAATACACAAGTGTGCTCAAGGCCTCACAAATACTGAGGTAAAAAACACCAAATACTCAGCGTGTCCATGAGGCCTCACAAATACTGAGCGAAAAACTGACCAAATACTCAGCGTGTGCGCGAGGCCTTATAAACACTGAGGTAAAATCTCACCAAATACTCAGCATGTGCACGAGGCCTTACAAATACTGAGGTAAAAACTGACCAAATACTCAGCGTGTGCACGAGGCCTTATAAATACTGAGGTAAAAACTCACCAAATACTCAGCATGTGCACGAGGCCTTACAAATACTGGAAGGCTTCCACCCAACATCTAGTCCTGACTCACCTGTACCTAACATTGAAACCAGCTAATAGTCTGCAATCACCTGCTGACCTGGACCAATGACCTGTCAGACAAGTTACTTCACATGAGTCACACAGAGGCTTCTGCTTCATGAACTTCCTCAGATAGAAGAAGCAGCCTCCGATTTGCAGCCTGTGGTCAGATACACAGGAAGAGACACTCCTTGTCACAGGCTGTGCCCAACATGGCAGCAGAGGAGTTAACGCCACAGACAAGTTGCCATCACCTCACACACTGGACACGACGCTGCATCTGGCAACGAACAAGCACACATTTCGCAATGTTAGTCATATCCCAGATGTTCAGCATGTGGAGGACCAAGGGGGGACAAAAAAGACCCAAGGATTGATACAGGAGCATGGGAAAGTGGACGGCGGTCAGACGGGCAGGGTTTATATAGGGGTCGGAGTAAGTAAATATATATATATATATATATATATACACACACACATATTACTACATTCCAAAGACATACTGATAGAGAATCTAGATTGTGAGCCCCAATGGGGACACTGATGATAATATGTGCAAACTGTAAAGCGCTGCGGAATATGTTAGCGCTATTTAAAAATAAAGATTATTAATATTATTATTACATGTGGGCAGTACACACATGCACAATTTTCAGGTTGTATAACTTTCAACTGGTCAAAACATTTCTCTCAGTAGGCCAAGAAAGAAATGTGGCAGGAGTAAAGTACACCTCATAGTAACTTATGTGTGAGGCAGAGGTGAAAAGACCTGCCATCTCGTGCCCACCTTACCAGAGGTGCCCACTGCCCACATATAACAAAGTTAATGGAAACAGACGAGTTCCACTATGATGATTGGTTACCGGCCCCCGACCATACCCATTTCACAACTAGTCACACCCATGTCCATGCCCTAACCACACCCATTTAGCACTGCTGATCACACTGACTGGTACTGAGGGCACAGTGGCTGGCATTATGGGCACAGTGGCTAGCAATGTGGGCACAGTGGCTGGTACGGTGGGCACACTGACGGTACTGAGGAAAAGAAAGAAAGAACAGAGAGAGAGAAAAAAGAAAACAGAGAGAGAGAAAGAAAGGAGAGAGAATGAAAGGAGAGAAAGAAATAACAGAGGAAAAGAAAGAAAAAAGTAAGAGAGAAACAGAGAGAAAGAAAGGAAAGAGAGAAAGAAAGGGGACAGAAAAAAATAACAGAGAAAGAGAAAAAAAGAAAGAGGGGAAAGAAAGAACAGAGAGGGAGAGAGAGAGATAGAAAGAGGGGAAAGAAAGAACAGAGAGGGAGAGAGAAAGAGGGGAAAGAAAGAACAGAGAGAGAAAAAAAGAAAGAAAGAAAGAAAGAAAGAAAGAAAGAACAGAGAGGGAGCGAGAAAGAAAGAGGGGAAAGAAAGAACAGAGAGAAAGAAAGAGAAAGAAAGAACAGAGAGAAAGAAAGAAAGAGGGAAAAGAAAGAACAGAGAGAGAGAAAGAAAGAGATTCTATAAAGATACTATAGCAGCTCGGCTCCCATTGCAATGCCCACCCGAGCCTCCTGGTGCAGGACATATCATGATCCACTCACATGGCCAACATCCCCGAGTCCAAGGTGATCCCTGTTATGAATGCGTCACCGAGGAGGAGAGCAAGCCCAAGCTAAGCCACAGAAAACCAGAGAGGTTGGTAACTAAGTGGATTGCAGACCCCTGATTCTATCCCCACAACTAGCAGTAGCCGTGGAGCGTACCTACGATGATCCTAGATGCCTCGGCACAGCCAGAGAACTAACTAAGCCTAAAGCAAGAAAGGGGAAATCTAAACTGCCCCAGAGCAGACCCCAAAGGAATAGATAGCCCCCAAACATATATTGTCGGTGAGACAAGGGGAAAACACAAACGCAGGCAGGAAAATACACTGAGCAAATGATGGGGCCCACACTGACTAGACAGGACAGGAAAGGAAAGACGCTGTCTGCAATCATGCAAAAAACCCTGCAAAAAGTCCAACACGTCTGATGCAAAAAACACTGAAGTCGCACGACTTCGCCCACTATATCAGCACTCTGGTATATTCTGAAAGCAGAGCAAAAAGAGGCCAATCTAATAAGGGACAAAAACAAACTGGCACAAGCAGTAACATATGGATGGTGATTCAGCACAGCCCCAGCCGGAGCTGGCTGACCCACACAAAACCAGATCAAATGCAAACAGAATAGCAAATGAACACTTAGCTGAACATGCAGGGACTGAGCTGGAAATATCAGACCTCAGGAGGCAGAATAAAATCACCATCAGGGATAGAGGGAGTCGGCTGTCTTAAATCCCAATCTGAAACCCCAGATCTCCAATCGTCGTCCTCATTATCAGGTGGCAAGCCTCTGTTAATCAGATCAGCTCCATTACCTCCAGTAAACACCAGAGGGAGCCCAGAAAGAGAACTCACAACCCCTCTGTCAATCTGACCAGCTCCACTACCTTCAGTAATAACCAGAGGAAGGCCAGAAAGCAAATTCACAACAGTACCCCCCCTTGAGGAGGGGTCCCCGGACCCTCATCCACGCCACCAGGCTGATCAGGATGGGCGCGGTGAAAAGCATGAACCAATCTTTCGGCATGAATGCTAGAAGCAGAGACTCAAGAATTATCCTCCTGGCCTTAACCCTTCCATTTGACCAAGTACTTGAGTCTCCGTCTAGCCAAACGAGAATCCAATATTTTCTCTACCTCATATTCCAAATTGCCTTTAACCAATACAGGGTCAGGAGGCGCCGCCATAGGAACTACTGGCTCCACAAACCTCTTCAGAAAAGATTTATGAAACACGTTATGGATCTTAAACGTAATTGGAAGAGCCAATCGGAAAGATACGGGATTAAGATCTCCAAAATCTTATAAGGTCCAATCAATCTTGGCTTGAATTTTGGAGATGCAACCTTCATAGGAATATTCTTTGAAGACAACCAAACCATATCACCCACTTTAAACCGGGGACCAATGGTCCTATGCCAGTTAGAAAACCATTGGGCTTTCTCCTGAGAGTGGGACAACTTATCCACCACTTGGTCCCAAATCTGCTGCATTCTCTCTACCACAGTGTCCACACTTGGGCAGGTCGAAGATTCCACCTGCCCAGAAGAAAATCGAGGATGAAACCCAAAGTTACAGAAAAAGGGCGACATTAAAGTGGCAGAACTAGCTCTATTGTTTAGCACGAATTCGGCCAAGGGCAAAAATGAGAGCCAGTGATCCTAATGAGCAGATTTGAAACATCTCAAATAGGACTCCAAAGTCTGGTTTGTTCTCTCAGTCTGCCCATTGGTCTGAGGATGAAATGCAGAGGAGAAAGATAACTGAATTCCCAGTTTGGAACAAAAAGCTCTCCAAAATCTGGAAACAAACTGAACTCCTCTGTCCGACACAATGCTCTCAGGAATCCCGTGCAACCGAACCACCTGTTGTAAAAACAAGGGCACCAACTCAGAAGAAGATGGCAACTTTGGGAGTGTTACAAGATGGATCATCTTAGAAAATCTATCACAAATCACCCAGATAACAGTCATTCTCTGAGAGACAGGAAGTTCGGAAATAAAATCCATTGAGATATGGGTCCATGGCCTCCTGGGCACCGGCAGGGGCATCAACAACCCACTAGAATGAGCAGGGCTTGGACCAAGAACAAGTCCCACAGGACTGCATAAAATTCCTGACATCACGAGATAAGGCAGGCCACCAAAAAGGCAGACTCACCAAATCTTTGGTACCAAAAATACCTGGATGACCAGCCAACGCGGAGCAATGAATTTCAGACATTACTCTTTTCCTCCACTTGTCAGGGACATACAATTTTCCTATAGGGCAACGTTCAGGTTTGTCCTCCTGAAATTCCTCCAGGGCACGTCTCAAATCAGGTGAGATGGCGGAAAGAACTACACCCTCATTTAGAATGGTAGTAGGCTCGGTCACATTAAGTGAATCCGCAAAGAAACTCCTAGAAAGGGCGTCCGCCTTAACATTCTTAATGCCTGGAAGAAAAGAGACCACAAAATTAAAACGCGTGAAAAACAAGGCCCACCTAGCCTGTCTAGGATTCAAGAGTTTGGCTGATTCAAGATAAATCAAATTCTTGCGATCAGTGAGGACCACAACTTGATGTCTAGCTCCCTCCAACCAATGTCTCCACTTTTCAAATGCCCATTTCATGGCCAACAATTCCCGATTCCCCACGTCATAGTTACGTTCAGATGGGGAGAATTTTCGAGAAAAGAAGGCACAGGGATTCATCTTGCCAAAACATCCTACTCCACACTGATGAGGGGCAATACCCCGAAACAGCTGTCTGTGGATGGATACCATGTTTTGGCATAGGTGGTTTCCTTCATTAGAGACTGCCCTTCCCTTGGCTGTTCCTTCCCGGTGAAAGACCTGGCTAGTCATTGCTTGCTTTGAGAAACATGTGATGGTGTCTCTGCAGCTGTTGATTTACATGTTTTTGCATATTTACCATAAGGGATGGGGGCATTGCACTAGTATCACTGTGTTGAGAAACATGTGATGGTGTCTCCGCAGTGTTGGATGTTGATCTCCATGAGTTCATTCATCCTCATTTTTTAGTCTTTTACTAGGCATTGCTCCTACTAGCCAGTTTCCTACTCCACACTGATGAGGGGCAATACCCCGAAACAGCTGTCTGTGGATGGATACCATGTTTTGGCATAGGTGGTTTCCTTCATTGGAGACTGCCCTTCCCTTGGTTGTTCCTTCCCGGTGAAAGACCTGGCTAGTCATTGCTTGCGTTGAGAAACATGTGATGGTGTCTCCGCGGCTGTTGATTTACATGTTTTTGCATATTTCCCATAAGGGATGGGGGCATTGCTCTAGTATCACTGCGTTGAGAAACATGTGATGGTGTCTCCGCAGTGTTGGATGTTGATCTCCATGAGTTCATTCATCCTCATTTTTCACTAAGAACACACTGACAACCCCAACTCACCACAGACACAGATTTCCAATCCAAAACAGGATTATGAGTTTGCAACTGGGGAAAACCCAGAACAACAGTATCATGCAAATTGTGCAACACCAAAAATTTACAATTTTCTTGGTGGTCCGGGGCGACCCGCATTATCACCTGGGTCCAAAACTGGGGTTTATTCTCCGCCAAAGGAGTAGCATCAAAACCCCTCAAAGGGATAGGAGTCCACAGGGGTATCATAGGAAAACCACAACATTTAGCAAAGTCTAAATCCATCAGATTCAAAGCTGCTCCTGAATCTACAAAAGCCTTAGCGGAAAATGTAGACAAGGAGCAGATCAGGGTAATTGCCAAAAGGAACTTAGGCTGTACACTGCCCACAGCAAATGTGTGAGCAAAATGCTTTTCTCATTTAGGGCAGACAGAAATAGTATAAGAGGCGTCCCCACAGAAAAAACACAGCTTATTACACCTTCTAAACTCCTGACGTTGCGCCCTAGACAAAACCCTATCACATTGCATGGGTTCAGACGTTCGTTCTAAAGGCGACAACGCCTCTCGTGTAGTTTTACATTCACTTAAACACCGATCAACTTGAATGGCCAATGACATAGAGTTGTCCAGACCAGAGGGAACACGAAATCCCACCATAACATCTTTTACGGTTTCGGCCAAACCCTTCTGAACGAGTGCTGCTAGGGCATCGTCATTCCATTTAGTAAGGACCGCCCACTTTCGGAATTTTTGACAATATAAATCTGCAGAATCCTGACCCTGGTTCAATGCCAATAAGGTTTTCTCAGCCTGATCAATAGCATTAGGTTCATCATACAACAACCCCAAGGCTTGAAAAAATGCATCCACATTAGCCAGAATAGGATCTCCGGGTGTCAAAGAAAAGGCTCAATCCTGGGGATCGCCGCGCAGTAGGGAGACGACAATTTTAACCTGCTGCACAGAGCTCCTCGATGAGTTAGGTTTCAAAGCAAAAAATAGTTTACAATTATTCTTAAAATTCAAAAATTTAGACCGATCCCCAGAAAACACATCAGGAGTAGGGATTTTTGGTTCAACAGCAGATGATTGAGTGAGATAGACAGAAATTCCCCGCACTTCAGCAGCGAGCTGCTCAACACGATCAGACAATTGCTTATTCTTCTTTTAGAAAAAGAAAAAAAATCTCCTCCTGCAGCCCCAGAAAAAAAAGAGGAAACAATATACAAGAAAAAAAAATTCTGACACCCTTTTTTTTTTTTTTAATTCTTTCCTACTCTAGAGTACTCTAGAGTCTACAGTTAGGCTGGTGATTCTGTTATGAATGGGTCACTGAGGAGGAGAGCAAGCCGAAGCTAAGCCACAGAAAACCAGAGAGGTTGGTAACTAAGCGGACTGCAGACCCCTGATCCTATCCACACAACTAGCAGTAGCCGTGGAGCGTACCTACGATGATCCTAGATGCCTCGGCACAGCCGGAGAGCTAACTAAGCCTAAAGCAAGAAAGGGGAAATCTAATCTGCCCCAGAGCAGACACCAAAGGAATAGATAGCCCCCAAACATATATTGTCGGTGAGACAAGGTGAAAATACAAACGCAGGCAGGAAAATAGACTGAGCAAATGATGGGGCCCACACTGACTAGACAGGACAGGAAAGGAAAGACGCTGTCTGTAATCACGCAAAAAACCCTTCAAAAAGTCCAACACGTCTGATGCAAAAAACACTGAAGTCGCACGACTTCGCCCACTATATCAGCACTCTGGTATATTCTGAAAGCAGAGCAAAAATAGGCCAATCTAATAAGGGACAGAAACAAACTGGCACAAGCAGTAACATATGGATGGAGATTCAGCACAGCCCCAGCCGGAGCTGGCTGACCCACACAAAACCAGATCAAATGCAAACAGAATAGCAAATGAACGCTTAGCTGAAAATGCAGGGGCTGAGCTGGAAATATCAGACCTCAGGAGGCAGAATAAAATCACCATCAGGGATAGAGGGAGTCGGCTGTCTTAAATCCCAATCTGAAACCCCAGATCTCCAATCGTCATCCTCATTATCAGGTGGCAAGCCTCTGTTAATCAGATCAGCTCCATTACCTCCAGTAAACACCAGAGGGAGCCCAGAAAGAGAACTCACAACCCCTCTGTCAATCTGACCAGCTCCACTACCTTCAGTAATAACCAGAGGAAGGCCAGAAAGCGAATTCACAACAGATCCCACTGTCCGCACTGTCGGAGGACACGGTGATGGATCTGAAGCATTCCCTGAAGTGCCTCCATGGTTCCGTCACAATCTCCTCCCAAAATTACCTCATTTCCTGTCAGCTTCCAGCACGTCACTTTCGATGGAACGTCATGTGTGAATTTTAAAGTGCTCCTTGGGGCCCCGCCGTGTAATCCTGTGTCCGTGGGAAAAGTAAGCTCCCGGTCGGTGCAGTGGGGCAGACTCTCAAAATCTGGGACGGTTGGGAGGTATGAATGCTCCCCATCATACACCTTGTACACGCATGGCTCCGCACACCTCATACACACACGGTTCCGCTTTGTATACCTCGTACACACACAGCTCCGCTCCATACACTTTGCACACAGACGGCTCCTCTCAGTACACACATGGCTCCACTCCGTAAACCTCGCACACATGCAGTCTGCTCCGTACACCTCGTACACACGCTGCCACGCTCTGTACACCTTGTGCACACATGGCTCCGCTCCGTAAACCTTGTACACATGCAGCTTTGCTCCATACACCTCATACACACGTGACTCTGCTCCATAGACACACGGCTCAGCTGAGTATACTTTTTATACACAGGGCTCCGTTCCGTATACCTCGTACACACGCAGCTCCACTCCGTACACACATGCGACTCCGCTCCGTACATCTCGTACACACACACGACTCCGCTCCGTACACCTTGTACACACACTGGCTCCACTCTGTACACCTCGTACATGTGCGGCTCTGCTCCACACACCTCGTAAACGCGCGACTCCATTCCGTACACCTCGCGCACCCCATACACGCTCCGCACACATTGTACACGCTCCGCACACCTCACACACGCATGACTTTGAACACCTCGTACATGCTCCGCACAACTTGCACACGTGTGTCTCTGCTCCGTACAGCTCGAATACGCGCGGCTCAGCTCCATACACCTCGCACACGCGCTGCTCCGCTCCGTACACCTCATGCACACACGGCTCTGCTCCGTACACCTTGCACATGCGCGGCTCCGCTCCGTACACCTCGCACGCACAGCTCTCCTACATCCACCCTGTAAACCCCTTCTGACCCCACACATACTTCCCTCATCCAGCACGATGACAACCTGCACAGCAGAGTCCTGCATACAATACATTGAGGGCTGTGCCCACAGGACCTATGATGAGGTCACAGGAGGGGAGGAGTCAGGGGTCACAAGATCAGGGGTCTCTGGCCAAAGCCTCTGATCATGTGACCTCTGACTCCTCCTCTCCTGTGACCTCATCACAGGTCCTGGGCGCACAGAGCAGGGATTTATCAGTGAGTGGCTGCAGTGGCCGGTGGGCCTGTCTGGGAGGGGGAAAATGGGTCGGTACATGGGGGGCCATGGCGCAATGGTGGCGGATTATAATGGGGCAATTTACCCTGGGCTGGTTGGCCCCCCTACACCACTGGGCCCTGGGCTACTGCCCAGATTGACCTCATTATAATCCGCTACTGCTCTCAGCCTCCTATATATCGTACAGACTGCACTCTCAGCCTCCTATATTTTGTACAGACCGCACTCTCAGCGTCCTATATATCGTACAGACCGCACTCTCAGCCTCCTATATATCGTACAGACCACATTCTCAGCCTCCTATATATCGTACAGACCGCACTCTCAGCCTCCTATATATCGCACAGACCACTCTCTCAGCCTCCTATATATCATACAGACTGTACTCTTGGCACCCTATATCACATACAGACTGCACTCTCAGCCTCCTATATATCGTACAGACTGTACTCTTGGCATGTACAGTATATAGGATGCCGATATTGCGGTATGTACGGCATATTGGCCTGGTATATGACATACAGGCTGTCGACCTCCTATTAGGCCTCCTATGAGACACACAGACTGTCAGCCTCCTATTAGGCCCCCTATAAGACATACAGACTGTCGCCCTCTTAGATACTGTGCAGACTGCACTCTCTGCCTATGTACGGCATACAGGAGGATGAAAGTGCGGTCTGTACGGTATACAGGCCTCATATGACATATTAGGCCATTTAAGAGTGTGGTGTGTGTGTATCTTATATAGGAGACACTGGCAGAGATTGTGATCTGTGATGCTGCATCATGTCATGTGTATGAGCAGGGCTGGTTTTAGGCAAAGTGGGGCACTAGGCAAAGTTTAAAACAGGGCCCCAAATGCTAACATATTGCACATCACACAGAAGCATTTCGATTGTATTTACATGTGCAGAGTTTAGGCCGCTAAATGAGTGTGATCAACAATATTGAAGTTGTTCAACACTTGTTTCCCGACCTCTTTCCACTGTCTGTAAAAGAATGATGGGAACAGAACAATCACTAATGGATCAATCTGTCACCATACAGTATCATGTTATCAGCAGCACATCTACAGTTTACACCCCATAGTCCTCCATATAATATAATGTGTCCCATAGTCCTCCATATAGTATAATACACCGCCAGTCATCCATGTAGTACAATTCACTTCCCATAGTATAATGCACCCCATAGTTCTTAATATAGTATAATATATTCCCCATAGTCCTCGATACAGTATAATGCAGCCACCCCATAGAGTATAATGCAGCCACTCCATCAGGTAGCCGCCACTTCCAGGGAGGATGGTGAGATACTATTGTACAGCATAGGCGACCACCGTGGCATGGGGCCCCAGAAACCTATTTTTCCTCTCATTGTGGCCCCATCAGGTAGCAAGCACAGCTTCCAGGGAGGATGGTGAGATATACTATTACACACTGCGTAGACGACCACCGTGGGGGCCCCGGTCTGGGGGCCCCCGTGATGGTTGCCTACGCAGTGTGTAATAGTATATATAATTTCACCATCCTCCCTGGAAGTGCCGGCTACCTGATGGGGCCACAATGAGAGGAAAAATAGGTTTCTGGGGGCCCCAGAAACCTATTTTTCCTTTCATTGGGGCCCCATCAGGGAGGGTGCAGAGACAGCAGAGCAGTTCACCACATCAGGCTAGCCAGCTCTACACAGGGCAGGCCGCAGGGCAGGAGTGAGACAGAGGGAGCACCACCACACAGCCGGGCCGGCACTGCAGGACAGCGGGAGTCGGGAGCAGGCATAGCAGAGCTGCCTGACTCTGAGGACTGGAGTCAGGAGTCCGGATCACAGAGTCGGACTGACAGGAGGAGGACACTGGACACAGACCCACTCTACTACTCTACTCACTGGACCGGAGGGCAGTACACACAGAGAGAGGCGAGCAGAGTAGGAGCGAGAGCAGCAGGGAGAGCAGAGCTCGGCGGCATCCTCTTGTCTGTGTCTCACACGCTGCTACACTATTAGCCAGCCAGCAGCCAGCTACAGAGCCGGAAAGCAGAGTGCCGGGCATGTCACCGCCCATCAAGAACAGCGACGTCACGCGGCAAGGTCCTGGGTGAGTCATCATAGAATCATAGAATCATAGAATCGTAGAGTTGGAAGGGACCTCCTGGGCCATCTGGTCCAACCCCCTGCTCAAAGCAGGATTCGCTAAATCATCCCAGTCAGATGTCTGTCCAGCCTCTGTTTGAAGACATGGATGAAGGAGAACTCACCACTTCTCGTGGCAGCTTGTTCCACTCATTGATCACTCTAACTGTCAAAAAGTTTTTTCTAATATCTAATCTGTGTCTCCTCCCATTCAGTTTCATCCCATTGCTTCTAGTCTTTCCTTGTGCAAATGAGAATAAAGATGATCCTTCTACAATGTGACAGCCCTTGAGATATTTGTAGACAGCTATTAAGTCTCCTCTCAGTCTTCTCTTTTGCAAACTAAACAATCCCAAATCCTGCAACCTTTCCTCATAAGACAGGGTTTGCAGACCGGTCACCATTCTGGTTGCTCTTTTCTGAACTTGCTCCAGTTTGTTGATGTCTTTTTTAAAATGTGGTGCCCAAAACTGGACACAATATTCCAGATGAGGTCTGACCAAAGAGGAGTAGAGGGAAATAATGACTTCACGTGATCTAGACTGTATGCTTCTGTTAATACATCCTAGAATTGCATTTGCTTTTTTTGCTGCTGCATCACACTGTTGACTCATATTCAGTTTGTGATCTATTAGTATACCCAAGTCTTTTCCACATGTGCTGTTGCTTAGGCCTATTCCTCCCATTCTGTATATGCTTTTTTCATTTTTATTGCCCAGATGTAGTACTTTGCATTTGTCCCTGTTAAAAACCATTCTGTTAGTTGCTGCCCAGTTCTCCAGTTTATTTATATCTTTTTGAATCCTCTCTCTTCTCTAGTCAGTGGAGCCGGAGCCAGAGACAGCCAGGGGTTCGCCCGACGCCGCGTCAGAGCCTCAGAGGGGTGCGCGCTATGGCATGTGCACGTGCGTCCAGGACTGGCTCCAGGTTTTCATGGGCCCTGGACAAAAGAGTCTCAGTGGGTCCCTTTAACACACACCACAAATCATGATGCACAGATACGGATACAGATTTCACTTACTTCTTACATTACGTCAGGGATAACTATTGTAAATTCTACAATAGCTCAGACAGTATAGTCCTCCATACAGTATAATGGACACCACTTAGTGCTCCATACAGAATGAGCCCCATATATTGCTCCACACAGTATCATGGGCACCACATGGGCCACAGACTCTGTACCTCATTCCACTGCGCAGATGATGATGACTACTCCCATCCTCCTCCTCGAGTCCTCCCTGCTCCTCTGTCTGCCCTCTGTATGAGTAAGAAACACTTCCAGGTTGTGTCTCCTCGAATACTGCCCTGCCCGGATCAGAGATCTGGCAGCTCCAGCCCTGCGGTGACTGATTCTGCCCACTGCGTTCCACATTATCCCAGACAGCGTGAGTGGGCTCCCCCGCCGTCTCGCCAGGGCCCCGGTACTTGCCCGGGTGTGCCAGCCCTGCGCGCGTCCCTGCAAATCATGGGATACGCTTTTAAAGGGCCCACGCATTTAAAGGGGCAGCATTTTTAAAGGGCCCCAGTGACCCTCGGGGCCCACTGGGCATTTACCCGGTACCCCGCCAGGCCAGACCGAGCCTGTTTCCAGCACAGTCTCCATCTTCTCTCAGCCTGCACAAATCCCTCATCCTGCTGATACTCCAATGCTGAGCAGCTGCTGCCATATATGTCCTTATTACTGCACCTACTGTGTGACACCAAATCAGTGATCCTCTTACTGTCCCACATAACAGTGCCCACCACTGTGCCCAGTGCAAAGTAAAATGCCCCCTTTGTGCCCTTTAGATGGTAAAATTGCCCACTAGAAAATATTAATTGTTGTGAATTCATTTTCTGGTCTGCCAGTCGTGAGTTCTCTTTCCGGGCTCCCTCTGGTAGTGGCAGGAGGTAGTGAAGCTGATTTAATTAGCAGAGACCTGCCACCTGATAATGAGGACGAGGATTGGACATCTGGAGTCTCAGACTGGATTTAAGACAGCCGACTCCCTATTTCCATGCTGGTGATTTTTTTCTGCCTCTTGAAGTCTTGGTTTCCAGCTCAGTTCCTGTCATCTCAAGCTAAGTTATTTCTGCTCATGTCCACATTTGATTTGGTTTTGTCTATTCTGTTTTTGTGTGGTCAGCCAGCCCCGGCTGGGGCTGTGCTGAATTTCCACTCTTATGTTACTGTATTGGCCAGTTTGCTTTTTGTCCCTTATTAGATTGGCCTCATTTTGCTCTGTTCTCAGAATATGCCAGAGTGCTGATATAGTGGGTGAAGTCTAGTGACTTCAGGATTTTTTTTTTGCTATCAGAAGTGTTGGACATTATTTGCAGGGTTTTTTTGGCGTGATTGCAGACAGTGTCTTTCCTTTCCTGTCCTCTCTAGTTAGTGTGGGCCCCATCTGTTGCTCAGCCTATTTTCCTACCTGTGTTTGTGCTTTCATCTTGTTTCACCGTCAATACATGCGTGGGGGCTCCCTCTGGTGGTTACAGGAGGTAATGGAGCTGATCTAATTGACAGAGGCCTGCCACCTGATAATGAGGATGACGATTGGACATCTGGAGTCTCTGACTGGATTTAAGACAACCGACTCCCTCTATCCCTGCTGGTGATTTTTCCTGCCTCCAGAGGTCTTAGTTTAATGGGCCAACAACTTCCCTATACACAAAATAATGGGTCCACAGTTCACCTATACACAGTATAATTACCCCACAGCTCCCCTTTACACAGTATGACAGGCTTACGTGTCCCCTATACACAGTGTAATAGTCCCACAGCTCCCCAATACACAGTAAAATGGACCAACAGCTCCCCTATACACAGTGCAATGGGTACACTGCTCCTCTATAGACATTATGATTGACTCAAAGCTCCCCTTTACACAGTGTGATGGGCTCAAAGCTCCCCTATATACAGTATGAATGGGCTCACAGCTCCCCTATACATAGTATGATGGTCTCACTACTGTCCCAAAACACAGTATATTGACCTCCACAGTAGTCCCCAAACAGCACAACAGATGGACTGCTCTGTTGTCCTTACACTTTAAGAGGGCCCCTATAGTAATTCCCAAACCATATAATGGCCCTCACATTAGTTCCCACACTGTATAATAGCCCCCACACTGTATGATGGCCCACAAATTAGCCTACATTTTATATTATGGCCCCCACAATCTATAATGAACCCCACATTAGCCCCATACTGTATGATGACCCCCATATTAGTCCCCATACTGTATTATTTCCCACAACATTAACCCCCATACTGTATAATGGCGCCAACATTAGCCTCCACACTTTGTAATCACCCCCACACTGTATGATGCCCCCCACATTTACCCCCACACTGTATAATGACCCCCATATTAGCCCCCATACTGTATAACGGCACTCATATTAACTCCCACACTGTATAATGGTCCCCATATTAGCCCCCATACTGTATGATCACCCCCATACTGTAAATTGGTACCCACATTAAGTCCCAAACTGTATAATGGCTCCTAGACTTTGAGGTCCCCCACAGTAGCCCCTTCAATGTATGAGGCTCCCCTTCCCACTGAATGAAGTTCTGTCGCGCTGTATGATGCCCCCACAGTCTCACCAAAACTTTTACGTAAAATAAAAACATCATATACTCATCTAATCCAGGATCCCGATGAGTCCATCAGGCGGACCAACACGATAATGTCACCAAGCTGGGACTCTGACGTCCTGTGTGTGCGCTGGTGCCTCAACTGCTGCATCACCTTGCCACTCGGTAGACCACAGGCTTACAGCGACATGCTATTTACAGAAAGTAGAAGGGTAGTGCAGGGAGGAAATGAACTGAGAGCCTGCTGTCTGTCAGTCACTATACACTGAGTAGTGACAGAAACCACGCCGGCACCACCCTTATTACTGGAAGCCAAACGGTGCCGGGGGAATAAAGCTTATTTCCTCCCGGCAGAGGGGCTCCCAGTGCTGGTGTTGCACAGTGTCAGAAAAATATTAACCTGCAGATTAACCCCATATCTGTGGTTAATAGCATTATTTTACTTAACGGGTTCCCTTTAAGAATTTTTATGCTAGAAAACTGGAGAAAAAATTCTTAATGAATCGAGACTTATGCTACATGTAAGGCCTCTTTCACACTTCAGTTATTTGCATCAGTTAAAATCCGCCAAAAAGGCAGACAAGCGGATCCGTTCTCAACTGTTGTGAATGGATGGCTCAGGATCCGTTTTTAGACGGATCCTGAAAAGGAGGAAATTTAAAGGAACTGCTGGCGAGAGAGAGAGAGAGAGAGTTTTTTTTTGTCCGGCACCCAGACAGAATTTGGGGTTAATTCAGTGTCTGGAGGATCCGCCGGCCAAAAAAACGTTGCAAGCTCCGTTTGGAAATCTTTGAGGATGTTGACGGACACTAACATTGTGGCGGATCCTCACAAAAACGGATGCAACGGACGGCAATCAGTCAGGATCCGCCAATAATGAAAGTCAATGGGGAAAAAACGGATCCGCAAATAAAAATGGCGGATCCGTTTTTTTCAAAATTGGCGGATCTTGACTGATTGTCAAAAACGGAAGTGTGAAAGAGGCCTAAAGAAAACTTATACTATACTGAAATTAAAATATCACATGCCCATGGCAAAATCTATTAACACAATTGAATGTATGGTGGCTCCAGAGACATACTGACGGGGAATTTAGATTGTGAGCCCCAATGGAAATAGTGATGGTAATGTCTATAAACCCTGTGGAATATAATGGCACTACACAAGCTAATTAAATAAATAAAAATGGGGAGAGCTGAAAAAAGTGTCATCCTGAGGGCAAAAACAAGCTATGCTATGACATTAAAGGTAGCACTTTGTGGTATTAAAAAGTACTATATAAGTACATTAGCTATGTGTTAATAAAATAAAGAATATGCCTAGGTAGTTGCACTAATTAAGGTATATTTTGATAAGTTTGGAACAATATCCTCCATTTTCACAGACGCTTCAATATTAGCGATTCCGCACTAAACATGAAAGGTGCTGCACTACCATCTAGTGGGCATGGGGATGTAGTTCAGCTTATAGGATGAACGTGCATAAGTCACGTAATAATCGACTTGGAAAAAAGCAATGTATACTAATAAAATATACATATATGTAGAAATATACTCAATGGGCTAACAAAATATAATTTGTCAATCACAGAGGGGCAAATTTTATAGGAATCCAATTAACATAGACGCATGGTTTTGAAGTGTAGGAGGAGACCAAAGTATTCAGATCAAATACACATAGGGGCACATGTCAAGCCCCATGCAAATATACTCAGTTGAGTTTGAACAGAAGACTTGAACTGTGCAAAGCAAAAGCTAACATGCCAGCCACAGTATATGCTGGCCAAAATATTGGTAATACAGAACTCAAGATTTTTTTCTTAATTCCTATAAAATACTTGTGAATCTGACGATAAGAACTACTGGAATATTATTTTTTTTTTACTATGTATTCTGGTTATGTTGCAGTATTTGTGTTTGAGTCGTATCCATTACATACATAACTCTAGTGGCATCGCACGGCACACATACGCCATCTAGTGGAAATTGTAAAGTATGGATGATGTAAAAAGAAAGTCAGAAGATATGGTTTAATACAAATTTGCTCCCTTTGTGCCCCCAAAAAGTTCTGTGTCAAGTACCTATCCATAGCAAATCATATGCAAATATTTATATTTTTATGTTAAGCTTGTGAGCATCAGCATTTTTTTTTGGGGGGATGGGTTGTGATTTAGATTTTATTTCCATTATTTGACTGATTTAAAGGGAACCCGTCAGGTCTTCTATGCCCTTCAACCCAGCACCATTCACATATATACAGTGGGTGCGGAAAGTATTCAGACTCCTTTAAATTTTTCACTATTTATTTCATTGCAGCCATTTGGTAAATTCAAAAAAGTTTCTTTTTTTTTCTCATGAATGTACACTCTGAACCCCATATTGACTGAAAATAAAACAGAAATGTAGAAACTTTTGCAAATTTATTGAAAAAGAAAAATAGAAATATCACATGGTCATGAGTATTCAGACCCTTGCTCAGACACTCATATTTAAGTCACATGCTGTCTATTTCCTTGTGATCCTCCTTGAGATGATTCAACTCCTTCATTGGAGTCCAGCTGTGTTTAATTAAACTGATAGGACTTGATTTGGAAAGGCACACGCCTATCTATATAAGACCTCACAGCTCACAGTGCATGTCAGACCAAGTGAGAATCATGAGGTCAAAGGAACTGGCCAAGGAGCTCAGAGACAGAATTGTGGCAAGGCACAGATCTGGCCAAGGTTACAAAAGAATTTCTGCAGTACTGAAGGTTCCAAAGAGCTCAATGGCCTCGATAATCCTTAAATGGAAGATGTTTGGGCTCACCAGAAGTCTTCCTAGACCTGGCCGTCCAGCCAAACTGAGCAATCGTGGTAGAAGAGCCTTGGTGAGGGAGGTAAAGAAGAACCCCAAGATCACTGTGGCTGAGCTCCAGAGATGCAGTAGGGAGATGGGGGAAAGTTCCACAAAGTCAACTATCACTGCAGCCCTCCACCAGTCGGGTCTTTATGGCAAAGTGGCCTGATGGAAGCATCTCCTCAGTGCCAGACATATGAAAGCCCACATAGAGTTTGCTAAAAAACACATGAAGGACTCCCAGACTATGAGAAATAAGATTCTATGGTCTGATGAGACGAAGATAGAACTTGTTGTTAAAAATTCTATTCGGTATGTGTGGAGAAAACCAGGCACTGCTCATCACCTCCCCAATACAATCTCAACAATGAAACATGGTGGTACCAGCATCATGCTATGGGGGTGTTTTTCATCTGCAGGGACAGGACTACTGGTTGCAATTGAAGGAAACATGAATGCAGCCAAGTGCAGAGATATCTTGGATGAAAACCTCTTCCAGAGTGCTCTGGACCTCAGACTTGGTCAAAGGTTCACCTTCCAACAAGACAATGGCCCTAAGCACACAGCTAAAATAACAAAGGAGTGGCTTCAGAACTTCAGAACTCTATGACCATTCTTGACTGCCCCAGTCAGAGCCCTGACTTAAACCCAATTGATCATCTCTGGAGAGACCTGAAAATGGCTGTCCACCAACGTTCACCATCCAACCTTACAGAACTGGAGAGAATCTGCAAGGAAGAATGGCAGAGGATCCCCAAATCCAGGTGTGAAAAACTTGTTGCATCATTCCCAAGAAGACTCATGGCTGTACTAGCTCAAAATGGTGCTTCTACTCAATACTGAACAAAGGGTCTGAATACTTATGACCATGTGATATTTCAGTTTTTCTTTTTAAATAAATTTGGGGTGCAGAGTGTAAATTAATGATAAAAAAATGAACTTTTTTGAATTTACCAAATGGCTGCAATGAAACAAAGAGTGAAAAATTTAAAGAGGTCTGAATACTTTCTGAACTCACTGTATATTACTAAATTTCCTGCCCTAACCAGCCCTTCATAATGCTATTCACTTAAATCCATGTTTAAAAAAAGTATACTGCTCAAAAAAATAAAGGGAACACTATTCCATTTGCAACAGGCTGTTTGTGTTCCCTTTATTTTTTTGAGCAGTATATTTGTAGCCTCAGCTTTTCCTATGCTAATTAGTCCTTTGACTAGTTGATGGGGCAATAGTTTCCACAGAATAGCTGGCCCTCTCTGTATATCGTCACGCCCCTTTGGGCGTGATAACATGTTTGCAAGAGTCGGAGTCATCGCCAGCTTCTTACGAATCTTGCGCATGCACACAGCTCTAATTGGCAGCGTTATTGCACCTCTGAGGTCGTACACTTCCCAGCTTCAGAGGCGCCCTGCGCATGACTGGAGGTGCAGAAGATATTCGTGAGCCGTCTGCTGGGTTGGAGTGCATTGGGGACCTGACAGATTCCCTTTAAGCCTTTTAAAGGTTTTCTACTTTAAAGGGAATCTGTCAGTAGGAGCAACCCTCAAAGCCATCTACATGGGCATGTAGTTCATAGGAAACTGAAAAAAATGATACCTTGATATTTGTGATCTGATGTCTTATTCCAGAGAAATCCATGCTTTCCTTAAAGGGAACCTGTCACGCCCCCCAGGCGTTTTTAACTAAAAGAGCCACCTTCTGCTGCACTAATGCTGCAATCTGTCAAGGTGGCTCTTTTAGTTGAGGTCCCTTCCACCGCTGAAAAAAATCATTTTTATAATTTGTCCCTCATACCTCTAGTTTGTCCGGGGGGGACAGGTCTTTCCCCCCGGACCCAGACGCCTCACAGCCATCAATCATTTCCTCCATTCTTCTGGGTGCCGCCTCCTCAATGTGCAGCATGTGATCCGGTTGCATGAGGTACCCCTGAAAGTGGTGTCTGATTGTGGTGTGCAGTTTGTGGCTAAGTTTTGGCGTGCTTTCCGCAAAAAATTAGGGATGTCTTTGTCCTTTTCGTCTGCATACCATCCTGAGAGCAATGGTCAGACGGAGCGCACTAACCAGTCCCTGGAACAGATCCTCAGGTGTCTAACCTCTGCTAGACAGAATGACTGGTGTGATGCACTGCCGTTGGCTGAATTTGCCTTCAATAGTCGGGTAAGTCAATCCACGGGTATGACTGCTTTTTTGATCAATTATGGGTTCAGTCCTCATTTTGGTGAGTTTTCTCGTCTGGACTCGGGGTGTCCCGGGGCTGAGGGCTCTGTTCAGCGATTACAGAATATGTGGGCAGAAGTTCAGCGGAGTATATCTAGGTCTCAGGGCAGGTATAAGTTTTTCGTGGACAGGAAACGAACACTAGGGTCCACGTATCAGGTTGGAGACAAGGTTTGGCTCTCCACTCAAAACATTAAGTTGAAGGTTCCTTCAGCCAAGTTGGGGCCCAAATTCATTGGCCCATACAAGATTGTGGAAAAAATCAATACAGTGGCGTATAGGCTGTGCCTTCTACCCTCTTTCAAGATCCCTAACGTCTTCCACAAATCTCTACTGAAACCTTTTGAAGCAGTCCGGGGAGACTCCGAGTCTGCTGCTTCTCCTGTTTTTGTCGAGGGGCAGGTGGAGTACGAGGTTGGTCATATCATAGATTCCAGGTTGGTACGGCGGTCGGTACAGTACCTGGTTCATTGGAAGGGGTATGGACCGGAAGACAGGTCCTGGGTACCGGCCCGGTTGATGCATGCTGATCGCCTGGTGCGGGCTTTCTATGTTAAGTACCCGGGCAAGCCTGGGGGTCCAGAGGCCCCCCATTGAGAGGGGGGTACTGTCATGATCTCAGTGCGGGTTTGACTCGCACACGTGGGGTTAATGTCTGGAACCAGTGCTGATGACTGGCATTTCTGGTGTTAAAGGTTGTGATCCAGGTGCAGGCTTACCTGCACACCTGGGGCTATGATTGTGGCCTCTCCCTGGTTCTTGAAGAGGCTTCTTATAGCCTCAGGACGCTCCTATCCCTGTCAGTTATACTCTTGCCCTTGGCATAGTGTGATGACCCCTGAGTGTGTTTTTGCTGTGTTCTGGTTGCTTGATAATCTGTGTATGACTCGGTCTGTTCTCTGGATATTGCTTTGGATTCTGCTTGGTACCTTCTATGTCTGTTTGGTTTTGACTGCTGCTTGGTCCTGACTATCCGCTCTGTCTCATCCTTGGTACGTTACGGCTATCTCTGTGTATGAACCCCGTTTTGCCTGACTCTGAGTAATTGTGTATAGTGTCTTTCCATCTCACTAAGCAGGACGCTAAGCCCCGCTCCCTTGCAGTCACATGACCGTAGGTCCCGTGTCTGCTTGCTAAACTTCAGCATCCACAGGTCCTGTGCATCGGTACTTTCTGGCTGTACCTGACCCTGGTACCCCTACAATGCGGGTGAGTCCCTGCTCAGTGGAGTCTGCACGCCGGTGCTGACAGGATCCTGACACTCAGGACACGCGCACTGGCTCAGTGAGCAAGTACAGTGCGGTGTTCCTGACACAGGCTAGATGAAACACTCCTTTCCAACACTCCACCAACTTGTGCTTTTCTGAACGTCTCCTCTTATAGCACCTTTAGATGAAGTACTCCTAGTGCTGAGTTACACTGGAATTCTTCTTGTCTGATGTTCCTATGAACTCTACTTGTACGGCAGACAGCTGTAGCCTGCTTCGGGGACTCCTTGCTACTGAGTTCCGGCTCACTATCCAGTTGCTGTTGTGCCCCCAAGTCTTATGTGGGAATAAAGTGGTCACTACTTCTATTCCTCCGGTGTCTGCTGCAGGACCATTAGTATCCATACATCGGGGACCGGGCCCCGGCCTTGCGCTTAGAACTTCTAGGAAGGGTTCTCTTCTCACCCACGTCCTCTGTTCTCTTTTACTCCTCACGTTCCGTACTAATCCTTTCTTTCTATGGAGAGTCAGGCTTTCAGTCTATGTTGCTCTCTTTCTCCCCTTCCCGTACCAGCAGACCCAGGTCACTGGGATCTGCTGCAGCACTTCCATCCATCTATCCCTCTCTCTAGGGATCTTCTCTCTCCAACCAACTACTGACTGACTAACTTAAACTCTTCCCGCTCTTTGAAATGTAATCTAACTCCACCCACTTCCCAGCACGTTTCGTGTTCCAAACAGGGAGCCACCAAGGGGTGCTTTGCTATACTCCAAGCAGGGAGCCGCCGAAGGTGCTTTGCTACACTACTTTGTGGTGTGGGGTACAGGTGTTGGAGCGTGGTCAGGAGTCTCCACTAGAGTTGAGCGAAACGGGTCGAAAAAATTCAAAAGTCGCCGACTTTTGGCAAAGTCGAGTTTCATGAAACGAAACCCGACCCTAGGATGAGGTCGGCCACGAGGTCGGCGACTTACGCGCCAAAGTCGCGTTTCAAAAGTTTGTTTTGCGCTCTTTTTCAGCCAATCAGGATCCACGGACATTGTGGGCAACGTGATGACATAGGCACGGGTCACCACCATCTTTCAGAAGGGCATGCAAGTGATTGGCTTGCTTTGGTGGGCGTCACAGGGGGTATAAAAGGGCGTGCACGCCGACCGCCATCTTACTTCTGCCGATTTTAGTATAGGGAGAGGTTGCTGCTGATTCTGTAGGGAAAGCGTTAGGCAGGGAAGAAGACAAAAAAACTGCTTCTGCTGCTAGCGATTTGGCCTGCACAACACACCAGTCACTGTGTGTGCAGTGCAAGGGGAGGCTATATAGTGGTGTATCAGTGGTGTTGGTTGTTGGGCTGCCTTCTAAGGCTTTCTGACATTCCTGCATTGCTGTTTACCCACTGCTCCGCAAACTGCTTTTTTAAAAGCAATCCCAATTTTTTTTTTTTGTCCTGCTGAGAAGAAAAAAAAACTGCTTCTGCTGCTAGCAATTTGGCCTGCACAACACACCAGTCACTGTGTGTGCAGTGCAAGGGGAGGCTATATAGTGGTGTATCAGTGGTGTTGGTTGTTGGGCTGCCTTCTAAGGCTTCCTGACATTCCTGCATTGCTGTTTACCCACTGCTCCGCAAACTGCTTTTTTAAAAGCAATCCAATCTCCCTTATCCTCTAGTCACTTTTGTCACAGCTGTGCCATCGAGCCTGTCACATAGCGCTCAGATATTCATTGGGCATCACACAATCCAAAAGTGTCCAGTGTCCAAAAGTGTGTGCAGAGATTCAAAATCTCCCTTATCCTCTAGTCACTTTGGTCACAGCTGTGCCATCGAGCCTGTCACATAGCGCTCAGATATCAGTGGGCCTCACACAATCCAAAAGTGTCCATCCAGTGTCCAAAAGTGTGTGCAGAGATTCAAAATCTCCCTTATCCTCTAGTCACTTTGGTCACAGCTGTGCCATCGAGCCTGTCACATAGCGCTCAGATATCAGTGGGCCTCACACAATCCAAAAGTGTCCAGTGTCCAAAAGTGTGTGCAGAGATTCAAAATCTCCCTTATCCTCTAGTCACTTTGGTCACAGCTGTGCCATCGAGCCTGTGACATAGCGCTCAGATATCAGTGGGCCTCACACAATCCAAAAGTGTCCAGTGTCCAAAAGTGTGTGCAGAGATTCAAAATCTCCCTTATCCTCTAGTCACTTTGGTCACAGCTGTGCCATCGAGCCTGTCACATAGCGCTCAGATATCAGTGGGCCTCACACAATCCAAAAGTGTCCATCCAGTGTCCAAAAGTGTGTGCAGAGATTCAAAATCTCCCTTATCCTCTAGTCACTTTGGTCACAGCTGTGCCATCGAGCCTGTCACATAGCGCTCAGATATCAGTGGGCCTCACACAATCCAAAAGTGTCCATCCAGTGTCCAAAAGTGTGTGCAGAGATTCAAAATCTCCCTTATCCTCTTGTCACTTTGGTCACAGCTGTGCCATCGAGCCTGTCACATAGCGCTCAGATATCAGTGGGCCTCACACAATCCAAAAGTGTCCAGTGTCCAAAAGTGTGTGCAGAGATTCAAAATCTCCCTTATCCTCTAGTCACTTTGGTCACAGCTGTGCCATCGAGCCTGTCACATAGCGCTCAGATATCAGTGGGCCTCACACAATCCAAAAGTGTCCATCCAGTGTCCAAAAGTGTGTGCAGAGATTCAAAATCTCCCTTATCCTCTAGTCACTTTGGTCACAGCTGTGCCATCGAGACTGTCACATAGCGCTCAGATATCAGTGGGCCTCACACAATCCAAAAGTGTCCAGTGTCCAAAAGTGTGTGCAGAGATTCAAAATCTCCCTTATCCTCTAGTCACTTTGGTCACAGCTGTGCCATCGAGCCTGTCACATAGCGCTCAGATATCAGTGGGCCTCACACAATCCAAAAGTGTCCATCCAGTGTCCAAAAGTGTGTGCAGAGATTCAAAATCTCCCTTATCCTCTAGTCACTTTGGTCACAGCTGTGCCATCGAGCCTGTCACATAGCGCTCAGATATCAGTGGGCCTCACACAATCCAAAAGTGTCCAGTGTCCAAAAGTGTGTGCAGAGATTCAAAATCTCCCTTATCCTCTAGTCACTTTGGTCACAGCTGTGCCATCGAGCCTGTCACATAGCGCTCAGATATCAGTGGGCCTCACACAATCCAAAAGTGTCCATCCAGTGTCCAAAAGTGTGTGCAGAGATTCAAAATCTCCCTTATCCTCTAGTCACTTTGGTCACAGCTGTGCCATCGAGCCTGTCACATAGCGCTCAGATATCAGTGGGCCTCACACAATCCAAAAGTGTCCAGTGTCCAAAAGTGTGTGCAGAGATTCAAAATCTCCCTTATCCTCTAGTCACTTTGGTCACAGCTGTGCCATCGAGCCTGTCACATAGCGCTCAGATATCAGTGGGCCTCACACAATCCAAAAGTGTCCAGTGTCCACAAGTGTCTGCAGAAATTCAAAATCTCCCCTGTCCTATAGACACCTTGTACCTTGTTTTACATTACTATATAGTTTGTTGGATTTTGTCTACATTTCTACCAAAAATGAGGAAGGCTGGTGGAAGAGGCCGTGGAATTGGGCGGGGGTTGGCAGCTGGTAATGATGGTGTTGGTGGTGGATCTGATGGTAGTGGCAAGAGCAAAATAGGACCGAATGCAGGAGGTGCTGACCCTGCGTCATCGTCTGGCTACATAAGGCCTCGAACGCTTAGTTTCTAGGAGTTGGCAAACCGCTTTTAAAGCCAGAGCATCAGGAAAAAGTTTTGTCTTACATTGCTGACTCAGCCTCCAGCTCTATCGCCTCCTCTTCTTCAGTTGTAAAAAGTAAAAGCACTGAGTCGTCATTGGAGGCTCATGTTCATGAACCACACCTTTCCTTGTGTCCTTCACCCCAACCAAGATTGAAAGATGACGCAGGCCATACTACTGATTACTCCATGGAGCTGTTTTCACATACCATGCCTGGATTATCAAGTGAAATGGTGAATTACCCAGGCCAAGATGAATCTGACATGGAGTGCACTGATGCACAGCCGCTGATGGATGATTCTGCTGGTACATTCACTCAGAGCACTACATTGTCCTCGCAGTGTACAGAGCCAGATTCTGACCCTGATGAGACTCAGGTGCCCCTTCCCGCACACTATACCACCATACACGGTGACACAGAGGAAGGTGCACATGACATAGAAGAGGAGGTGATGGATGACCCAGTTGTTGACCCAGATTGGCATCCATTGGGGGAAGAGGGTGCTGCTTCCAATAGCTCAGATGAGGAGCATCCACAGCAGACATCGACATCGCAACAGCTGTTATCTGGCAGGCCCGGAGCACTCCAAAGACAGGTTCCAAACATCAAAAGAGTTGCTGGACAGCTTGTCCAGAGGGTCAAAAGATCACAGCGTGCTAGGCCGCAAAATGTCTGCCAAAGTAGGAAGAGTGCAGTGTGGCACTTTTTTGACCAAAATCCTCATGATCAGGCCAAGGTTATCTGTAAGAAGTGCGCAAAGACCTTTAGCCGAGGGAAAAATCTGAAAAATTTGAATACCAGTTGCATGCTTAGACATTTAACCAGCATGCACTTGCAAGCGTGGACACAACACCAAACCTCAAGTGCCACATGTGCAACTGATCACAACGAAGGTAGTCAGCAACGCTACATTGTTTCCCCCACTGTAAGCCCACCGGTTAGCACAGCAGCAAATGTTGAGGTGTCGTTGCAAGACCACAGCAGTCAGGGACTCCCACTGTTATATCAACGAAAGACTGATTCTAGGCCATCAGAAAGAACACCAACTCCATCACCATCATCAACCCTCTCTCAGTCCGCCCTGTCCACCGCTACTTCCACCATATGCAGCTCTCAAGTCCAGCTCACCCTCCCAGACACTATGAGTAGGTCAAGAAAGTACTCAGTCTCTCATCCGCGTACACTGGGTTTGAACGCCCACATTGCCAAACTAATCTCGTTTGAGATGATGCCCTTTCGGTTGGTGGAAAGCGCAGCTTTCCGCGAACTCATGGCCTATGCAGTACCACGCTATGACCTACCCAGTCGCCACTTCTTCTCTCGCAAAGCCATCCCAGCCCTCCACCATCATGTGAAAGACCGCATTGTCCATGCACTCAAGCAGTCAGTGAGCGGAAAGGTGCACCTCACAACAGATGCATGGTCCAGTCGGCATGGCCAGGGCCGTTACGTGTCCATCACTGCGCACTGGGTTAATGTGGTGGATGCAGGGTCCACAGGGGACAGCGGTGGTGGGACAGTGCTGCCTAGCCCACGGTATAGGAAACAGTTGGCTGTAGGCGTTCGACCCTCCTCCTCCTCCTCCAGAAGCGAAAGCTCTTCCACAGAGCGCAGTCGTACGAGCACTCCATCTGCAGCTGCCACTGTTGCACACGATGTGTCCCCCTATCGAGCAGCTAGTGGAAAGCGTCAGCAGGCTGTGTTGCAGATGATGTGTTTGGGCGACAGACACACCGCCGAGGTGCTGGCCGAGTACTTGAAGCGACAAACTGAGTCATGGCTTGGCAGTGTACATCTTGAGGCAGGCAAGGTAGTTAGTGATAACGGCCGTAATTTTGTGGCAGCCATAGCCCTTTCAAAACTCAGCCACATACCTTGCTTGGCTCACACCTTGAACCTGGTGGTGCAGTGCTTCCTCAAAAATTATCCGGAGTTAACAGCCCTGCTCCAGAATGTGCGAAGACTGTGCACGCACATCCGCCGGTCGCCTGTACACTTCGTTCGTATGCAGAAGCTGCAGCGATTGCTCCACCTTCCCAACCACCGCCTCATTATCGACATTGCAACAAGGTGGAACTCCACCCTGCACATGGTGGAACGGCTGTGCGAGCAGAGGCAGGCCATAATGCATTTGTGGAAGGATACACGGCCAGGCACTTTGAGAGCAGACATGGAGTTGACAGGTGTGCAGTGGTCGAAGCTGAAAGACCTTTGTAAAGTCCTTCAGTGTTTTGAGGAATGCACACAGCTGGTAAGCGCAGATGACGCCATCCTAAGCATGAGCATCCCACTTATGCGTCTGCTCATGCAAACTTTGACGCACCTTAAGGAGCAGGCGTCTGCAGCCAATGTTGATGAGGAGGAAGAGGAGGAGGGAATCCTTGATGACATTCAGCCATTGTCTGCTCAGGGACCTCTCCTGGACGAGGTGGAGGAAGAAGAGGAGGAGGAGGATGATGATGGGGATGATTACTTAGGGGAGGAGGATGCATCTCGTGGGGCAAGTGAAAATGTTGGCGTGGCAAGGTCTGGTACAGGGTTTGTGCGTGACTGGAGGGATGTGGATTTGCCAGAAAGTGCTCCTCCACCCAGCACTCGCAGTGCATCATTGACACCGGGAACATTGGCCCACATGTCAGATTATGCCTTGCGGATCCTAAAAAGGGACCCCCGCATTGCCAAAATGATGAACGATGACGACTACTGGTTGGCCAGCATCCTGGATCCACGCTATAAAGGCAAATTACAAAACATCATGCCACAGGAGAACCTTGACCTAATATTGGCTAATAAACAAGCAACTCTGGTAAATCGGTTGCTTGAGGCATTCCCAGCACACAGCAGCGGTGATGGTTCTCACACGAGCCGTACGGGCCGGGGGCAGCTTGGCAGAGGTGTTCATGGTGCACACAGCAGAAGTGGCGTTGGAGACAGGGGTTTCATGACAATGTTGTGGACTGATTTTTCAAATACCGCTCACACAACTGGTAATACTGCATCGATGGAAAGTGACAGGAGACAGCAGTTGTCAACTGTGGTTACAAACTACTTTTCCTCCCATATCGATGTTCTCCCACACAGGTCATTCCCCTTTGACTATTGGGCCGCTAAACTGGACACCTGGCCTGAATTGGCCCAATATGCCTTACAGGAGCTCGCTTGCCCAGCTGCAAGTGTGCTATCGGAAAGAGTCTTCAGTGCAGCTGGATCAATCCTGACAGAAAAAAGGACCTGTCTGTCAACCCAAAATGTGGATGATCTAACCTTCATTAAAATGAACCACGCATGGGTTTCCAAGGATTTTGTCCCACCTTCCCCTGATGACACATAGGGTGACAGAAAAATGGCTTGCTTTGGTCCACCTATTCCTGGTACTTCACCTATTTCGCCTTTTGCATCAGCTGAATGTCCAACATCAACATATGCCACTTTCTAAAACTCCCTAACTGTGCTGCCTCCCCCCCCATGGCCGGGGTCACCACCTAGCGCACGACACCGTGCGAGTGCCATTGCCCTGGACAGGTGGGTAGGCCGACTCTTGGGCGTGGGCACTGGCACAGGGTCCCTCATAGTGCAATCAAGTGTCTCTGACGGTGGTGGTGCACACCCGCCGTGAGACACACCGCTGTACTATGAGGGGCCCAGTGCCAGTACCGACGCCCACGAGTGGGCCCCCCTTGCTTGGGCAGGGCCCCAGCATTTGCAATCTTTACCTCTCCCTGCTCCTCCGCTGTGTAATCTGGGCCGTCAAATCCATACTGTGCCTGACACCGTCTGAGCCTGCCTCCTGATGTATAGACATATATTTTGAATGTGTACGCTATCCATACATGTTATCCGGGGATACGGTACCCTTTCTAACCTTTGTGCAATCACGTGCAATCCATACTGGGCCTAACACCGTCTGAGCCTGCCTCCTGAGACATATATTTTGAATGTGTACGCTATCCATACATGTTATCTGGGGATACGGTACCCTTTCTAACCTTTGTGCAATCACGTGCAATCCATACTGGGCCTAACACCGTCTGAGCCTGCCTCCTGAGACATATATTTTGAATGTGTACGCTATCCATACATGTTATCTGGGGATACGGTACCCTTTCTAACCTTTGTGCAATCACGTGCAATCCATACTGGGCCTAACACCGTCTGAGCCTGCCTCCTGAGACATATATTTTGAATGTGTATGCTATCCATACATGTTATCTGGGGATACGGTACCCTTTCTAACCTTTGTGCAATCACGTGCAATCCATACTGGGCCTAACACCGTCTGAGCCTGCCTCCTGAGACATATATTTTGAATGTGTACGCTATCCATACATGTTATCTGGGGATACGGTACCCTTTCTAACCTTTGTGCAATCACGTGCAATCCATACTGGGCCTAACACCGTCTGAGCCTGCCTCCTGAGACATATATTTTGAATGTGTACGCTATCCATACATGTTATCTGGGGATACGGTACCCTTTCTAACCTTTGTGCAATCACGTGCAATCCATACTGGGCCTAACACCGTCTGAGCCTGCCTCCTGAGACATATATTTTGAATGTGTACGCTATCCATACATGTTATCTGGGGATACGGTACCCTTTCTCACCTTTGTGCAATCACGTGCAATCCATACTGGGCCTAACACCGTCTGAGAATGATAGATGGGGCCCACCATACACTGGAACATTCCAAAGGTGGACATCAGACACTGGAGCAGCATTTACAGGGCCCATTATACACTAGAGCATTAGAAATGGGGCCCATTATGTTTGGAGCATTATTTGGGCCCATAAGACAGTAGAGCTTCATCCATGGGGACCAACATATACTGTAGCATTATGTGGAGCTCATCATATACTGTTTCAAACATTATATGGGACCAATGATTCTGTATGGAGAAATAGATGGGCCTCGTCATGAGATGTAAAAAGTGAGATATTTTTCATTGTACTATACCGCTATTTCTCTGCCGTATCGGAGCATGATGAGTTGTGGTATGTGTTAAAGGGGCGCTCTTTCGCCCAGGGCACATGAAAACCTGGAGCCAGCCCTCCCCCCCCCACAGTCTGTAGGCAAATAACCCCCATTTTTCAGTGCGTAACTTGTATTATGAAATTAATTAAGGTTGACAAGCTTAAGTAAGAAGAATTGATGCTTTTGGCATTCAAATGGGCACTGTTGGTGTGTTTCCTGTCCTCCTCTCACTGCCGACTTTTATTCCCCATTGACTTACATTGGGTTTCGTGTTTCGGGACGACCCCGACTTTTCCCTATAATCGGACGATCTTGCTCAACCCGACTTTTGGAAAAGTCGGGTTTCACGAAACGAAACGCGACCCTAAAAAACCAAAAGTCGCTCAACTCTAGTCTCCACCTTACCTGGATGGTGGGATACCACACCTCAGGAGGAGGTGCAGTACCTCTGTGGCGACTGAGCCTCAGGGGCGCCATAACTGTGTTAGGTCATCATACCATGGAAGGGTATCCTACTGTGTGGGTAGCATCATACTCTACGAGGGCCATAAAAGCAGTATTATAGTGAATGAAAACACTAAGGGGCTATAGCTGGAGCAAAACAACTGTAAGTGCTATACTACATATCCCTCTCTGCTTCTTAAAAAGACTGACTAATCCTACATGCCATGATAGGACTTTTGCCATAGAACCCCATGATTTCTATGTATGTCCGTGATCAAGGGCATTATTATAATAAAGAGGCACTGATGGTCATAATTTTAAGGAGGCACACAAGAGGACTGTTATCATTATAGGGGTAGCACACTGTTACGGAGGTAACTCGCATGACTCCTCAGCGCCGCCCCACTCACCATGGTCATCATGCTGCTTCTCATGTCAGGCCAGCTCACTGAGTTTTGCCTCTTGCAGCCTATCCCCTGCCAGCAGGCTCTTTATTATGCAGCTCCTCCCTCCAGTCCTAGCCTGAATGTGCGTTCCTAGTAACTCCGTATACTCCTGTTGTAGGTAGGGTAACCAACTGGGGGTGGTCCACTCCTTGCCGCAAACAGACTCGAGACAGAAACAGGATCGTGTCACGACAACCACAGCAACGCACAACAGCAGTTTACACTCTATGCACACAAGCCCGGGTACCTTCGCCTCCTCCTTACTTCCTCATGGCTCTTTCACTGCAGATGCCCTAGGCCTATCTACTGCAGCGCTTCACCAGTCCGAGTCCGTCCACCTTGTGATACCCCCAGGCTGGCTCCATCTGCAGCTTCTGTCGTTTGGGCCACCCCCGTGACCGTCTCAACTGTCAGTCCCCTCCGGAGCTTCTTTCCTGTCTTTTCTCTTCAGCAGATCTTCCTGTCTCCTGTGCTTCTGTCGCTGACTGACCCTTCCAGAACCTTCTCTCCCTCTTTTATATCCTTCTCGTTCTGACAACCCCGCCCCCCATGACTTGACAGTTTCTTTAGCCAATGGCTGCTGTTTAGTCCTATCCTCACAACTCTCCACTGCCCTCTTGTGGTCAAACTCCAATATTACACTCTTTCTTTTTATCTGCAGCTGTTTCCCATATTTCACTATAACTGTCCACCTACAATACACTATACCTTTGCCTTCTTACTGCAGACAGGTCCGTACGTCAGTCCACCTTCCCTACACTGTCTTTTTAGTTCGTATCAGTATTTGTATCTCTTGTTATTGACCCAGTTTGTATGCCTGTCCTGTATGCCTCTTCGCTCTCACCTCAGCTACATTTACTGTGCTGCCTGCCCTAACTTGAACCATCTGACTGCACCTCTGTCTTGCTGTCCTGTACCTTGTACCCGCTTCTCCGACCCTCTGGTCAGTTGCTGCAGTCACAGGGACTGCCGTGGTGTGACACCTAGTGTCTACCGGCGGCCCAGGCTATCCTCACCACCAGAGGCTGTAGTGAAGATACAGTGGGGAAAAAAAGTATTTAGTCAGCCACCAATTGTGCAAGTTCTCCCACTTAAAAAGATGAGAGAGGCCTGTAATTGATATAATAGGTAGACCACAACTATGTGAGTCAAAATAAGAAAACAAATCCAGAAAATCACCTTGTCTGATTTGGCAAGATTTATTTTTAAAATTATGGTGGAAAATACGTATTTGATCACCTAAAAGCATGCCAGATTTCTGGCTCTCACAGACCTGTAGCTTCTTCTTTAAGAGGCTCCTCTGTCCTCCACTCATTACCTGTAGTAATGGCACCTGTTTGAACTTGTTATCAGTATAAAAGACACCTGTCCACAACCTCAAACAGTCACACTCCAAACTCCACTATGGCGAAGACCAAAGAGTTATTGAAGGACACAAGTAACAAAATTGTAGCCCTGCACCAGGCTGGGACAACTGAATCTGCAATAGGCAAGCAGCTTGGTGTGATGAAATCAACTGTGGGAGCAATAATAAGAAAGAGGAAGACAAACAAGACCTCTGATAATCTCCCTCGATCTGGGGATCCACGCAAGATCTCACCCCATTGGGTCAAAATGATCACAAGAATGGTGAGCAAAAATCCCAGAATCACATGGGGGGAACTAGTGAATGACCTGCATAGAGTTGGGACCACCGTAACAAAGGCTACCATCAGTAACACATAACGCCGCCAGGAACTCAGATCCTGCAGTGCCAGACGTGTCCCCCTGCTTAGCCAGTACATTTCTGGGCCCGTGTGAAGTTTGCTAGAGAGTATTTGGATTATCCAAAAGAGTATTGGAAGAATGTCATATGGTCTGAGGAAACCAAAGTAGAAGCAAAACTCGTCGTGTTTTGGAGAAACACAATGTTGAGTTGCATCCAAAGAACACTATATCTACTGTGAAATATGTGGGTGGCAACATCATTATTTGGGTTTTTTTCTGCAAAGGGACCAGGACGACTGACCCTTGTATATTAAAGAATGAATGGGGCCATGTATCATGAGATTTAGAGTGTAAACTTCCTTCCATCAGCAAGGGCTTTGAAGATGAAACATGGATGGGTCTTTCCGTATGATAATGATCCTAAGCAGACCGCCAGGGGGTAATGAAGGAGTAGCTTCATAAGAAGCATATGAAGGTCCTGGAATGGCCTAGCCAGTCTCCTGATCTCAACCCCATAGAAAACCTTTGGAGGGATTTGAAAGTTCGTGTTGCCCAGCGACAGGCCCAAAACATCACTGCTCTAGAGGAGATCTGCATGGAGGAATGGGCCAACATACCACCAACAGTGTGTGCCAACCTTGTGAAGACTTACAGAAAACGTTTGACATCTGTAATTGTCAACAAAGGAAATATAACATAAAAAATGAAAAATAGAGTATACACGGGAGCTACCTATCTGAACAAAACCTCAGATGCAACTGATGAAAAAGACAGGACTGTGTCAGCTCCTGTTATAAACATAAGGATGAGTGACCTCATGGAGATCAACATCCAACACTGCGGAGACACCATCACATGTTTCTCAACGCAGTGATCTAGAGCAATGCCCCCATCCCTTATGGGAAATATGCAAAAGCATGTAAATCAACAGCCGCGGAGACACCATCACATGTTTCTCAACGCAAGCAATGACTAGCCAGGTCTTTCCCCGGGAAGGAACAACCACGGGAAGGGCAGCCTCCAATGAAGGAAACCACCTATGCCAAAACATGGTATCCATCCACAGACAGCTGTTTCGGGGTATTGCCCCTCATCAGTGTGGAGTAGGAAACTGGCTAGTAGGAGCAATGCCTAGTGAAAGGCTATGAACATAAGGATGAGTGACCTCATGGAGATCAACATCCAACACTGCGGAGACACCATCACATGTTTCTCAACGCAGTGATCTAGAGCAATGCCCCCATCCCTTATGGGAAATATGCAAAAGCATGTAAATCAACAGCCGCGGAGACACCATCACATGTTTCTCAACGCAAGCAATGACTAGCCAGGTCTTTCCCCGGGAAGGAACAACCACGGGAAGGGCAGCCTCCAATGAAGGAAACCACCTATGCCAAAACATGGTATCCATCCACAGACAGCTGTTTCGGGGTATTGCCCCTCATCAGTGTGGAGTAGGAAACTGGCTAGTAGGAGCAATGCCTAGTGAAAGGCTATGAACATAAGGATGAGTGACCTCATGGAGATCAACATCCAACACTGCGGAGACACCATCACATGTTTCTCAACGCAGTGATCTAGAGCAATGCCCCCATCCCTTATGGGAAATATGCAAAAGCATGTAAATCAACAGCCGCGGAGACACCATCACATGTTTCTCAACGCAAGCAATGACTAGCCAGGTCTTTCCCCGGGAAGGAACAACCACGGGAAGGGCAGCCTCCAATGAAGGAAACCACCTATGCCAAAACATGGTATCCATCCACAGACAGCTGTTTCGGGGTATTGCCCCTCATCAGTGTGGAGTAGGAAACTGGCTAGTAGGAGCAATGCCTAGTGAAAGGCTATGAACATAAGGATGAGTGACCTCATGGAGATCAACATCCAACACTGCGGAGACACCATCACATGTTTCTCAACGCAGTGATCTAGAGCAATGCCCCCATCCCTTATGGGAAATATGCAAAAGCATGTAAATCAACAGCCGCGGAGACACCATCACATGTTTCTCAACGCAAGCAATGACTAGCCAGGTCTTTCCCCGGGAAGGAACAACCACGGGAAGGGCAGCCTCCAATGAAGGAAACCACCTATGCCAAAACATGGTATCCATCCACAGACAGCTGTTTCGGGGTATTGCCCCTCATCAGTGTGGAGTAGGAAACTGGCTAGTAGGAGCAATGCCTAGTGTTCATAGCCTTTCACTAGGCATTGCTCCTACTAGCCAGTTTCCTACTCCACACTGATGAGGGGCAATACCCCGAAACAGCTGTCTGTGGATGGATACCATGTTTTGGCATAGGTGGTTTCCTTCATTGGAGGCTGCCCTTCCCGTGGTTGTTCCTTCCCGGGGAAAGACCTGGCTAGTCATTGCTTGCGTTGAGAAACATGTGATGGTGTCTCCGCGGCTGTTGATTTACATGCTTTTGCATATTTCCCATAAGGGATGGGGGCATTGCTCTAGATCACTGCGTTGAGAAACATGTGATGGTGTCTCCGCAGTGTTGGATGTTGATCTCCATGAGGTCACTCATCCTTATGTTCATAGCCTTTCACTAGGCATTGCTCCTACTAGCCAGTTTCCTACTCCACACTGATGAGGGGCAATACCCCGAAACAGCTGTCTGTGGATGGATACCATGTTTTGGCATAGGTGGTTTCCTTCATTGGAGGCTGCCCTTCCCGTGGTTGTTCCTTCCCGGGGAAAGACCTGGCTAGTCATTGCTTGCGTTGAGAAACATGTGATGGTGTCTCCGCGGCTGTTGATTTACATGCTTTTGCATATTTCCCATAAGGGATGGGGGCATTGCTCTAGATCACTGCGTTGAGAAACATGTGATGGTGTCTCCGCAGTGTTGGATGTTGATCTCCATGAGGTCACTCATCCTTATGTTCATAGCCTTTCACTAGGCATTGCTCCTACTAGCCAGTTTCCTACTCCACACTGATGAGGGGCAATACCCCGAAACAGCTGTCTGTGGATGGATACCATGTTTTGGCATAGGTGGTTTCCTTCATTGGAGGCTGCCCTTCCCGTGGTTGTTCCTTCCCGGGGAAAGACCTGGCTAGTCATTGCTTGCGTTGAGAAACATGTGATGGTGTCTCAGCTCCTGTTATAAAACCTAAATAGACTGTGTATTTATGTAATTCACCGCGCTATACTGAGTAGGTTTATAAATATGAAAAAAGGGGGAGGATACTAAATCTTTAACCAGATTGTTAGTGTTTAGTACACAAGAGGTTGATGTAGAGTGTTCAATGTAGATTGAAATATCTATGTTGTGAATTGCTCGCAGTTTCTCTCGTTTGATGGTCGGAGATGCTAGTAAGGTAATAATAATAGAATTAAAATATCCATATATGACGGAAAAAAGGGGTTAATGCTACTCTTTACAAATCCACTATACTCACTGGTTATAGCTAAAAATTTCTATTCCATTTTTAGGTGATGGAGTGGTCCCTTTCTGGTTGGCCAATAACAGAGTGCTGTATAAAAAGAAAGGGATTAGGTTTGGTCACCAACAGTAGCCACAAACTTGATATTCAGTCCCAGTTTCAGTGGTACGTGCGCACTTACTTGTGCTGGTTTCTAGCCAGGAAGTGAGCAAGAACAATGTCTGCTGATCAGTGTTGAGCATTCCGATACTGCAAGTATCGGGTATCGGCCGATATTCGCTGTATCGGAATTCCGATACTTAGTTCCGATACTTTTTTCATATCGAATACCGGAATCGGAAGTTCCCATAATGCTAGGAGCCCGCTCGATTTGATTCAGCCAATGGGGATCCTCAGAAGTGTGGGCACATCCTGTTAGGCATGTAGGCATGTTAACTACTGGCATGGCTGTGATTGGCTGCTGAAACGATGTCATGATGCACTATAAAAACCGCTGCAGCCGCCATTTCTGGTCACTCTGCTGTGAATTCAGTTAGGGACAGGCTGCTGTTGAAGACTGTGAGGGACAGTTAGAAATAGCGATCATCTAAAATATCTATTGCTCTACCCAGGCTACATAATCCACCACTGTAGCATTTTTGTAGCCCAGCAGCGCTGTTTTAATAGCTGTCTGCAAGGGCTGTGTGAGTGCAGACCCACGCTGTGTAGTGTGTCCTGCAGGCACGTCTGCTTGTAGGCCGCCCAGCGTGTGTCTCTACCTCATACACAGTTTTCTTTTATTGCTGCTTTTTTTTCTCCTGTATAGTGTGCTTCCATACGTATCCATATACGTTGGTTGCAAACACTAAAGGAGTGGACAGCGGAGCCTTTCAGCAGCCTTTCAGTGCTATAGCCCATTTCTCTGCACTGTTTTTGGCTGTCTGATAGGTCTCTCTGTGTGTGAGTGCAGGTCACGTTGCAGTGTGTTCTACAGCCACCGCTAGCTGTAGTCCGCTCAGCGTGCGTCACTGCCTCATACATAGTCCTTGTTTTGCAGCTAATTTATCCAGATTTTTGTTCCTATATTAGTGTGCTTCCATCCGCATCCATTGTCATTGGTTGGTTGCAAACACTATATAGGATTAGATAGAGGAGCCTTTTTGCTGGCTTGTGCCCTTCAGGGCCAGCCAGATTAGTATCACCCTATTTTTTGGAGCCTCATCAGTTGCATTGTAGGTTAGCTTCCTGCATTGTAATCGCTCCAAAAAGTTTGTGATACTATAGCTTTCAAACTTTGGTCACATCCTTTTCTTTCCCCCCCCCCCCAAAAAAAAGGAAATAAAGTTCACCAAACACTCCACTTTACAGTTGTGTAGGCCACATTAGATCATATTAAAGTGTACTACACACACTCTTAGCCAAATTAGTGTTTCTTATACTGGTTAGCAGGTGTTCAGGAATAAGAACACTAAGCCACCCCTTTTTTACTTTTCTGCCTATCTTTATCAGTCTACCAAGATGAAGAAGGCAGGGAGTAAGGCACGTGGTCGTGGCCGTGGAGTTTCAGCAGGGAGAGGACGGGGGGATTCAGCTGGGAGAGGACGTGGGGATTCGGTGTCTGCTGCGGCCACCAGTGACCCGGCATTCCCCACTTTTACCAGGCAACAGTCCTTCATGCGCAGCTTTGTAGGACCTCGTCGTACCCCACTACTGCGTGACGAACAAATTGAAGCCGTTGTCGGATGGATGGCAGCTAACTCATCCACTTCAATGACTTCCGCATCCTCCTAAGGCCAGAGCACTGAAGAGCAACCATCTGTCTCTTCACCACCTGCCAAATTGCCCAGGCAGTCTGAGAGCCCTGGACAGGAGCCATCTCAATCTTTACTTCTGTTCTCAGAATCTGTTGGCTTGGAAAGAGGTGGCCAGCCAAGCAGCATTCTAGAGCGTGAAGAAGAGGGAGTATGCGGTGATGCGCAACTGCTTTGTCCCTCTGAATCTGAAGAGGCGGGTGGGCCAGTGCCTATTGTCAGCACACCTCAGTGGTCATCTGATGATGATGAGACTCAGTTGCCAATTTCTGGTGCGTACGGTGCTGGCGAGACAACCCAGGACCAGCCGGTGCTTGAAGAGGGGAGTGGAGATGATGAGGTCCTTGACCCATCATGGCGTCAGCCACAGGAAGGTGGTGGGAGCAGCTCTGAGGAAGAGATTCCCCGAACGGCCAAAACAGGAGGGAGAGGGCGGGGGCAGACTTGGTTGCCTGTAGCCTCCACTTTGGCACCCGTGAGGAGCAATCCTCTTCCAAAACACAAAACGGGCGCTCCCAGGACTTGCAGTGCGTGGTCTTTTTTTGACACAGTTGCAGATGACATTTGCTTTGTCAAATGCAAGCTGTGTCATCAGAAAGTGAAACAAGGGAAAAATGTGAGCAACCTCAATACCACAAATATGTGGAAACATGTGCGTACCAAGCACGAGGTGGAGTTACACAGACACACTGAAGATGTAGGCCAACCTTCAGCAGCACCTACCACTTCTTCAGCTCGTGTTGAGGCCTCTTCCTCCAGCTCACACACAGCTGGTTCGGCTTCCTCACTGGAACGCCATGGAAGAACCACTGCCACTGTTGTCCAGAGACCCAGTGAAATTCCACCCACTGAACCACGTTCGCAGTCATCAGCACCCTCCCAGGCCACTCACCAGCAATCGGTAGCACAGGCATGGGAGAAAAAGCGGCCATACTCGGCAAACCATCCCCGAGCACTGGCTCTGAATGCCGGCATTGCCAAACTACTGGCCCTTGAGATGCTGTCATTCAGGCTGGTGGAGACTGACACCTTTCGGAACTTGATGTCATTGGCAGTTCCACAATACAATGTGCCCAGCCGCTTTTATTTCAGCAGGCAAGCCATCCCTGCCCTGCAAAAGCATGTGGAGGGAAAAATTAAAAATGCGCTACTAAACGCCGTCAGTAGCAAGGTCCACCTGACCACCGATACGTGGACCAGTAGCCATGGACAGGGACGATACCTTTCCCTCACTGCCCATTGGGTCTATGTTGTGGAGCCAGGTACAGATCTGGAAAGTGGCTCTGTACGTATTCTGCCAACTCCAAGGATTGCAGGAATGCAGTCTGTACATATTGAGTCCTCCTCCTACTCTAGTTCCTCGGAATCAGCACTGCATGAGCCTGTTAGGCCAGATATGAGCACAGGTGTGGCCAAACGTCAACAGGCCATCCTTAAATTAATTTCTTTGCTGACTCGGAGCCACACAGCACAGGAGCTCTGGAATGCCATCAAGCAGGAGAGCGATGTGTGGTTTGTGCCAGCGAATCTCCAGCCAGGTTTGGTAGTGAGTGACAATGGCCGAAATCTAGTGGCAGCTCAGGGCCTAGGCAAACTCACTCACATACCATGTCTGGCACACATGCTCAATTTGGTCGTGCAGAGCTTTCTGAGGGACTATCCGGATCTTGATGCACTGCTGCACAAGGTTCGCCTAGAGTGTGCTCACTTGCGGCGTTCCAGCATGGCAAGATCGCGCATTGCATCTCTGCAACGCCGATTCCGCCTGCCAGAACATCGCATCATATGTGACCTCACCACCAGGTGGAATTCAATGTTACAAATGTTGGAGCGGTTGTGTGAGCAGCAGGCAGCAGTAATGGAGTACCAGCTGCATCAGGCGCAAACAAGTCACACTGTGCGCTGGACACACTTCACCACCACTGAGTGGGCCACTATGAGGGACATCTGCCAAGTTTTGCGTGCCTTCGATGACTCCATGCGGATGGCCAGTGCAGATGATGCACTAATCAGCATGACTGTCCCCCTCATCTGTCTGCTTCAAAAAACCTTACAAGCACTAAGTGAGGAGGTTTTTGAAGAGGTCGAGGATGAGGAGTCAGAAATGCCATCTGCTTCTGGCAAGTCTGCGCAACGTGCTTCCACACAAAGGCCCAGGCAGGGGACACTTAGTGAGGAGGATGACGAGGAGTCAATGGAGGAGGAGGAACACATCTCTCCAGAGGAGGGAGGTATACAAGGCTCTAGTAGTCAGTGTGTACAGCGAGGGTGGGGTGATGCTGAGCAGGCAGAGATGCTGCCTCAAGCTGGGGACAGCGTTTCCGGTCCAGTTGGCAGTCTGCAGCACATAGTTGATTTCATGCTGCAGTGCTTGTTAAATGACCGCCGCATCGCCAACATTCTCCACACGGCTGATTATTGGGTGTACACCCTCCTAGATCCTCGCTATCGGGACAACTTACAAAGCCTCATACCACAGTTGAACCGGGAGCGAAAAATGCGGGAGTACTAAGAAACATTTGTGCAGGCCATCATGTTCTCCATTCCACCCGCAAGTGTTGCTGGTAGTGCTTTTCAAAGCAGCCATGTGGATAGAGGCAGTGGAGGAAGCTCTGCACAAAGAGGTAGCAGAGGCAGTGCCGCAGGACAAGGCAAGGCCAGTATGGCCCAAATGTGGAAAAGTTTTGTGGGACCGCCACAAACGGCTACACCATCACAGACGGCTCCAGTCAGCAGGAGGCAACGTTTCCGTCAGATGGTGACAGACTACTTGTCTTGCCCTGTTAGTGTACTCCCAGACGGCTCTTCCCCGTTCAAGTATTGGGTCTCTAAGCTGGATACATGGCCAGAGCTTAGCCAGTATGCATTGGAGGTGCTGGCTTGCCCTGCTGCCAGTGTATTATCGGAACGTGTCTTTAGTGCTGCAGGTGGTGTGGTAACAGACTGTCACACGCGACTATCCGCCGATAATGTTGACCGGCTTAGTTTGTGAAAATGAACAAGGCCTGGATCTCACCTGAATTTGCCAGTCCTCTTCCAGAATAAATAATTGGCTGGCAACAGGATCCAGGTCTCCTGTTGTGTTCATGTTTCTATGACCTGAACTTTATTTCCTGGCTACAGCAACGCCCGTTGTTGCTCAGAAGTGCTGTCCACACAGACAAAACACTCGCTCATGTGTAAGTGGGATTCGGTAACGTCAGCTGATTCCCTGCTGTGTGTATGGCAAAGTGTCCTGCTCCCTCCACAGTCAAACAACCTCAGATTTACACCTGGCTCCAAGTAGGCCTTGGCCTACTACCTGATTTTCCCTGGGCTCCGACACCGCCAGTTGGTGCTCAGAAGTGCTGTCCGCACACACAAAACACTCGCTCATGTGTAAGTTGGGTTCGGTAACGTCAGCTGATCCCCTGCTGTGTGTACGGCAAACTCTACTGCTGCCTACAACTTCTGACTACCTCTGATTTAATATGTTCTCTGATTTGCCCTCTGTCTCCACTCTGTTTTGAGTATTTCCTCCGGCCTACAATACCGCCTGTTTCTGCTCTCAAGTGCCGTCTGCACAATCCACACTTGTTCCTGTGTTACCTGGGTCCTGTAACATCTGCTTATCTCCAGAGGTGAGCACGGCAATGTCTCCTGCTTTGTCTACATTCCCACTACTTGTAGTGGAAATGTGGACAGAGCAGGAGACATTGCCTGACTCACCTCTAGGGAGAAGCTGCTGTTACAGAACCCCAGTAACACAGGAACAAGTGTGGGTTGTGCAGACGGCATTTCAGAGCAGCAACTGGCGTGGTTGGAAGCCAGAGGAAATACTCGAAACAGAGTGAAGACAGAGGCCTAATTGGAGTACGTTGACAGTTAGTAGTAGTCTAGAAACAATCGCAAACTGCCACCAAGTAGGCCTCGGCCTACTACCTGATTTTCCCTGGGCTCCGACACCGCCAGTTGGTGCTCAGAAGTGCTGTCCGCACAGACAAAACACTCGCTCATGTGTAAGTGGGGTTCAGTAACGTCAGCTGATCCCCTGCTGTGTGTACGGCAATCTCTACTGCTGCCTACAACTTCTGACTACCTCTGATTTAATATGTTCTCTGATTTGCCCTCTGTCTCCACTCTGTTTTGAGTATTTCCTCCGGCCTACAATACCGCCTGTTTCTGCTCTCAAGTGCCGTCTGCACAATCCACACTTGTTCCTGTGTTACCTGGGTCCTGTAACATCTGCTTATCTCCAGAGGTGAGCACGGCAATGTCTCCTGCTTTGTCTACATTCCCACTACTTGTAGTGGAAATGTGGACAGAGCAGGAGACATTGCCTGACTCACCTCTAGGGAGAAGCTGCTGTTACAGAACCCCAGTAACACAGGAACAAGTGTGGGTTGTGTAGACGGCATTTCAGAGCTGCAACTGGCGTGGTTGGAAGCCAGAGGAAATACTCGAAACAGAGTGAAGACAGAGGCCTAATTGGAGTACGTTGACAGTTAGTAGTAGTCTAGAAACAATCGCAAACTGCCACCAAGTAGGCCTCGGCCTACTACCTGATTTTCCCTGGGCTCCGACACCGCCAGTTGGTGCTCAGAAGTGCTGTCCGCACAGACAAAACACTCGCTCATGTGTAAGTGGGGTTCAGTAACGTCAGCTGATCCCCTGCTGTGTGTACGGCAAACTCTCCTGCTGCCTCCAAATTCAAACAATGTCTTATCTTAAACTGCCTCCAAGTAGGCCTCAGTCTACAAAATGACTATCCCTGGGCTCCAACATCGTCAGTTGTTGTTCGGAAGTGCTGTCCACACAGAAAAAAACACTCGTTCATGTGAAAGTGGGGTTCGGTAACGTCAGCTGATCCCCTGCTGTGTGGAGGGCAAAGTGCTGCTGCATCCAAATTGTAACTACTTCAGATTTAAACATTCTCTGATTTGGCCTCTGTCTCCACTCTGTCTCTAGTATTTCCCCTGACCTCCAACACCACCAGTTCTTGCTCACAGTTGCCGTCCACGCATTACACACGTGTTCCTGTGTTCCTGGTGTTCTGTTACGTGAGCAGATCCCCCAATGTGTGTCCGGCACTGTCTCCTGCGCTGTCCACCTTCCCACTGCAAGCGGTGGTAAGGTGGACAGAGCAGGAGACATTGGCAGACACATATCAGGGGATCTGCTGACATTACAGAACCCCAGTAACCCAGGAACACGTGTGTATTGGGCAGACGGCTGCTGTATGCATAAACTGGCAGTGTTGGTGGTCACGTGAAATCCTGGAAACAGAGTGGAGACAGATGCCTAATTGGAGCACGTTGACAGTCTGTTGTAGCCTACAACAGGGGCGTATCTAGGGGGGGCAGCCGGGGCAGTTGCCCCGGGCACAGCCGGCAGGGGGCGCAGTCCGGGCCACCTAATGCAGCGGTCCGCAGTGTCCTCCCCGGCGGCTGCGTTCTGCCGCCCCCCCGGCCTGGGAGTCGGCAGTTCTCTGTGTCAGCTGTCAAGCTGACAGCTGGCGCAGAGAAGGTGCGCGTGCCAGCTCCCAGGGAACAATTGTACTGGCGACTCTATAGACGCCAGTACAATTGCAGCTCTGACCGCCGGGCCAGAGCGATGTCAGCAGCGTGACATGTCATGTGATCACGCTGCTGACGTCACTCCCCGGCGCCCAGAGTGAACGCTCAGCGCTGGTGGTAAGTGTGCTCCAATGTGGAGCTGAAGAAACCACCGAAGATGGGGGGGGTTAATGAGTGGAGATGGGGTTAATGTGGGGGGTTAATGAGTGGAGATGGGGGTTAATGTGTGGCGGGTTAATGACTGGGGATGGGGTTAATGTGTGAGGATGGAATTAATGTGTGGGGGATTTGGAGTGGGGGGTACATAATGTGTTTGGGATTTGGGAGTATGGACGGGGGGGTTAATGAGTGGGGATGGGGGTTATTGTTTGGGGGTTAATGAGTAGGGATGGGATTTGGAGTGGGGGGTACATAATGTGTTGGGGGATTTGGGAGTATGGACGGGGGTTAATGAGTGGGGATGGAAGTAATGAGTGGGGATGGGGGTTATTGTTTGGGGGGTTAATGAGTAGGGATGGGATTTGGAGTGGGGGTTAATGAGTAGGGATGGGATTTGGAGTGGGGGTACATAATGTGTTGGGGGATTTGGGAGTATGGACGGGGGTTAATGAGTGGGGATGGAAGTAATGAGTGGGGATGGGGGTTATTGTTTGGGGGGGTTAATGAGTAGGGATGGGATTTGGAGTGGGGGGTATATAATGTGTGGGGGGGATTTGGGAGTGGGGATGGGGGGTTATTTAATGTGTGTGAGGGATTTGGAGTGTGGATGGGGGATTTAATGTGTGTGGAGAGATTTGAGGACACAGAGTACGCATGAGGAAACAGTATGTGGGTTGGGTACAGACAGTATGGGGAGCGAATGGGTTAATGTATGTGGACACAGTATGGGGTGTCAGGGGTATGTGTGAGCAGGCAGTATAGAGTGAGGGGGTAAATATATGAGGAGACAGTATGGTGAACAGAGGGGATGTTAGGGGAGACAGTATGAGGAGGGAGGGGAATAGTGTGAGGCGACAGTATATTGCATATATTTTTATTTAGGAGCATTATAATGACACTTCTATCTTTAAGGGGATCGTGTGGAGATTTGCTGCAGAAGACCGGAGAAGATGGAAGTCTGCAGAGGCCGCTGTGGATGAGAAAACTCATCATGGGGTCTGGACAAGAAGAAGAAAAGGAGAACGACTCCAGAGACTACGTCATCTATAAGGTACCTGGATGTAAATATTATTTGTGATACTGACTAATTCTCATGTTTTTATTTGTTAGGAACATTAAAGGGTTTGTCCAGGCTTATGCTGAGTCTGCAGTCATTCTATGTGACTGCAGACTTCTGAATTCTCACAGTGCTCACTGAACGCTGTCAGGATTCTCTCGTGCCGGTAATTTACATACATGCAGTCACATGCTGACTAGACATGTGTGGCCTCACTCAATAAAAATGAACGGAGCGGGGCCGGGCACGTCTAGTCGGAATGTGGCCAGAAGTATATAAATCACATACCTGTGCTGACATGACTGTACATCGGCAAGGGAGAATCCTAAAAGTGTGCAGTGCATTAGTTGTGAGAATTCAGAAGCCTACAATGTCAGGATTCAGCTCTGCAGGTTCCAGTAGTCATCACATGGACACTTCACTCATATGCGATTTTCATACTTGACAACGAGCTTCTCTTCCTGCTTTCAGTTTTTTACTGAACATTGAGAGCATTAGGGAGAGCAGCTCGTGGGTACATGGCTAAGTGTGCAAGTCGCATATGTACTTGGTGTGGGGGGGGCGCCGAACCAAATTCTTGCCCCGGGTGCCAGGAAGCCTAGATACGCCTCTGGCCTACAAACAATCTAAAACTGCCACCAAGTAGGCCTCGGCCTGCACCCTGATTGTCCCTGGGCTCCAACAACGCCAGTTGGTGCTCGGAAGTGCTGTCCACACAGAAAAACACACTCGTTCATGTGAAAGTGGGGTTCGGTAACGTCAGCTGATCCCCTGCTGTGTGGAGGGCAAACTGCTGCTGCCTCCATATTCAAACAACGTTTTATCTTAAACTGCCTCCAAGTAGGCCTCAGCCTACAAAATGACTATCCTTGGGCTCCAACATCATCAGTTGTTGCTCGGAAGTGCTGTCCACACAGAAAAAAACACTCGTTCATGTGAAAGTGGGGGTCAGTAACGTCAGCTGATCCCCTGCTGTGTGGAGGGCAAAGTGCTGCTGCCTCCAAATTGTAACTATTTCAGATTTAAACATTCTCTGATTTGGCCTCTGTCTCCACTCTGTCTCTAGTATTTCCCCTGACCTCCAACACCACCAGTTCCTGCTCACAGTTGCCGTCCACGCATTACACGTGTTCCTGTGTTCCTGGTGTTCTGTTACATGAGCAGATCCCCCAATGTGTGTCCGGCACTGTCTCCTGCGCTGTCCACCTTCCCACTGCAAGCGGTGGGAATGTGGACAGAGCAGGAGACATTGGCAGACACACATCAGGGGATCTGCTGACATTACAGAACCCCAGTAACCCAGGAACACGTATTGGGCAGGCGGCTGCTGTAAGCATAAACTGGCGGTGTTGGTGGTCACGTGAAATCCTGGAAACAGAGTGGAGACAGATGCCTAATTGGAGCACGGTGACAGTCTGTTGAAGCCTACAAACAATCTAAAACTGCCACCAAGTAGGCCTCGGCCTGCACCCTGATTGTCCCTGGGCTCCAACAACGCCAGTTGGTGCTCGGAAGTGCTGTCCACACAGAAAAACACACTCGTTCATGTGAAAGTGGGGTTCGGTAACGTCAGCTGATCCCCTGCTGTGTGGAGGGCAAAGTGTCCTGCTCCCTCCCAAGTCAAAATACCTCAGCTTTACACCTGGCTCCTAGTAGGCCTCGGCCTGCACCCTGATTGTCCCTGGGCTCCAACAACGCTAGTTGGTGCTCGGAAGTGCTGTCCACACAGAAAAACACACTTGTTCATGTGAAAGTGGGGTTCGGTAACGTCAGCTGATCCCCGGCTGTGTGGAGGGCAAACTGCTGCTGCCTCCAAATTGTAACTACTTCAGATTTAAACATTCTGTGATTTGGCCTCTGTCTCCACTCTGTCTCTAGTATTTCCCCTGACCTCCAACACCGCCAGTTCCTGCTCACAGTTGCCGTCCACGCATTCCACACATGTTCCTGTGTTCCTGGTGTTCTGTTACGTGAACAGATCCCCCAATGTGTGTCCGGCACTGTCTCCTGCACTGTCCACCTTCCCACTACAAGTGGTGAGAATGTGGACAGAGCAGGAGACATTGGCAGACACACATCAGGGGATCTGCTGACATTACAGAACCCCAGTAACCCAGGAACACGTGTGGATTGGGCAGACGGCTGCTGTACGCATAAACTGGCGGTGTTGGTGGTCACGTGAAATCCTGGAAACAGAGTGGAGACAGATGCCTAATTTGAGCACGTTGACAGTCTGTTGTAGCCTACAAGCAATCTAAAACTGCCACCAAGTAGGCCTCGGCCTGCACCATGATTGTCCCTGGGCTCCAACAACGCCAGTTGGTGCTCGGCAGTGTCTTTGGCATGGGTACTCCCTGTTGCCCAGCCTGGTTCCAGCACGCCAGCTGTTTCCGGGTAGTGTCAAGGTCACTATGCCGTTGCCAATCCGTTATCCTGTCGTGCTGCGGCCGGGTTAGCCGACTCTACGGTGCCTGCAGTTTAGGTGACTCCTATGTGGGCTGCGGGAACTGGCACTGAAGGCTGGATCCGTAGTGCCAATGGGACATGGACCCCCTGTCGGACTGTGGGTTTCGGTAAGGCTGAGTTCACACGTGGCTTTTTTTCGCGTTTTCGCGGCGGTTTTAACCGCGCGATTTTGCAGCGAAAACGCGAAAAATAAGCATCCCATGCATTCCTATGGGATTCTGCAATGCTGTGCTAATGCTGCGGTTTTTACCGCTGCGGAATCGCTTTGCGGTAAAAAACGCAGCATGCTCATTAATTTGCGGAATCACGGCGATCCCACACCCATAGGAATGCATTGTTCCGCTTACTTCCCGCATGTGGCTGTGCACACCATGCGGAAAGTAAGCAGAACATTTGCGGATGGTAGCCACGGTCCGGAGGAGAGGAGACTGTCCTCCTGGCTTTGGGTACCATATCCCTGTAAAAAATAGAATTTAAAATATAAAATATTGTTATTCTTACCTTCCGGCATCCCGCGCAGTATTCCCGCCTCTCTCCACGCTCCCGTTCCCAGCATAGGCGGCCTCAGTAGTAAAAAGTTGGTCACACTCGTCAAACACTATGTTTGACGAGTGTGACCAACCTGTCAATCAGTTCTCCAAGCGATGCTACAGATCGCTTGGAGAACGCTAGCATTTTGCAAGCTAATTACACTTGCAAAATGCTAGTTTTTCCGCGGGAAAATCACGGGAATTTAAAATGCGATTTTCCCGCGGAATGGAATTCCGGAATTCTCGCGGTAATTTCCGCGAGAGTTCCGGTACATGTGCACTTAGCCTAACTGCGGCCGGCTTGCGGCCTGGCTACTTTGCTTTGGATGGGTACCTTCTGCTTCCCACCAGGGTTCCGGCATTGTTAGCTGGTTCTCGCCAGAGCCTTTGGCCTAGGTGCCTCCATCTCGGTATCCGAAGGTCCAGCACCGTCATCTTCTAGCACAGGTACCTCCTGCCTAGTAACCGTGGTCCAGCACCGTCAGCTGTTCCTCGGTAGTGCCATTGGCTCTTGTAGCTTTTGCTACCCATCTGGGTTCCAGCACCGTCAGCTGGTTCTCGGCAGTGTCTTTGGCACGGGTACTCCCTGTTGCCCAGCCTGTTTTCAGCACGCCTGCTGTTTCCGGGTAGTGTCAAGGTCACTATGCCACCAATCCGTTGTCCTGTCGTCTTGCGGCCGGGTTAGCCGACTCTACGGTGCCTGCAATTTAGGTGACACCTATGTGGGCTGCGGGAACTGGCACTGAAGGCTGGATCCGTAGTGCCAATGGGACATGGACCCCCTGTAGGACTGTGGGTTTCGGAAACTGCGGCCAGCTTGCGGCCTGGCTACTTTGCTTTGGATGGGTACCTTCTGCTACCCACCCGGGTTCCAGCACTGTCAGCTGGTTCTCGCCAGAGCCTTTGGCCTAGGTGCCTCCATCTCGGTATCCGAAGTCCAGCACCGTCAGCTGGTCCTTGGTAGTGCTTTTTAGCACAGGTACCTTCTGCTTAGTAACCGTGGTCCAGCACCGTCAGCTGTTCCTCGGTAGTGCCATTGGCTCTTGTAGCTTTTGCTACCCATCTGGGTTCCAGCACCGTCAGCTGGTTCTCGGCAGTGTCTTTGGCACAGGTACTCCCTGTTGCCTAGCCTGTTTTCAGCACGCCTGCTGTTTCCGGGTAGTGTCAAGGTCACTATGCCACCAATCCGCTGTCCTGTCGTCTTGCGGCCGGGTTAGCCGACTCTACGGTGCCTGCAGTTTAGGTGACTCCTATGTGGGCTGCGGGAACTGGCACTGAAGGCTGGATCCGTAGTGCCAATGGGACATGGACCCCCTGTAGGACTGTGGGTTTTGGTAACTGCGGCCGGCTTGCGGCCTGGCTACTTTGCTTTGGATGGGTCCCTTTGCTACCCACCCGGGTTCCAAAACTGTCAGCTGGTTCTCGCCAGAGCCTTTGGCCTAGGTGCCTCCATCTCGGCATCCGAAGTCCAGCACCGTCAGCTGGTCCTTGGTAGTGTTTTTTGCACAGGTACCTTCTGCTTAGTAACCGTGGTCCAGCACCGTCAGCTGTTCCTCGGTAGTGCCATTGGCTCTTGTAGCTTTTGCTACCCATCTGGGTTCCAGCACCGTCAGCTGGTTCTCGGCAGTGTCTTTGGCACAGGTACTCCCTGTTGCCCAGCCTGTTTTCAGCACGCCTGCTGTTTCCGGGTAGTGTCAAGGTCACTATGCCACCAATCCATTGTTCTGTCGTCTTGCGGCCGGGTTAGCCGACTCTACGGTGCCTGCAGTTTAGGTGACTCCTATGTGGGCTGCGGGAACTGGCACTGAAGGCTGGATCCGTAGTGCCAATGGGACATGGACCCCCTGTAGGACTGTAGGTTTCGGTAACTGCGGCCGGCTTGCGGCCTGGCTACTTTGCTTTGGATGGGTCCCTTTGCTACCCACCCGGGTTCCAAAACTGTCAGCTGGTTCTCGCCAGAGCCTTTGGCCTAAGTGCCTCCATCTCGGTATCCGAAGTCCAGCACCGTCAACTGGTCCTTGGTAGTGCTTTTTAGCACAGGTACCTTCTGCTTAGTAACCGTGGTCCAGCACTGTCAGTTGGCCCTCGGTAGTGCCATTGGCTCTTGTTCCTTCTGCTACCCATCCGGGTTCCAGCACTGTCTGCTGGTTCTCACCAGAGCCTTTGGCCTAGGTGCCTCCTTCTCGGTATCCGAGGTCCAGCACCGTCAGCTGGTCCTTGGTAGTGCTTTTTAGCACAGGTACCTTCTGCTTAGTAACCGTGGTCCAGCACCGTCAGTTGGTCCTCGGTAGTGCCATTGGCTCTTGTTCCTTCTGCTACCCATCCGGGTTCCAGCACTGTCTGCTGGTTCTCGCCAGAGCCTTTGGCCTAGGTGCCTCCTTCTCGGTATCCGAGGTCCAGCACCGTCAGCTGGTCCTTGGTAGTGCTTTTTAGCACAGGTACCTTCTGCTTAGTAACCGTGGTCCAGCACTGTCAGTTGGCCCTCGGTAGTGCCATTGGCTCTTGTTCCTTCTGCTACCCATCCGGGTTCCAGCACTGTCTGCTGGCTCTCACCAGAGCCTTTGGCCTAGGTGCCTCCTTCTCGGTATCCGAGGTCCAGCACCGTCAGCTGGTCCTTGGTAGTGCTTTTTAGCACAGGTACCTTCTGCTTAGTAACCGTGGTCCAGCACCGTCAGTTGGTCCTCGGTAGTGCCATTGGCTCTTGTTCCTTCTGCTACCCATCCGGGTTCCAGCACTGTCTGCTGGTTCTCGCCAGAGCCTTTGACCTAGGTGCCTCCTTCTCGGTATCCGAGGTCCAGCACCGTCAGCTGGTCCTTGGTAGTGCTTTTTAGCACAGGTACCTTCTGCTTAGTAACCGTGGTCCAGCACCGTCAGTTGGTCCTCGGTAGTGTCATTGGCTCTTGTTCCTTCTGCTACCCATCCGGGTGCCAGCACTGCCTGCTGGTTTTCGCCAGAGCCTTTGGCCTAGGTGCCTCCTTCTCGGTATCCGAGGTCCAGAAACGTCAGCTGGTCCTTGGTAGTGGTTTCTAGCAAGGTACCTCCTGCATAGTAACCGGGGTCCAGCACCGTCAGCTTTTCCTCAGTAGTGCCATAGGCTATTGTTCCTTCTGCTGCCACTACGGGTTCCAGTACTGTCAGCTGGTTCTCGCCAGTTTCTCAGCCTTCTTGTACCTTCTGCTACATTTCCAAGATCAAGCTTTTTGAAATTGTCTTTGGTAATCCTTATTGATCTCCATGACGACGACCCTGATGACGACGACCCTGAAGACCACACCAAAGAAGACCAGAAATATGACCCTAAATAATAAGACCAAGAGGACAAAGAACATGAAGACAACCACCAAGATACAGAACAAAAGACAGAAGAACAAGAAGCAGAAGAAGCAAAAGCAGAAGAACAGAAAGCAGAAGAACATTAAGCATAAGACTAAAAATCAGCATAGAAGAAATCAAAATTATAAGCAGAAGAAGACTAAGCAGTAAATGGGGGTGAGTCCGTTCCTTCTCGTGGTGCCCCTGGAAAATGCCTGCTGCTGCAGGCCAAACTGAACGCGGACAAATCCTGTTGTAAATCTTTAGTGACAGGCAGAACGTAAGGTGTAATCTTATAACTTTTATAGATAAGTACTACAGGAAAGCCTGTCACCATAAGAAAATGAAGAAAAAGAAGAATAGGAAGAAGATGAAGAAATAGCATATGAAAATTAATAATAGCTGAATATGAAGAATGGAAAAAAAAAATTAATGGGAAGAAGGTGAAGAAGAAGAAGATGAATAAGGTGAAGAAAAAGTTGATGAAAAAAATGCTACTGCTGCGGATCATGAAGGAGAAAGTGTGGGAGAAGTACAAAAGAAGGTGAAGAGCATGGGAGTTGTGAAACATACATATCTGACAAAATATAAAAAAGGTTAACATAGTCAATATCTTTTTAACTCCGAACGTCTTGAAAACAAAAAATTGGAATTAATGCTATGCCATGTGATTTGAATAAACCACTATGCCTTTAATGTCTCCTCCACCTCCCACAATACATTCTACATGATTCTTATTTGTTTTCAATTATGTAGAATTAGCTAACAAGGAAATAAAGGGCTTTTTTAAATTCCGATACCGGAAGTCCCATTGACTTGAATGAGACTTCCGGTATCGGAATCGGCGATACCCGATATTTTTTTCGTATCGGGCGATACCATCCGATACGATATTTTTGGGTATCGAACGGTATCGCTCAACACTACTGCTGATATAAACACCGTGGTTAAACCCCGATTGTAACAATAAAGAGGTCCACTATGTGGGTAATGCAGGCTGCTGAACGGGCAATGGATCCCGATGTAATTCTTTATGCTGATCTCTGCTGGCTTTATTATATCTGTTGCAGGGGTGATGTCCACTGTTAGAATGAATATGGCAACCACTAAATGAAAGTAAATTCACTGATTCAAGTGTACTTGTGTTGCAGCAACCAGTAGTCCTGTTAAGACTCGTATACACTTACTTGTGGTGATTGCTGAATGTCGCAATCTGGCTGAGGCGGCAGCTACTGGTGGGATGATAGGAGAAGTAGCATGTTGCCAGGGAGTGGGTGAAATGCCTGCACCTCGTGTACTCCGGCCGGAAGTATCATCTGGTTAGTGCGCTCCGTCTGACCATTGCTCTCAGGATGGTATGCAGACGAAAAGGACAGAGACATCCCTAATTTTTTGCAGAAAGCACGCCAAAACTTAGCCACAAACTGCACACCACGATCAGACACCACTTTCAGGGGTACCCCATGCAACCGGATCACATGCTGCACAAACAACCTGGACAACTTCTCAGCTGACGGTAGTGCGGACAGGGGTACAAAATGAGCCTGCTTAGAAAACCTGTCCACCACTACCCATACCACTGTATTACCCTTAGATGGAGGGAGATTGGTAACAAAATCCATGGATAAGTGAGTCCATGGTCTTTCGGGCACTGCCAAGGGCATCAGCTCCCCTGTCGTCCAGCTATGAGAGCTTTTAGAACGAGCACAGACCCCACAACCAGCAATGAATTTTTTTATGTCCGAACCAAGGGTAGGCCACCAAAAGATCCTAGCCACCGCCAGACGTGTGGCTGAAATACCAGGGTGAGCACTCAGCTTGAATTCATGGAACTCCTGCAAGAGTTTCAGGCGAAGTTGCTCTGGGACAAAGAACTTCCCCTCCGGCTTGGCCTCCGGGGCCCGCGACTGGGCCCCCTGAATCTCCCGTTCCAATTCAGATGAAACCTCTGCTATCACAACCCCAGGGTAAAGAATGGAGGACGGTGGCTCAGGGGGCGACATCGGCTGAAAACTGCGCGATAAGGCGTCAGCCTTGACATTCTTAGACCCTGGACAAAATGTAATCGTAAACTGAAAACGGGGGAAAAAAAAGTGACCAACGGGCCTGTCTGGGCGTTAGTCTTTTAGCAGACTCAATGTATGACAAATTTTTGTGATCCGTGATCACCGTAACCGGGTGACTGGCCCCCTCCAAAAAGTGCCTCCATTATTCAAATGCCAATTTTACTACAAGAAGCTCTCTATTGCCTTCGTCGTAATTTCTTTCCGCAGCAGAGAACTTCTTGGAAAAGAAAGCACATGGTCTGAGGTTGGTTAGAGTGGCAGGCCCTTGGGACAACACCGCCCCCACCCCCACCTCAGAGGCGTCCACTTCCACGACGAATAGTTTGGACATAAAGCTTCTTTTCAGGGTCGCAAAGGCCTCTTTTGCGAGCAAGGACCAGTTTCTCACATCCGCACCTTTACAAGTAAGATCTGTGAGTGGTTTGACCACCTGTGAAAACCCCCGAATAAATTTACGGTAATAATTGGCGAACCCCAAGGAGCGCTGAAGACCCTTAAGGTCTCGGGGTTGCACCCAATCTGCAATGGCCTGCACCTTCTTGGGGTCCATGCGAAAACCCTCACAGTACACAATTAATCCCAAAAAAGACAATTCTTGAACAAAAAACACACATTTCTCCAATTTGGCATACAGATGATTTCCCCTCAGTCTTTGGAGAATGGTCCGTACATGATTCAGATGAGATTGACTGTCGTGTGAGTATATCAGAATATCGTCTAAGTAAATGACAACAAAACGACCAATGAGATCAGAGAATACCACGTTGATGAAATTCTGAAATATGGCTGGGGCATTGGTAAGACCAAACGGCATGACTAAATTTTCAAACAGTCCCTCGGTCGTGAGGAACGCGGTTTTCCATTCATCCCCCTCCCGGACCCTTATCAAATTATATGCCCCTGAAGATCCAGTTTGGAGAACCATTTTGCCCCTGAAAGTTGGTTACACAAATCGGGAATCAAAGGAAGGGGGTACGTATTTCGTACAGTAATCTTGTTCAGCTCACGAAAATCGAGACAGGGACGTAAACCACCATCTTTTTTCTTAACAAAAAAAAACCCTGCCGCCACAGGTGAGACTGAGGGACGTATGTGTCCTTTGCGAAGACTCCCAGCAATGTAATCTTTCATGGCCAAGTGCTCAGGGCCAGATAAATTAAACAGATGGGCTTTAGGCAATTTAGCCCCCGGGACTAACTCGATAGCGCAGTCAAAGGGTCTATGTGGCGGCAACGACTCGGCCTCGCTTTCAGAGAACACACCTTTGAATTCATTCAGGTACTCCGGAATACCTTCCAGCTCGACAGATGACGCAGATACAGATTTAACAGGTTCAACCAATAGTGCAGACTTATCACATAACGTCGAATCATTAAACCCCCACTGAACAATCTCCCCCGTTTTCCAGTTAATGACTGGGTTATGGAGTTGTAACCAGGGCATGCCCAGCACCAATCCTGCTGGTAGATTGTCCAGAACCAAACAACTTAATTTTTCCCACATGGGTAGCACCCACTTTGAGTGAAAACAAGTCAGGCAAAGAGAATTCCCTCTTTAGTGAAGGGGGAGGAGTCAATGGCCACCACTTTGATCGGAACCTTAAGTCTAACTGTCCCTATCTTACAGCGTGTGACCAATTGGGAGTCAATGAGATTGATGGATGATCCGCAGTCCACGAAAGCTGTAGAGGGAAAACAACAATCATCCACTAACAGTTCCACATGAAGCAACACCTTAGAAAACGAGGAAAAGGGTACCTGAGGGTCTGAGTAGTCTCCCCGCTGACTACCCAGACCTAGTCATTTCCCGTCGACCGGGTTGAGGATGGACAATCAGGACGCTCCCTTTTCCAATGTCCCGTTTTACCACAGTAGAAGCATAACTGCTTTTCTCTCTGGCGTTGTCTCTCCTTTTCCTTCAGGGAGAAAGCCCCTACATCCATAGGTACAGAAACAGTCTCTTTTCCACTAGGGAACAATGGAGTCTCCGCCTACATCACCCCCCTGGCCCACAGCCTGCGGTCCATCCGGACGGCCTGGGTTATGGCGTCCTCGAGAGAGTTAGGTGGGGGATGTAATGCCAAGGCATCCTGTAACCGCTCGGACAAGCCTCTGCGAAAGAGTCCTCTGAGTGCGCCGTCATCCCAAGAGACCTCTGCGGCCCAGCGGCAGAATTCTGTGCAAAACCACTCAGCCGAGTGTTTCCCCTGACAGACACTCATCACCATGTCCTCTGCCAATCGCACTCGGTCCGGCTCATCATATATGTGCCCAAGGGCCTCAAAAAACTCATTCACGGACACTCTCTCAGGGGCAGTGGGAGGAAGAGAGAAAGCCCAAGCTTGTGGGGACCCTCTTAACAGAGACATAATGACCCCTACCTTCTGACTTTCATCCCCAGAGGAACGTGGCCTCAAACTAAAGAAGAGTTTGCACCCCTCCATGAAGACCCTGAGCTTCTTTTTTCCCAGAAAAAAAATCAGGCAGTTTAACAGGTGGTTCTGGGGACACCAAAACAGCATCACTCGCCCCAGCCCCCAGAGACCCAGCAGCTAAAGCCCCCCGCACTGTCTCAGAAACCTGCTGCTGAGAATGAGCCAGAGCTTGCTGCTCCAGAGATAAACCCTGAAACATCTGACTCAGATTTTTCATTAGTTCATCAAGAGATTGTATGGGATCCATATTTCTCAGCAGAGAAAAAAAAACAAAAAAAAAAACTTAATGGTCAGTTATAATGTCAGGAACACCACACTGTACTTGCTCACTGAGCCAGTGCGCATGTCCTGAGTGTCAGGATCCTGTCAGCGCCAGCGTGCAGCCTCCGCTGAGCAGGGACTCACCCACACTGTTGGGGTACCGGGGTCAGGTACAGCCAGAAAGTACCGATGCACAGGACCTGTGGATGCTGAAGTTTAGCAAGCAGAAATGGGACCTACGGTCATGTGACTGCAAGGGAGCGGGGCTTAGCGTCCTGCTTAGTGAGATGGAAAGACACTATGCAGAATTACTCAGAGTCAGGCAAAACGGGGTTCATACACAGAGATAGCCGTAACGTACCAAGGATGAGACAGAGCGGATAGTCAGGGCCAGTCAAGCAGCAGTCAAAACCAAACAGACATAGAAGGTACCAAGCAGAATCCAAAGCAATATCCAGAGGACAGACCGAGTCATACACAGATTATCAAGCAACCAGAACACAGCAAAAACACACTCAGGGGTCACCACACTATGCCAAGGGCAAGAGTATAACTGACAGGGATAGGAGCATCCTGAGGCTATAAGAAGCCTCTCCCAGAACCAGGGAGAGGCCACAATCATAGCCCCAGGTGTGCAGATAAGCCTGCACCGGGATCACAACCTTTAACCCCAGAAATGCCAGTCATCAGCACTGGTTCCAGACATTAACCCCACGTGTGCGAGTCAAACCCGCACTGAGATCATGACAGCCTGGAGGTTGACTGAGTCCCAGACCCGGAGGACACGGCACGGAAGCAGGCACCTGTTTGTACAAAAGACTGTGAGTAAAGCTTTGAAACTACATGCTCTGGTGTCCTCCACTTATTCCTGCGTCAACCTGCCCGGCACTGCTACATACCCTGCGCCTGACACTACACCATCTAAGTGTCACTATACCTACTCTGCCCTGGGACAACATCCCTGCCTGTGGAGGGCTATACCATCACTGCTGCATCACACCATCTGTCCCAGAGAATCTGTCTGCAGCGTCGGCCTAACATCTACATTGCCAAACACCACAGGTGGTGTCACGACTTATTGATTGACACTGAACATTTACAATGGGCGCCCAGGGCCACGGGCTTGGCCACAGCTGCCGTGACAACTCCCATTGAGATCCACCGGGCCCGGCACCGAGTACCCCACAGCCCTGGGTGTGCGGGCGTCCCAAACTTGGCATCACGAACAGGATGACGAGACCCGATGCCATCGGGTTCTGTGTGCCTACGATTCATTGAACTCAAAAGTTTGTGGAGATGTGCAGGAGACCCAATTTGATAGACTGTAAAATGAACGCTAAAAATGGCCGCTGGCACGGTGAAGAAGAGCGTGACAACATGGGATTAGGGCAGCACGGTGGCTCAGTGGTTAGCGCTGCAGCGCTGGGGTCCTGGGTTCGAATCGCACCAAGGACAGCATCTGCATGGAGTTTGTATGCTCTCCCCGTGTATGCGTGGGTTTCCTCCCGGTACTCCGGTTTCCTCCCACATTCTAAAAGACATACTGATAGGGAATTTAGATTGTGAGCCCCATCGGGGACAGTGATGATAATGTGTGCAAACTGTAAAGTGCTGCGGAATATGTTAGCGCTATATAAAATATAAAGATTATTATTATTATTATTATGGGTGGTCCTAAGAAAAGACCGCAAACTGTCCTGGGCCTCCCCTGTCTGAACTTCTATGCAACTGCAACATGGCCCACCCCCGAGGGGTTCATATACTGGCTTGGTATGGAGGAGTAGGAAAAAGACGCCACCCTCAGAAAAGAGCTCAGGCAGGAAGAAGAATGCCAGAAAGCCATCTGGAAGGAGAAGGGAGGAGGCCGGTAAAGCGCTCAGAGGTTGAGTTGGATCTCCCCGGCGCCATGGATGAAGGCTCCAACCCCGCCTCCAGGATGAACCACCAACAGCTGGACTGCGACTGAGGCAAGTGGCCTTATGGAAGTTGAGCAGGCAGCACGCCAAGGAGGGGCCTACACCACCGGCACCTCTGGACCCGGTACGTTCACCGGCGGTACCTACCACCGCCGCTGCACCGTACTACCCTCAGACAGCGCAAGTATACACCTCCACGCTGTCCATACGGCTGGTCGCGGCCTGTCCGGAAGGCCATGCTCCCGCCTGGACCTGACATGGCTGTGTAGGCCCCTGTGGACCCGGAGCCGCCATCTGCTCCACCATCGGCACCCGGACCAGCCACTCCGGTGGATATCCCTGCAGCTGCCCACCGTCTCAAGCCTGCACCGGAACACCACCAGGAGGCCCCAGGTATGTCTGCTGCCCCTGCACCTGTGAAGGCCCTGGGGTGTACGCCCGTGGCAGTGTCAGGACAGGTCATGCTGGACCTTGTCTGGGACCGGGACACTGAACCCTGGGGGGAGACATCCGAACCCCCAGCAGGGGTACCCTTGTCAACCTGAAAACCTGAAACCAGGTCCCGGGAGGAAGAGGAGGAAGAGCCTTATTATCAGCAAAATGGCAGCGGAACAGAGGGAGAGGGGACAGCAGAGACTGGCTGTGTTGGGTCCTGATCTGGACTGAAAGGAGAAGGTACAGGCTGGTCACTATGGTCCCCGGGATGCAGCTGGTTGGGGGCAAGTCCTAAATGTGAACCACGAGAGAGGCTTCGGGTTCATTGCAGACCCCAAAAGAATTAGTGACCTTTTCTTTAATCGGCGGGATGTGGAGTCGCACTTGAGGAAGGGGCACCCTGCTAGAGACCTGCAGCCAGGGGAGTACGTGACTTTTACCCGACATGAGGAGTTGAGAGGTTGGTACGCAATGAATATCCGCCGCATACCTAAAGAGCTACTGGCAACCTATACAGGAAAGAAGCTATATGTACCCCCAGGTACCACCACTTCGTCTCATGTGAATCCAGCAGCAGGAAGAGATCGTCAAGAAGTTCTTCCATGGAAGCAACAGCCCAAGTCAACAGCTTCCAGTACCCCAGCCTAGCCATAACCTGCAAAATAACTAACTTTGTTACCCAGGAGGGTATTTGCACCATTGTGCCTTCTATTTTGTTCATCATGTTTTTCTGTTTCCAGTTTTGTTGCCCAGTTTGATTGGCAGCGCTTCTTCATTTGGAACTGTGGAGATCATGGACGCTGAATGATCCTGGACTGTTTGTAAATAGTTTGCACCTCTTTAGGTGCCCTCTCTTGGTTTTACATAGACACTTTGCGAAGATAAGGTCTACCTCATCTGGAGCATGGCTCCAATCAAAGGACACTGCAAGAGATCCCGGCTGGGAGCGGTGTCCAGCACTTACAAGAATAATTGATGTTTTAATGTGAAGTATTTGATAATGTGTCTTTTAATAGCTTTTATATAGGATTTAGGAATGTTTTAATAAAGAGATGAGAGATTTGAATAAAGAATGAAGATTTGGAAGATGCAGGTGATGAACCAGATATCAGTGGTTGTCACTCTAAGCTAATGATAGAAAAAGTAGAAAATGTGAACAAGAAAGGTGATGAAGAAATGTGTTGATGATGAAACTTGCACTTTTGAATTAAGACTTTATATAGTTAATTAAGAATTGTTTGCAACGTTCAAGAAGGAGTGCCTCTCACATTGAGAAGATTAGATAAGAACTGTTTACTAAGCATTGCAAAAATTTTGTATGTTCCTGTGTCTGTCAACTTTGTTTGCCTTGCAGCCTACGGACGTGCTGTGTTTAACGGGGGGTATGTGGCACCCCTGAGGCTCAGTCACCACAGAGGTACTGCACCTCCTCCTGAGGTGTGGTATCCCACCATCCAGGTAAGGTGGAGACTCCTGACCACGCTCCAACACCTGCACCCCTCACCACAAAGTAGTGTAGCAAAGCACCTTCGGTGGCTCCCTGCTTGGAGTATAGCAAAGCACCCCTTGGTGGCTCCCTGCTTGGAACACGAAACGTGCTGGGAAGGGGGTGGAGATAGATTACATTTCAAGGAGTGGGAAGAGTTTAAGTTAGTCAGTCAGTAGTTGGTTGGAGAGAGAAGAAGATCCCTAGAGAGAGGGATAGATGGATGGAAGTGCTGTAGCAGATTCCAGTGACCTGGGTCTGCTGGCACGGGAAGGGGAGAAAGAGAGCAACATAGACTGAAAGCCTGACTCTCCATAGAAAGAAAGGATTAGTATGGAACGTGAGGAGTAAAAGAGAACAGAGGACGTGGGTGAGAAGAGAACCCTTCCTAGAAGTTCTAAGCGCAAGGCCGGGGCCTGGTCCCCGAGGTTGTATGGATACTAATGGTCCTGCAGCAGACACTGGAGGAATAGAAGTAGTGACCACTTTATTCCCACATAAGACTTGTGGGCACAACAGCAACTACATAGTGAGCTGGGACTCAGTAGCAAGGAGTCCCCGAAGCAGGCTACAGCTGTCTTCCGTACAAGTAGAGTTCATAGTAACATCAGACAAGAGGAACTCCAGTGTAACTCAGTACTAGGAGTACTTCATCTAAAGGCACTATAAGAGGAGACTGTTATGAATGGGAAACCGAGGAGGAAAAAAAGACAACAAGCTAAGTCTCAGAAAACCAGAGAAGTTGGTAACTATGCAGATTGCAGACCCCTGATCTTAACCGCACAACTAGCAGCAGTCGTGGAGCGTTCCTACGTTGGTCCTAGACGCCTCATCACAACCGGAGAACTACATAAGCCTAAAGCAGGAAAAGAGGAAAACTAACTGCCCCAGAGCAGACCCCAAAGGAAATATAGCCCCCCACATATATTGACGGTGAAACAAGATGAAAATACAAACAAAGGCAGGAAAATAGGCTGAGCAAACGATGGGGCCCGGCTAACTAAAAAGGACAGAAAAGGAAAGACACTGTCTGCAATCTGCCACAAAAAAACCTACAAAAATATTGTCCAACACTTCTGATAGCAAAATTAACCCTGAAGTCACTAGACTTCTAAACCTATATCAGCACTCTGAAATATTCTGAGACAAAGCAAAAAAGAGGCCAATCTAATAAGGGACATAAAGCAGATTGGCAAATACTGATTAATAGGAGTGGAATTTCAGCATAGCCCCAGCAGGGGCAGGCTGATTACACAAAAAACTGAATTGACCAAAGCGCAAGTGTGAACAATAGCAAAAAACAAACGTAACTTGAGAAGACTGGAAGAGAGCTGAAGTCCAGGACCTGAGAAGCAGACTGAATCACCAGCACCCGGATAGGGCGTCGGCTGTCTTATATCCAGTCTGATACTCCAGAGATCCAATTGTTATCTTCCTCATCAGGTGGCAGATCACTACCACTTAAACCAACCGCACTACCTCCTGTCACCAGCAGAGGGAGAACGGAAGGGGAACTCTCAACTGGTGAAGCAGAAAATGAGTTCATGACAGTACCCCCCCTTGAGGAGGGGTCACCGAACCCTCATCCATGCCACCAGGCTGATCAGGATGGGCCCGTTGAAAAGCACAAACCAATTTATTGGCATGAATATCAGAGGCAGAGACCCAAGAATTATCCTCCTGGCCATAACCCTTCCATTTGACCAAATACTGGAGTCTCCGTCTAACCAAACGAGAATCCAATATTTTCTCTACCTCATATTCCACATTGCCTTTAACCAATACAGGATCAGGAGGTGCCGCCACAGGAACTACTGGCTCAACAAACCTCTTCAACAATGACTTGTGAAATACGTTATGGATTTTGAACGTAACTGGAAGAGCCAATCGAAAAGAAACAGGATTCAGAATCTCCAAAATCTTATAAGGTCCAATAAATCTTGGCTTAAATTTTGGAGATGCAACCTTCATAGGAATATTCTTAGACGACAGCCAAACCATATCACCCACTTTAAACCGGGGACCAATGGTCCTATGCCGGTTGGAAAAACGCTGGGCCTTTTCCTAAGAGAGTGACAACTTATCCACCTCTTGGTCCCATATCTGCTGCATTCTCACAACCACCGTGTCCACACCTGGGCAGGACGAAGATTCCACTTGCCCTGAAGAGAATCGAGGATGAAACCCAAAATTACAGAAAAAGGGTGACATCAGAGTGGCAGAACTAGCTCTATTATTCAACGCAAATTCGGCCAAGGGCAAAAATGAGACCCAATCATCTTGATCAGCAGATATAAAACATCTTAAATGAGACTCCAGGGTCAGGTACGTACTCTCAGTCTGCCCATTGGTCTGGGGATGAAACGCGGAGGAGAAGGATAACTGAATTCCCAGATTGGAACAAAAGGCTTTCCAGAATCTGGAAACAAACTGGACCCCTCTATCGGACACAATGTTCTCAGGAATCCCGTGTAACCGAACCACCTGTTGTAAAAACAAGGGCACCAACTCAGCGGAAGATGGCAACTTTGGGAGTGGTACAAGATGGACCATCTTCGAAAATCTATCACAAATCACCCAGATAACAGTCATTCTCTGAGAGACAGGAAGATCAGAAATAAAATCCATTGAGATATGGGTCCATGGCCTCTTGGGCACCGGCAAGGGCATCAGCAACCCACTAGAACGAGAACAGGGTTTAGACCGAGAACAAGTCCCACAGGACTGTACTAAATTCCTGACATCACGAGATAAGGCAGGCCACCAAAACGACCGACTCACCAAATCTCTGGTACCAAAAATACCCGGATGACCAGCCAATGCAGAGCAATGGACTTCAGACATCACTCTATTTCTCCACTGGTCAGGAACATACAATCTTCCCATAGGGCAACGCTCAGGTTTATCCTCCTGAAATTCCTCCAGGGGGCATCTCAAATCGGGCGAAATGGCAGAAAGAACTACCCGCTCACATAGGAGAGTAGTAGGCTCGGTCACATTAAGAGAATCAGCAAAGAAACTCCTAGAAAGGGCATCTGCCTTAACATTCTTAGTGCCCGGAAGAAAAGAGACCACAAAATTAAAACGCATGAAAAACAAGACCCATCTAGCCTGTCTAGGATTCAAGCGTTTGGCCGACTCCAGATAAATCAGATTCTTGTGATCGGTGAGGACCACAAATTGATGTCTAGCTCCCTCCAACCAATGTCTCCACTCCTCAAATGCCCATTTCATGGCCAACAATTCCCGATTCCCCATGTCATAGTTGCGTTCAGATGGGGAAAACTTTCGAGAAAAGAAGGCACAAGGATTCATCTTAGAAGTCACAGGGTCTTTTTGGGACAACACAGCTCCTGCACCAATCTCAGAAGCATTCACCTCCACTTGAAATGGAAGTGAGACATCAGGTTGCCGTAAAACTGGAGCTGAAGTAAATCTCCGCTTCAGCTCCTGAAATGCTGAGACAGCCTCAGGAGACCAATTCAGCACATCAGCTCCCTTCTTGGTCAGATCAGTCAGTGGTTTGACAATAATAGAAAAATTACCTATAAATTTACGATAGAAATTAGAAAAACCCAAAAACTTCTGGAGAGCCTTCAAAGAAGTAGGATGAACCCAATCATAAATGGCCTGTACCTTGGCCGGGTCCATTTCAATAGTCGATGGAGACAAGATAAATCCCAAAAATGAAATCCTCTGTACACCAAAGAGGCACTTCGATCCCTTAACAAACAGGGAATTCTCCCTCAAAATCCGGAACACAGTCCGGACATGTTCCACATGGGAATCCCAATCACTAGAAAAGATCAAAATATCACGAAGATAGATGATCAAAAACTTATCCACAAAGTCTCGGAAAATATCATTCATAAAGGATTGGAAGACAGAAGGGGCATTAGAGAGCCCAAAAGGCATCACCAGGTACTCAAAATGTCCCTCCGGAGTATTAAACGCCGTCTTCCATTCATCCCCGAGCTTAATGCGAATAAGATTATACGCCCCCCTGAGGTCAAGCTTAGTAAACAAGCAGGCACTCTTAACTCTGGAGAATAAATCAGACATCAGAGGTAACGGGTACTGATATTTAACCATCATCTTGCTAAGGGAACGATAATCAATACACGGTCTTAATGAACCATCTTTCTTGGCCACAAAAAAAAAACAGCACCTAACGGTGACGAGGATGGTCTAATATGACCCTTCTCCAACGACTCCTTAATATAGGATCGCATAGCATCATGTTCGGGTACAGATAAGTTGAAAAGCCGACCCTTGGGAAATTTACACCCAGGCATCAACTCAATTGCACAGTCATAACTCCTATGAGGAGGCAAAGACACAGACTTACTCTCACTTAAAACATCAGAGAAATCAGCCAGATAATCAGGAATATCATGAGACTGAGGAGAGGTGGAGAAAACAGGAGCGTCCCTCAGAACACACTGACAACCCCAACTCACCACAGACACAGATTTCCAATCCAAAACTGGGTTATGAGTTTGCAACCAGGGGAACCCCAGGACAATAGTATCATGCAAATTATGCAGCACCAAAAATTTACAATTTTCTTGGTGGTCTGGGGCAACTCGCATTATCACCTGGGTCCAAAACTGAGGTTTATTCTCCGCCAAAGGAGTGGCATCAATACCCCTCAAAGGAATCGGCGTCTGCAGAGGCGTCATGGACAAACCACAACGTTAAGCAAAGTCCAAATCCATCAGATTCAGAGCTGCTCCTGAATCCACAAAAGCCTTAGTGGAAAATGTGGACAAGGAGCAGATCAGAGTAATTGCCAAAAGGAACTTAGGTTGCATACTGCCCACAGCAAATGTGTGTGCAAAACGTTTCTCTCGTTTAGGGCAGACAGAAATAGTATGAGAGGCGTCTCCACAGAAAAAACACAGCTTATAACGCCTTCTAAACTCCCGACGTTGCGCCCTAGACAAAACCCCATCACATTGCATAGGTTCAGACATTTGTTCAAAAGGTGGCAGCGCCTCCCGTGTAGTTTTACGTTCATGTAAACGCCGATCAACTTGAATGGCTAATGACATAGAGCCATTCAGACCAGAGGGAACAGGAAATCCCACCATAACATCTTTTACGGTCTCTGACAAACCTTTCCGAAAGAGAGATGCCAATGCACTATCATTCCATGTAGTAAGGACCGCCCACTTTTGGAATTTTTGACAGTACAACTCTGCAGGATCCTGACCCTGCTTTAATGCCAACAGGGTTCTCTCAGCTTGATCAATGGCATTTGGTTCATCATACAACAACCTCAAGGCTTGAAAAAATGCATCCACATTAGTCAGAATAGGATTTTCAGGTGTCAGAGAAAAAGCCCAATCTTGGGGATCGCCGCGCAGCAAGGAGATGACAATTTTAACCTGCTGCACAGAGCTCCCCGATGAGTTAGGCTTCAAAGCAAGAAATAATTTACAATTATTCTTAAAATTCAGAAGTTTAGACCGATCCCCAGAAAACACATCAGGAGTAGGAATCTTGGGTTCAGCAGCATGTGACTGAATAAGGTAGGTGGAAATTCCCTGTACTTCAGCAGCAAGCTGCTCCACACAATCAGACAGTTGCTTAATCTCCATTAGGAAAAAAATCCTCCTACGGCCCTAGAGAAAAAGAGGAAAAAATACATAATAAAAAAAAAAATTCTGACACTTTTTTTTCTTTCTCTAACAATTCTTTCCTGCTTTTGAGTACCCTAGAATCTGCGGTTTGACTGGTAATTCTGTTATGAATGGGAAACCGAGGAGGAAAAAAAAGACAACAAGCTAAGTCTCAGAAAACCAGAGAAGTTGGTAACTATGCAGATTGCAGATCCCTGATCTTAACCGCACAACTAGCAGCAGTCGTGGAGCGTTCCTACGTTAGTCCTAGACGCCTCGTCACAACCGGAGAACTACATAAGCCTAAAGCAGGAAAAGAGGAAAACTAACTGCCCCAGAGCAGACCCCAAAGGAAAGACAGCCTCCCACATGTATTGATGGTGAAACAAGATGAAAATACAAACAAAGGCAGGAATATAGGCTGAGCAAACGATAGGGCCCGGATAACTAAAAAGGACAGAAAAGGAAAGACACTGTCTGCAATCTGCCACAAAAAAACCTACAAAAATATTGTCCAACACTTCTGATAGCAAAATTAACCCTGAAGTCACTAGACTTCAAAACCTATATTAGCACCCTGAAATATTCTGAGACAGAGCAAAAAAGAGGCCAATCTAATAAGGGACATAAAGCAGATTGGCAAATACTGATTAATAGGAGTGGAATTTCAGCATAGCCCCAGCAGGGGCAGGCTGATTACACAAAAAACTGAATTGACCAAAGCGCAAGTGTGAACAATAGCAAAAAACAAACTTAACTTGAGAAGACTGGAAGAGAGCTGAAGTCCAGGACCGGAGAAGCAGACTGAATCACCAGCACCTGGATAGGGCGTCGGCTGTCTTATATCCAATCTGATACTCCAGAAATCCAATCGTTATCTTCCTCATCAGGTGGCAGATCACTACCACTTAAACCAACCGCACTACCTCCTGTCACCACCAGAGGGAGAACGGAAGGGGAACTCTCAACTGGTGGAGCAGAAAATGGGTTCATGACAGGAGACGTTCAGAAAAGCACAAGTTGGCAGAGTGTTGGAAAGGAGTGCTTCATCTAGCCTGGAGGTTGACTGAGTCCCAGACCCGGAGGACACGGCGCGGAAGCAGGCACCTGTTTGTACAACAGACTGTGAGTAAAGCTTTGGAACTATATGCTCTGGTGTCCTCCACTTATTCCTGTGTCAACCTGCCCGGCACTGCTACATCCCCTGCGCCTGACACTACACCACCTAAGTGTCACTATACCTACTCTGCCCTGGGACAACAGCCCTGCCTGTGGAGGGCTATACCATCACTGCTGCACCACACCATCTGTCCCAGAGGATCTGTCTGCAGCATCGGCCTAACATCTACATTGCCGAACACCACAGGTGGCGTCACGAGTTATTCATTGACACTGAACATTTACAATGGGCGACCAGGGCTATGGGCCGGGCCACAGCTATGGTGACAACTCCCATTGAGATCCACCGGGCCTGGTACCGAGTACCCCACAGCCCTGAGTGTGAGGGCGTCCCACAGTATTATGGAACCACAAATCCAACACAAAGTATGATGTCCCACAGCACCCCACAAAGTGTGGTATTCACCACAGCCCCCCATGTACAGTATGATATATACCATAGACCACCATACAGTATGATTACCCCCACAGTCCCCCTTACAGTGTGATAGATCCCATACAGTATGAGTCACTACAGCCTCCTACAAAGTATAATAACCCCCATGGACCTCTAGATAGTGTGATTGCCTCCACAGCCCCTCATACATAATGATGGTCCACCACAACCATCCCACGTAGTTAAATGTCCACCACAGCCACCCCACACAATATGATGGTTTACTACAGCCATCCATCCGACACAGTGTTATGGTCTCCCACAACCTTCCATACAGTATACTTGTAGCCCCACAGTCTCCCGTACAGTATGATGGTCCTTCCACAGTCTCCCATACCGTGCGATGGTCCTCCCACAGCCAACCCACATTGTATGATGGTCCCCCCACAGGCTCTTATAGGGTATCATGGTCCTCCCACAGACACCCCATATGATATGATTATCTGCCAACACACTGCTATATAGTATAATGGTCCCCCCACATCCATCCATATAGTATGATACTCCCCCACAGCCAGGGGTGTACCGTCCATAACGGCAGTCCACACAGCCACTATTGGTACCATGAGTAAGAGGTGGCTGGTGGGAACCATAATACTGTGTAAAAGACAGTGGAGGTCCTCCTAGTGAGTGGTGACACTGAAGCTGAGTGTTGTGCTGTGGGGATCCTCAATGTATTTAGGGGCCTGTTGGTACCATTATTCTGTGTGGCGGTCCTCAATCTGTGTGGGGTGATGTGAGTGCCATTGGGTGCTTTGGCGGCCCACATACTGAATTGTGACTGTTGGGGCCCTATACTTTGAAGACTATCATACTGAGAAGGGGCCTGTCGGGGCATTCATACTGAGTAGGGGCATCATACTGACAGGGACAACACTATAATTGTATGGTGAAACTGTTTGGGAGAGATTCATTGAGGGCACACCATATTCAGTGTGTGGATATCACACTCTAAAATAGCCATAAATGGGGTATTGCTGAATGGATGATGAGAATACTAAGGGACTTCAATAATGACACTATTTTGGGAGACACCATTAGAAGTTTTGCTATGATATCTGTAATTTTTAAGTACATTATTGCCCTTAGCCCCCACAAAATTAAAAACAACTTATACTCAACTAATCCAGGCTCCCCGACCCATCCTTTTCAGTCTCCGTCTCCAATTCTATCTTGTCTCGCAGTGGATGGGGGAGTTGCCAGTGTAGGAGACAAATTCAATACTGTCCCAGGCCAAACTGGCTCATCTGGCATTTTCCAGATTTGCCTGATGGCCAGTCCAGCTCTGGACTCCTGACCCTAAATAAGGCTGCTTACCCCTGCTACCTTGTAATTATTATAAAGTAGAAATAAGGGCGGGAGATTTGATGTTAGCTCTAAGGGAAAACACATTAATTAACATAAAACATCTACACTTCCAGCAACACAACAATGAGGATTTATCAAGCAAAACCCTATAGGTAGGGCTCTCTTTACTGGAGAAACTCAAAATTGACTGCAGAAAGCCAAAAAATTCAGAGTGTTTGAGAAATATATTGTCAGAACAGGCTCCACAGGCAAATCTGTTCTATCGTTCACAATAATTCTGTCATGTGAATGGGTTGAGACTAAATTATGTGTTCAAAAAACAATTGATTGTTCTGCATGAAATCGTTTTCATGAGCGAAAAAGTTCTCATCTTTCAAAATTTGTGTAATTAAAATGCTTGTGCATGATCTCCTGTCTCGACTACTGCAACATCCTTTTCTGTGGCCTCCCTGCTAACACCCTCGCACCTCTCCAGTCCATCCTTAACTCTGCTGCCCGACTAATTAATCTCTCGCCTCGCAACTCCTCCGCTTCTCCCCTCTGCAAATCTCTTCACTGGCTCCCACTCCCTCAGCGTATCCAATTCAAATTACTAATACTGACCTACAAGGCCATCTATATCCTGTCTCCTCCATATATCTCTGAATTAATCTCCCGATATCTTCCCTCACGTAATCTCCGATCCTCCCAAGACCTCCTTCTCTCATCCACACTTATTTGCTCCTCACCCAACCGCCTACAAGACTTCTCCCGAATAGCCCCCATCTTCTGGAATTCTTGGCCCCAACATGTCCGGCTATCAACCACACTCGGATCCTTCAGACGGAACCTGAATACTCATCTCTTCAGGAAAGCCTACAGCCTGCAAAGATCCCCGCTGCCCCCTCACCACTACTGGAGTTACCACCTCACCATCACTGGAGCTGCTGCAACCCCCCAACCTACTGTCTCCTTCCCCACCATCCTGTAGAATGTAAGCCCGAAAGGGCAGGGTCCTCTCTCCCCTCTATATCAGTCTGTGATTGTTAGTTTGTTTAGTGTAAAGGCCCCGTCTCACTAAGCGATCTCGGTAGCGAGATCGCTGCTGAGTCACAACTTTTGTGACACAACAGCGATCTCAACAGCGAGATCACTGTGTGTGACAGCGATCACCCCCCTGCTGGTATCGTTGATCACTGGAAGAAACCTCTGGACATTTCTTTGGTCGCTGGTCTCCCGCTTACCAGCACGCATCGCTGTGTGTGACAGGTGGGAGACCAGCGATCAGCTGTAAAAAATAGTAAAAAAAATAAAAAATATAGTTATTCTCACCTTCCGACGTCCCGTTCAGCCATCCTGCCTCTCTCCACGCTCCGGTCCCAGTGATCCTTTGCACGAATGACCGCGAGACTTTGTTATCCCTCGAGACCGTGACATCTCACGGTCATTCGTGCAAAGGATCACTGGGACCGGAGCGTGGAGAGAGGCAGGATGGCTGAACGGGATGTCGGAAGGTGAGAATAACAATATTTTTTATTTTGATTCTATTTTTTACAGCGATGGCCAGCGATGCAGGGCGCTCGGCGTCGCTGTGCTGATTGCTGGTGAAGCTGTCTGTGTGACAGCTCACCAGCGATCACATAGCGACTTACTAGCGATCCTGACACCTTGATATCGGTGTCGGCATCGCTGGTAAGTCGCTTAGTGTGACGGGGCCTTAAGTGATATCTGTGATTTGTATGTAACCCCTTCTCATGTACAGTACCATGGAATCAATGGCGCTATATAAATAAATAAGAAGAAGAAGAAAGATTAATACACTTGCCCACTGATCAACATTAACTTGGAATAACCTTTTAACAACCAATGATAACCCTTTAATGACTATTTATCTATCACTGATCGCAATATGGCTTCTATGATTTATTTGCACAGATTGTGGCTTACAATCATCTAACAGATATGAATATGGCTCTCAAGATAAAAAAGGTTGGGGACATCTGCACTATAGCTGTTCCCTGGAATACATTAATGTACTGATCTTGTTTCGGAGCCTTGCATACAATCTGACTGCCTGTTTTGCTAATAGAAAGTTCACATCTGAATATACTGTGTGAAACTGTGGTTGAACAGTGTGAGCTTTAACCATGTAAGACCCCCTTCACACGTCTTTTTAAAAAAAAGTACACGTGAGACCAGTCCGTTTTTACAATCCATCTGGCTTTCTGTTGGCCATCCCTGTGTGCGTATGTACATTCCGTGTGACATCCATGTGCACCATCCATGTGACAAAGACCGGAATAGTACGCAGAAGAGAAATTACAGATGTTTACGTGTTAGATGTGCAAAGATAGATAGATATTTAGACAGAATAATATGGGGCAAATAGACAATAGGTATTTAGATAAACATGGGGTAGTTAGATAGCTTGATCGATATCCGTGAGATATATAATTAGCGCCTTGTGTTGCTTACTGTACATGTATTAAGCTAATAAATAAATGATAACCAGGATAGCTAAAGCAGACAGCTGTGAGCTAATATTATCAAGCTGGGAAAGACCATGGTTATTGCCTAAAAATACCGTACCGCAGTCGCCCCAGAAGTGGCGCATCACATTAGATTTGCCTCGGCTCTGCCATGGTGTGTTGGCTCCCCCACACTTTCCCTGGTTCACCAATTTCTCAAAAAAATAAAACACATGCAGGTCTGATGTAGTCCAGTGAATCTGATGTAGACCACAAATGGAAACCTGAAAAATATAGAAAGACATAAAAACAAGGCACTGTCTCTCCTTCACCCCTTAACCTATGTATTAAAAAAAAAAAAAAAAAAAAAAAAAAAAAAAAAAAAGGTCCCATACAAGTCCAACATAGTCCAGCGATTCATACAACGTTCCCCAAATCTGGCACCCACCGACGAGTGTGAATAGCAGTAACGCTATTCACAGTTGCCAGGTCTTGCTGAGCACAGCATGAGCCAGCAACTCTGAGCAGTGCTTTCAGTTCAGTAACGTTAATGCTATTCACGGTTGCCGGAGCCGGATTCGGGGAACGTCGTGTGAATTGCTGGACTATCTTGGATCAGTGTGGAAACATTTTTTTATAAGAAACTGGTGAACAAGGGAATGTCTAGTTTTTATCTCTGTCTTTTTATGTTTTTCAAGTTTCCATTTGTGGACTACCTCAGATTCCTTGGACTACTTCGGATTCCCAGGACTATGTCAGATCTGCATGTTTTTTTGTAATTAATTGGTGAACAGTGGAAAAGTATAGTGCATATCAATAAATAGGATACTTATTAAACACAGTTTTTGATCAAAAATAGCATAAAGGCCGTTCCATCAGCGTCAAGGTGTACTCAAATTCGAGATGGTCCTAACCTCTACTTATGATGGTCCTTACCGTTAGAGGTGTCCATGTTCGGGACCTGGTCCTGCTTGGCCATTATCCACAAAGATGTCACTATGATGCATGGTAAGGTTTTAATACTAGTACCCTATTTATTTATATGCACTGTTGCTTTTACTTATTGAATTCCAGCAGGGTATATGTTCATTTTGTCTATGTCTTAGGTTTTGATTAGTTAATGACCAGTGTCAACATGCTCTTATTTTGCATGTGCACCACCTTATACTCCAGTTCATTTTTTTTGTTTAGTCTCAGATTTCTGCATTTAGCGCAGGCATGGGTGTGGTCTCCTTTCATTTGAGTTGGACATTACATTTATATATATTCCCATTTGCTGTGTGTTCATGTTCTGGACCTGGCCCTGCTCGACACTTATTCACACAAATGTCACAATGAAAGATGGCAAGGATTTAACATTAGAGGTTAGGACCATTCCAAATTTGGGTACACCTTGATGCTGGTGGAATGGCTTACACTTTTTTTTTTATTAGTAATATTGGATGTCTGATAGCTGTAATTTCCAGTACGTGTCACATGGACAGCACACTTTGTCATCCATGTGCACGTGTGAAGTACATGTTGTCATTCGTGCCTCCTTAAAAAACGGATATGTCTACATGTGGAACACACAGTGGGTGTGAAAACACAGAGGTGTGAGGATCACCATAGATTTTAATGTGTTTGCCTGTGTACGTGTGGATATGTGTAAAAATGGATTTCACAACTCCCGAAAACATGCATGTGCTAAGAAAGCCTAAAAGATGATGCTGTGTTGTGTATTATTAGTTAATGATATTAATTAAGAAGATGTAAGGATAACAAGCTTTCCATATTGATGCATAAGACGAGAACAGTAGTAAAAGCAAGAATTTTATTTAAACTTATATTGTTTAAAAATCACAGTTTAGCAAAATGTACAGAAGCATAATGAAAGACACATAAAAAACAAGCCAATTAAAAAATCTGCAGATCAAACATGGATGGGGATTCTTCACAAGAATTGTGGACACCAGAAATATGGAATATTCCAAGACCTTTCATTCTTGAGCGAGTCACTTTTGTCCCCAGTGAATATTTCAGGTGCAAAATATGGTTACAGAGATCATATATGTGACAGATTTAAAAGCAAAAGTAAAAAAAAATAAAAAATAAAACTGTGTCTTAATAAAGTTTATAGTGCACTTAATATAGGTATGTATCATTTATAATAACTTTGGGTAATAATTTAAATGTCACTGTAAACAGCTTCTACAGCAAACATATCTAAAGTTCTGTTGCATTGCCAGTTCTAGCTCTTGGTTAGACAAGTCGCATTTTAAGGAAAAGCTGCTAAAATATTATGTGTTGTTCCCATGCAGGTAGCTTCAATTGTAAGGCATTATATGCTAGGCTAGTTTCTGGTTTATTTCTCCTTTGATACATATATATACTTGGAAATAAAATGAAATATACAGTAATTAAAATGAAAAACAGGATGAAGATATACACATAAATACACAAGTTGTCTCCCTCCAATTTCAAACAGCTTTAACACAACTCTGGCAATAAACTTTATGATATTTCAAACATACAGCCTTAATCCAGACGAAAGACTTTGGTGCCAGGTACCTTTAAAAGGCAACTTGGAATAGAACTCCCCAGGATTCTGCCTTCTAGTATTTAGCCTCTAAACAAGAACACAGAAAAGCCTTGGAAAGATAATTAAATATTTATCAGCAAGTGACAAATCTGGTTAATGCTCCTGATGAGACCTCAGGATTGTCAGATAGTTCATTCTTATCAATGAAGGCATGTGTGCTCCATCTTCAGAATTCATAATTTAGATATGTCAGCTTTCTTCACATTACAGCTTCCACCTCGTTAGTAGCTTCAGCAGCTTTCACATTCTCGTTTCTTCAGTTTCTCTTCTTGAATATCTGGAAACTGGTAAGAAGAAACAAGGTTGTTAAAAGTGAACAGTATTATTGGAAAAAATATCTAAAAATTCTGCACTAAATGGCCATTTTCTAATAATTTGCATTTCACTCTACATAACTGCTGTAAGTTGTCAGAGTTTGGTCTAGAAGACCAGAAGATGACAAAATTGATGTCCTGCCATTTTTTAATACTATTATAGGATCAATAGAAGTCTTCCAAGTAGAGTTTGGCGGATTGCTTCTCGGGACTCCAGTCCTTCGGCCAGAGATCCCCGCAGTGGCTTTGGATTAGCCAAGCTGGTGTGACACCATCATGATGCACAGATGACATTGTGCCAGTCTGTCTAATCAAAGGCAGCACTAGGGATCCCAGAAGCTAAGCAATTCCCAGAGCTCCTTTCCAACTGCCAGAGATCACTGACCTGGCCAATGAACAGAAGTCCAAAGAATCCATTAGCCAAAGTTTACCTTCTAGTATTAAATGCAACCACCACCTGGATAACCCCTTATTAAATTTTGTAGTCCCCCTTATAAAATAAAAAAGCATACTTACCCACCACATCAGAGCAATTCCAATGATGTCACCACTGGATCTATCAGGGGTTTACGTGGCATTATTATGCACCATAAGCTCTGCAGACAGCCCTGTAGCAGTCACTGATTGGCTGCAGGGCTCATTTGGCATAAGAATTTCATGCGAACCCTGGCAGACCAGGTGTTGACATAGCTGGAACGGTACAGTAAGTTAAACTATAGTACAGCTCTTTGTTGTTGTTTTTTTCAATTTACAGTGGAATTACATCATACAATCATTGCCAAAAAAACAAAATTGACATAATTTCATACAAAACTCCAAAACCAGGCTGGAGAAAATTGTTTACACCCTCAATTTAATATTTGGTTACACACCCATTGGAATAAATAACTGCAAATAGTCACTTCCTATATCATCAACAAGTTTCTTACACCTCTCAATTGGAATTTTTGACCACTCTTCTTTTGCAAACTGCTCCATGTCTCTTTGAAGGGTGCCTTCTTCCAACAGCAATTTTAAGATCTCTCCATAAGTGTTAAATTTCATTTAGTTCCGGACTCATTTTGGGCCACTTCAGAACTCTCCAGCACTTTGTTTCCATCCATATTTGGGTGTTTCTTGACCCTAGGCACTACACTGGGACCCACACAGATTTTATGATGCCTTGCATACAGTCAAGGCATCAAGTGTCAAAGGCAGCAAAACAACCCCTAAACATATTTGAACCTTCACCATATTTGACTGTAGGTACTGTGTTCTTTTCTTTGTAGGCCTCATTCTATTTTTGGAAAGCAGTAGAATGATGTTTTAGCACATCTGTCTCTGTCTTGGTCTCATCTATCAACCAGGCAAATTCCCAGAAGGATTTTGGCATACTTGCATACATTTTGGCAAACTGCAGTCTAGCTTTTTTATGTCTCTGTGTCAGCAGTGGGGTCCAACTGGGTGTTCTGCCATAGCACTAAATTTCATTCTAATGTATGGATAGTTCACCCTGACACTGATGCACCCTGAGCCTGCAGGGCAACTTGAATTTCTTTGAAATTTAATTGGGGCTGCTTAGCCACCATCCCAACTATACTGCTTTGCAACCTTTCATCAATTTTTCTCTGCTGTCCACATCCAGGGAGATTAGCTATAGGTGACATAAGTTGTAAACTTCATTATGTTGTGCACTGTGGATAAAGTAACATCAATATCTCTGGAGATGGACTTGTAACCTTGAGATTGTTGATATCTGTTCTCTTCTGTTTCTATTCTCCATGTTTAGTGTGGCACATACAAACACACAATGCAAAGATTGAGTCAACTTCTCCCCTTTTTACCTGGTTTCAGGTGGGATTTTCATATTGCAAACACCTGTTACTTGCCACAGGTGAGTTTGAATGAGCATCACATGCTTGAAACTAAATCATTTACCCACAATTTTGGAAAGGTGCCAACAATTTTGTCTGGCCAATTTGTAGGGTTTTGTGTGAAATGATGTCCAATTTGCCTTTCTTTCTGTTTCTTGTTTTTACACACAAAAGGAACAAACATGTGTATAGCAAAAACATGTATAATTGTAATAATTTTCTGGAAGAAACAATTCATTTTTTAGAACAATTTCAAGGTTTCCAACACTTTCGGCAATGACTGTATAAAAAGTGGTTGTCCAGGTAGTGCACAACACCTTTAAGAGGAATCGGTATGATGATTTGTACCCAGTAAACCATTGACAGTACGGAGAAGGTAACACCATACCTGTGTGGCTGCAAAATTGATTTAGGAATGTTGAGAAAATCCACTTTGTTCTAATATGTAAATTTTATGTCATGGGTGTTCTGGGAGTCATTTACATCCAAACAATCACTAAAGCTTTTCTCTCTATGCATGACAACTGAGGACTTTTCCTTGATTCACCTTGTGCCTCAATAAAATGTTTAGTACAACTGCAGTGATATCACAAGGGGCAGCCCTTCATCAAGGCAAAAAGAACTGGCGTTAGGGTTTAACGAGAAGAACTGGAGCTGGGACTAGGACCTCTCTAAAGGCCCTTGCCAGCTTCTTTTTATATTAAATAGCTTTTCACAACATTTCTAATCCATCTGTAACCACAAAGGTATGTTGCAACATGAATTACAGACTAAAGGGTGTACTAGGCATAACCAATCTGACAGATTCACTTTGAAAAAATATTAATTCTGCAAAGCTATGATACATATGCATCTACACTTGCATCCATTGCCAGAAATCATTAGGGTACATTCCCACATAGCAAAACCTGTGTGGTTTCTTTTTCCTCCCTTTTCCCGCAGGTATTCACGCTAAAATTATGCAAATGATATCTGCGCTGTTTATTATGTTTTGGGAATGTACCCTTACTGTTTCTTTTGGCATCACTGCATACCAAATCTCAGGAGACTAGGTTATATCAAATAATTCTATTTATAAAATAATTTAAAAAAAAAATATATATATATATATATATATATGCAATTTTTAAATAGAAAAACAATATACAAGTGAATTCATATCGTAAACATAAAAGTGACGGTACAGCTTCATCACTGAAACATATTAAAAGGTGTCATTGGAAGGGTTTCAACCTTAGGATATTTTTCTGTGAATTTGCCGTCAAACTGTACAGACGATATACACTCACTGGCCACTTTATTAGGTACACCATGCTAGTAAGGGGTTGGACCCCCTTTTGCCTTCAGAACTGCCTCAATTCTTCGTGGCAGAGATTCAACAAGGTGCTGGAAGCATTCCTCAGAGATTTTGGACCATATTGACATGATGGCATCACACAGTTGGCGCAGATTTGTCGGCTGCACATCCCTGATGCGAATCTCCCGTTCCACCACATCCCAAAGATGCTCTATTGGATTGAGATGTGGTGACTGAGGAGGCCATTTGAGTACAGTAAACTCATTGTCATGTTCAAGAAACCAATCTGAGATGATTCGAGCTTTATGACATGGCACATTATCCTGCTGAAAGTAGCCATCAGATGTTGGGTACATTGTGGTCATAAAGGGATGGACATGGTCAGCAACAATCCTCAGGTAGGCTGTGGCGTTGCAACGATGCTCAATTGGTACCAAGGGGCCCAAAGAGTGCCCAGAAAAAATTCCCCACACCATGACACCACCACCACCAGCCTGAACCGTTGATACAAGGCAGGATGGATCCATGCTTTCATGTTTACGCCAAATTCTGACCCTACCATCCGAATGTCGCAGCAGAAATCGAGACTCATCAGACCAGGCAACGTTTTTCCAATCTTCTACTGTCCAATTTCGATGAGCTTGTTCAAATTGTAGCCTCAGTTTCCTGTTCTTAGCTGAGAGGAGTGGTACCCAGTGTGGTCTTCTGCTGCTATAGCCCATCTGCCTCAAAGTTCGACGCACTGTGCGTTCAGAGATGCTCTTCTGCCTACCTTGGTTGTAACGGGTGGCAATTTGAGTCACTGTTGCCTTTCTATCAGCTCGAACCAGTCTGCCCATTCTCCTCTGACCTCTGGCATCAACATGGCATTTCCGGCCACAGAACTGCCGCTCACTGGATTTTTTTTCTTTTTCGGACCATTCTCTGTAAACCCTAGAGATGGTTGTGCGTGAAAATCCCAGTAGATCAGCAGTTTCTGAAATTCTCAGACCAGCCCTTCTGGCACCAACAATCATGCCACGTTCAAAGGCACTCAAATCACCTTTGTTCCCCATACTGATGCTCGGTTTGAACTGCAGGAGATTGTCTTGACCATGTCTACATGCCTAAATGCACTGAGTTGCCGCCATGTGATTGGCTGATTAGAAATTAAGTCTTAACACACAGTTGGACAGGTGTACCTAATAAAGTGGCCAGTGAGTGTACACATCCCTTATAATTGCAAAATAATTATAGATGTTACATTTGCATAAACATGACATGTCATCAATAAATTTGATTAGCTTAACTGTAAATCACTGATAAGAAATAGATGCTAATGGACCCGGTACAGAGTGCTGTATCCCTGTGATATTTCTTTTAGAATTTGTAGGTTATAACAAAGTTCTACTATTCATTTGTTTTAGAAATTTTCAGAGCTTTATGGCTCACATACACATTGGACTAACGTCAGCTAAACCTGACAATATTGATGGAATTAGCCAACCGTCCAATGTGTATGGGAGCCTACCATTGTCCCCGACAGATAATGTCTGGGGAGGGCAAGATCTGTGATGTCTGGCAGAGAACAGAGGATGCTTGGCTGAGCTATCCCCTTCCTTTTAGCTGTTATCATCTTAAGTGGCAGCTGGATGAAAATAGTGCATAGTGTGGAAAACAGAAGCTCCTTACACTATTCAGTAGCCACTAAGGGGTCTTACAGATCAGCTCCAATTCTTTTTAATGTATGGAGTGAATGGAGTTCAGCTCAGCATACTGTTAACATCCAGCTGCTACCAGAGGTGATAACAGCTGATGGGTGAGGATTGATGAGGGAGCCAGGTGTCAGAACCCAGTGATCAATGATGACCTATCCTAAATATAAGTCATCAATACAAAGGTCATTGAAAAACCCTTTAAGGAGACATCAAACCTGAGGTGGCTTTTAGGCCATGCAGAGCTTGCTGGGAAATACAAAATGTAACTTGCCTTTTCACAAAGGACAGTTAATGATGTCAACACATTTCAGCATGGACCTTCAGTTGAAAGGGTATCTTTCAGCATGATTTCACACTCCAAAGAATTTATATGTGCATGTAGCTTTTTCAAAGACAAGTCCAGCAATACCTTTACATGACAAGTCTGTTTCTCACTTACTGAGAAATCAGTGATTGAATTTGTGAGGTGATTTGGAACATGACGCTGACTGTCACCTACATTAACCATTTGCATGTAATTTGCAGCTACTGTTCTATTTTATTAGTAATGTAGAATTGACAATATTTTTGCCTGCAGTACTAATCACCGGCCACAGGAAGAAGAGTGAGCGAAACGGCATAGGGGTCGGCGAGGTGCGGCTGACCTTCTGGCTGCTTGATGGTCTAATGCAAATAATCATTTAGGAGATACAGTATACTTTTCTAATCTTTTCACCACTTATGCATTTGTACCTGCACGAGTTTGGCAAAGATTGCTTTCATGATTTATGCACTAGACACTTTATAGCTAATCTCTTTTCTCTCATTATCAATATTCATGCTCAGGACTTGTACATATCTTAGGCTAATGGTAGTATCTACTATCTGTTTGTCATGACTGTTGATATGGGTGGTAAACTGCTTTACAACATAGGCCCTAAGCACTTTACTATACTACAACCAGTGGCAGTGTTTCTAACCATGATATGCATTATTATTGACTGCATTGATTCACTCAATTAGCCTTTGTTCGGATTGTTGTTGCTGCTTTGCGGTCCTCAGGCAACCCGGCTTTACTTTTGCACTTCTCCCTATTGGAAGTTTTCTCCCACCCAGCACCCCATTATTTATTTTGTTTGTCTTATTATATGTATTCAATAAATTGTTTTATTTAAAGCTAGAATCTCTTTTTTTCCTGTGGAATTATTCAGAGTTGCTAGGAATTGTATGTGTTCATATTTCATTGGAAGGGTCTAGCATTTGAACCTCTTATTAGAAGCTAACCAGTTCTGGGAGGAGAAATAGAAACCACTATTCAGAGACTTATGTTATATTAAATGGACTCTGTTCTGCTGGTGTGAACTGCAATATGGGCCAAACCAGATGGAGCCCCAGGCCTGGGCGAAGTGCAAGCAATTGTGAGGAAGTGCCTGACAGGAAGGGGTTTGTTTGGTGGCTATCTTAGGAGAGCGAGGTGAGAGCTTGAAGGAGGAGGACGTGTGTCGTCTCCATCAAGCACTATCCGCGGAGCCAAAATCCACAGGATCCGACATCCGTTAAACACCGGAGGGCCCTCCAGCAAATCAGCTGTGGTATCATGCCCCGGTTGGAAACTCGTCATCCCTTAATCAAATAGCCGTCGTCCAGTGGGCTCATCTCTGCAATGACACAGCCACCAGACACAAGTCAGTAAGTCCAAAGATCGGGCCCACAGCAAGGATTACAGCGGGAGCATGCACACACACATAGTTAGTTTGGCACAAAACTCAGACAGGCACATACAGGCACTTGAATGTATCAGTGCCCAGACTTAGCTTGCTAAACCACTAGAGACTTACAGAGACTACAGTGTTGAAGGGGATCTACCAAAGTATACAGAGCCTTGTAAAGGTATAACTGGACTTGTCTTTGAAAAAGGTGCATGCACATATAAATAAAGCCATAATCAATGGCATAGAGAAAAGCTTTAAACACCCACAGTATATTGAACCAAATAAATTTTTATTCAAATTAATTTTTAAAACATATGAAATAAAACCATGCCACGCCCGCTGATGAAGAAAGGGTGAAACACGCGATGGGGCGGACAGGACCTTGCATAACCAGCGGTCATTCATATAAGTGCTGAAATATACACTGTAAGTTTGTACTTTAAGATTCCCATACTGTTTGTCACTTTGAGGCTATCCAACACATTGATTTATATCATATATACCTGGTTGGTATATTGTATAATGGTGTCACTGCAATCTAATGGCAGCACTTTGTTTTATGTCATATGTTTTAATAATTAATTTTAAAAGATTTATTTGGTTCAATATACACTTGATGTTTGGCTTCTCTTTATGTCCCTGGTTGTGGTTTAAATATAAGATTTGAGTTAAGGCCCCTTGAATTTTGTGTGACTCTTTTTTTGGGATGTGCTTTGGTGTTTAATGCGCATATATATATAGTTTGGATTGTGAAATCCTGCTGACAGATTCCCTAAAAATGCATAAAACAAGACATAGCATTAGTTTTATAACAAAACCTGTAAAAACTGAACTAAACACTTTAGTTATAGATAAAACATAAATACTTGGAAATTACACTTATTGATTTCAGCAACTTACATGAGGTCTCAGGATTCAAGAGTCGGTGCCTTTTCATGTGCTTCTGAGGCCTGAGTGGATATTTCATTTGTCTCTTGAGCATGAACTGAAACAACCGATTCAATTTCTTTCCCTGGTTTCTGCTCTCCTTCTGCCTTTCCTTGTTCACTTTCTTCCAGCTGTGGACATAGTTTGATGGTCTCATGCACAAGTACAGTTTGTAGAAGTTGTGAGTTAAGTTCATTTCCCAGATTCTCTTCTTGAACACTGTTAGTTACTACTTTTTCCACTGTCGTTTCAACAACGTTATGTACAATAGTTGCACTGCACGATTCAATGGTGATAATTTGGACAGTGTTTTCTTCAGTTACTTCTACTTTTTCAGATACAGCCATTTCTTCAAGTTTGTCACTTTGGCCGCTAGCATCAACAACAAAACAGTTTGTAGCTGCTTCGATTGCAGCATCCACAATAGCCGCAGCTTTCTGAGAGACAGACTCTGCTACGACCTGCAATCCTCTGGACAACCTTTCACTCTCTTCAAATCTTTTGTCATCATCAGTTACTTCTGAAGGCTCTACTCTATCTTTGGGTATTTCAATGGTTTTTACAGTCTCTGTCAAGACCTGTTCTTCCACAGCAGCTGCAGTAACTGGTTCAGCCGCTTTGGTGGCCTCTGAGCTTTCCAACTCTGGAATATCTGTAGTGACAGCTTCCTCTTTCATTTCCACTATTTCTTCTTGAGGATGTTTCTTTTGTTCCTCACTAATAGCAGTACTTGCTTTTGCATCACCCCGTATAAGGAGTGAAGGAGTAATATCAGATTGTGCCTCAGAGACTTGTGATTTTACATCACTTATTTGTTCCATGGTTGCAGGAGCTATTTGATCAGCCTGCACTTGGCTAGCCATTTCACTCTTCTTGTCATCTAACCAAGAGATACATTCAACAACTTGCACAATTTCGTTAACTGGAAGCACAGGAGAAATTTCTGCCGGTTGGAGCTCCTCTAACTTTTGCACAATTCTTTCAGTCTGAACATCAGCTGGTCCTGTGAAACTTTCTGCAACTTGTACATTAGATGAAACTTGGGCACTGTCCGCATCCTGAACTTTAATTGATTCGGAGGTACTTTCCTCAACCTTTGCTTCAGGTAACACAAATGCATATGCTTCAACTTGCATTTCATCCGACACAGCATCACTTTCTTCAGCCTCCGCCTCAGCAGATTCAGGGATACGTTCTTCAGCTTTTGCTTCAGCAAACACAATAGCACATACTCCAACAGGTACGCAATTTGACACAGTAACACATTCTTCAGCCTGCACCTCTGCTTGCTTAGCATCTGATAAAGAAACATTTTCTTTTACCTGTTCCTCAATTTGCACACCCAAACATTCTTCAGACTGCACCTCAACTGACACAGCAGGGGCACATCTCTCTGCAACAGAAATTCCTTCTTCAGCTTTCAACTCCTCCGATGCTGATGTAACATCACTTTCATCAACAATATCATGGCACACAGGTATATTTTCTTCAATCTTCTGTACTTCTATATTCTTTAGCTTGGTTGACACAGAACCAAATTCAGATTTCAGTTTATTTGATGCACTCACTTCCACTTCAACAAGGACCTCAATTTTCACTGAGACACTTTCTTTTGGTTTCACCTCATTTGAGACAGATGACATTTCTTCAGGTTGTACCTCAATTGATGTAGATAGTAGTTCGTCAGTCCCCACTTCATTTAACAGAGGCACAGTTTCTTCTGGTTGCAGTTCATTTGATACAGATACAACTTTTTCAAACTGCACATCACTGCTTTCAGGAATAACTTCCTCAGATTGCACTTTGTTTGAGACAATAACAGTTTCTTTAGATTGCACTACGCTTAGTACTACTTCTTCAGGCTGCAATTCGATTGATACAAGAATAGGTTCCTCAGACTGCAGTTGATTTGATACAGGTACAGTTTCATCAAGTTTCAGCTCACTTGATACAGGTACAGCTTGTTCAGGCTGCATTTCGCTTGACAAAAGTGTGATTTCTTTAGAATGTAGTTCACTTGATAAGGGTACAATTACTTCAGCCTGTAGCTCACTTGACATAGGTACACCTTCTTCAGCCTGTAGCTCTTTTGACACAGGTACAACTTCTTCAGCCTGTAGCTCACTTGACACAGGTACAACTTCTTCAGTCTGCACTTCATAAGATAGAGGTGCAACCTCTAACTTCACCTCATTTGATTTAGGTATAACATCTTCAGCCTGTGCTTCACTTGATACAGTTATATCTTCTACAGAAAGTGAATCATCTTTAGCACACGCAGCTTCCAATGCAGTGGCACTTTCTTGAGCCATATTTTCTACAACAAGTGAATCAGAAGCATCTTCACATTTCTCCTCTGTCTTTAGAAAAGGGTCAATGAGGGCATTTATATCTTTCTGTACTTCTATTTGATGAACAGTTGCTTCAACACATATTATTGTACTTTTATCACCTTGTTCTTCTAAGGAAACAGGAGATAAATTTGTTTCTTCCTCGACACAGAGAGGAGCTGACTTACAAATTATTTCCTGGGCATCCATCGAGGCATGAAGATCAGTCATATATTGAGATGCTTGCAATGTATCAAGAGTTAATTTTGCCTTTTCTGCAACTTCATGTAGTATATTTTCAGTATGCTTCTTTTGGTCTTCTAAAGTCTTGACGCTTGCATCTTCCTCTGGCATAGGCGTAGCTTCTCCAGTTGAAACAACTGACCCAACTAATTGTGAAACAGCAGATATCATTTCAGTTGTCTCTTCAGCACATGAATTTTCTATTGCTTCTTCAAGTGCAGTTAAAGCTTCTGATGTTAATTCCATCTCATTAATTATTGTGTTTGGTATTTGAGTCATAACCTGGGAGACAGCACTTAGAACCACTGTTTCTTCAATAGTGACTTCTGTTTTAATTATATCAGCAGCTTCTTCAATTTCTTTTGCATGTTCAATAGTCTCAGAAACAGTTGCACTAATCCAAGATGGTGACCTTTCTTCAAGATTGGTGATTGCTCTTTCTCCCTCTATTACTGTAACTGTCACGGCATGAATTAGTTCTTCATGTTCTCCTAAAACAGTAGGTAGAGCTTCTTCCAAGGATTTTTGAGTATCAAGCTTTTCTTGTTCTGCAGCATCAAACTCTGCTAAAGGAACTACTGCAGGTTCATCAGAATCATCTTCAGCAGCTTCACTTAATGGCTGACCAGTTTCAGTGGTAGCTGCATGTTCTTGTTTGCCATCTGATTTTTTCTTTTTTCGCCCTGGAATAAGTTTCTTAAATGAAACCCAAGTTTCTTCTTTTCCAGCTTCACCCTCTGAGGTTGATTGTTCTGTGTTGCTTCCTGCAGTTTCATCATTTTTTTCCTCCACTCTTGTTCTTGACTTGCGTCTAGGAGTCACAAGTCTTTTAAAAGACTGCCAAGTGGATGCTCCATCTGCTTCTGTAGGACTGCCAGCTTGATCTGGTGATGTGCTCTCTTGGTTTTGTTCTTGTGAACTAATAATGGGGCTGTCAGAATCAATATCTTTAGCTGGTACAATGTCTTCTGTTTTCTTAGCTTCATCTGGAGATTTTATCCCTTCATCTTCTTCTGAATCAGAGGTCTTTCTTGCTCTTTTCTTAGAAGATCCAACACATATTAAAGCTTCCCATGACACTGAACTGTCAACCTTCTTCTTATTTTCCTCTGTGCTTTTTTCAAGTTTTTGGTCTTCATTGATTTCTTTGGGTTCTTCTACATTTTCCACACCAGCACTCTCAGTAGAAGACATAGTTGAAGTTTTTGCTTTTTCAACCTCATCTTCCTTATCACTTTCAGATGGTCTCTTTGGACGTCTTTTTGGTGTGACAAGTTTCTTAAATGAAGCCCATGGTGTGATTCCATCCTTTTTTCTCTCACCATCAGAAGTAGTTCCTTCTCCCTCTGCCTCTGCAGCATATTGTGGTTCATCTAATGGTTTTTCTATGGGAGATGTCTCTGCTGACTCATCAGGAGAGGACGGGGAGCTATCGCCACCATCTATTTCTAGAGCCTCTGGGGATTCAGGTGAAACTGCTTCTGTTGCAACTTCTACTTTGCTATCATCTTCTTTTTTACTTTTACTTTTCTTCCCTGACAGTTTCCTTAGGCCAGAACTGCTGAAAAGTTTTTTTAACGGACTGCCTTGAATTTTGGCTTTTTCTTGTGAAGACAACAGTTCGGCCTCTGTGGTGATGGCTTCTTGACTTTTTTCCTGCTCTACAGATTCAGTACTTGAAGCCAACTGTGGCTGATCATTATCCACATCTACAGTATCTGTTGTTCCTTGCAAGTCTTCACTTATTCCTTCTGCAGCTGTTGAGATAGAAGCCACTGTGATTCCATTAGTTATCTGGGATTCAGCATCATCTTTCAAGATATGAACTTCAGATTTTACATCAGGCACTGGAGTTTCTTCTGAGGCTGAAGTTACTGTTTCAGATGTTTTCTCTGCATTTTCTGTTACTGGAGTAACCTCCTCAACTACTTTTACACACTCTTCTAATTTGACTTCTACTTCTTTAATAGGTGAAAGTTCTTCTATTGACTTTTCTTCTGCCATATTTTGAATGTTTTCATCAGTAGATACTTTGGGCTGTTCACTTGAAGATTTACTTAAATCCTGTGTCACAGAAAGGTCGGCAGCTGGTTGTGTTTCAGTTGCACTCTCCTCTTTTACAGTTTCAGGTACTTCAGGTACTTCAACTTTCTCCTGCTCTTCAGCTTTGATATGTTTCTCAACTTCCTGTGGATCTTCCTCCTTGGACTTCTTAAAGCTTGTCCTTTTCCTTAGTCCAGCCCATCCTTGTGTAAAAAATCTCCTAAATGGTGAAGATGTGTCAGTGACAACTGGATTTGTAGGGGACTCTGGGAACTTCTTTTCTACCTCAGATTCTTCTGCTTTCTTTTGATTTTCTTCTGGTATTTCCTTTGGATTTTCACCAGCCTGTTCTGGCTCTTCTGCATTTTCAGCAGGCTGCTCACTATCTTTGGTCTCCTGTTGACTTTCTTTCTTTCCATCATCTCTAATATCAGTTTGTTCATCATGACCATCTGTGCCATTTACTTCAACTTCATCTTTCTTCACAGTTAGGAGTTGTACAGGATCAGATTTTTCCGATTTGTCCTTTTTCACTGTGAATTTGAGGCCCACAAATTTAAATACTTTCTTGAACCCAACTTCATTTGTTTGATTTCCGTCAGCTTGATCTGGAGATTTTGCTTTCTCCTCAGACTCTGGTGTTGTAGGTGTGGCTTCGGGTGTTTCATCGTGTCCATTTTCTTTTGCAGCTTCAGTTGGAGTGGTATCATTGTGCACAACCACCATGTTTTCTGCAGGTTCCTCGTCTAGTGTCACACTTGCTGGCTCTTGTTGCTCAACTGCAATTAGAAAAAAAAAAACGCTTGTTAGATCTGTTACAAAGTGATATGAGCGATGTTTATTAGCACTTATTCTGCTCATGTTATTGTTTCTATAAATTATGAAGCCAAGAAAAAAAAGAAAGTCACGAAAATTAAAATAATTGATCACTTTGGGTGATTAGGAACCAGCATAATCATGTAAATTTATATACACACGTGGTCAAAATTGTTGGTACCCCTCGTTTAATGACAGAAAAACCCACAATGGTCACAGAAATGTTGAATGACAAAAGAAATAATAAACCAAAAATCTATGAAAATGAACAAATTAAAGTCAGACATTGCTTTTCAACCATGCTTACACAGAATTAAAAAAAAAATAAAACTCATGAAATAGGCCTGGACAGAAATGATGGTACCTTTAACTTAATATTTTGTTGCACAACCTTTTGAGGCAATTTTGAGACTTCTGCACCTCTCGACAGGTATTTTGGCCCACTCAAGAGCAAACTGCTCCAGTTGTCTCATGTTTGAAGGCTGCCTTTTCCAGATGGCATGTTTCAGCTCTTTCCAAAGATGCTCAATAGAACTTAAGTCAGGGCTCAAAGAAGGCCACTTCAGAATAGTCCAATGTTTTCCTCTTAGCCATTCTTGGGTGTTTTTAGCTGTGTGTTTTGGGTCATTATGTTGTTGCAAGACCCATAACCTGCGACTGAGACCAAGCTTTCTGACACTGAGCAGCAGATTTCTCTAGAATTCCTTGACAGTCTTGAGATTTTATTGTACCCTGCATAGATTCTAGACACACTGTGCCAGATGCAGCAAAGCAGCCCCAGAACATAACAGAGCCTCCTCCATGTTTCACAGTAGGGACCGTGTTCTTTTCTTGATATGCTTCATTTTTCAATCTGTGAACATAGAGCTGATGTGCCTTGCCAAAAAGTTCCATTTTTGTCTCATCTGTCCATAGGACATTCTCCCAGAAGCTTTGTGGCTTGTCAACATGACAGCTTGAAGTTCACCTTTAATCTGTTTAGAAGTTTTTCTGGGCTCTTTTGTTACCATTCGTATTATCCATCTCTTTGATTTGTCATCAGTTTTCCTCCTGTGGCTATGCACAGGGAGGTTGGCTACAGCCCCATGTATCTTAAAGTTCTGAAAATGTGCAACTGTAGTCACAGGAACATCAAGCTGCTTGGAGATGGTCTTATAACTTTTATCTTTAACATGTTTGTCTATAATGTTCTTTCTAATCTCCTGAAACAACTCTTTCCTTCGCTTCCTCTGGTCCATGTTGAGTGTGATACACACCATGTCACCAAACAGCACAGTGAGTATCTGTAGCCCTCTATACAGGCCCACTCACTGATTCCAAGATTGTAGACACCTGTGATTCTAATTAGTGGACACACCTTGATTTAACATGTCCCTTTTGTCACATTATTTTCAGGGATACCATCATTTCTGTCCAGGCAGATTTCTTGAGTTTTATTTTTTTTTAAATTCTGTGGAAGCATGGTTGAAAACAATGTCTGACTTTCATTCGTTCAGTTTCATAGATTTTTTATTTATTATTACTTTTGTCAGATTTAAGTTATTTCTGTCACCATTGTGGGTTTTTCTGTCATTAAATGAGGGGTACCAACAATTTTGACCACGTGTGTACCTTCAGAAATCTTAAGATAACAAATTGCCACTGACAATTTACCGTAGATCAACCCACTTCATAGAAAAATGCTAAAGGTATGCATACAGCTTAAACTATAGATGGGGCATTTATAAAATACAGTGAATGTTTGCATATTTATGATATAGCAATTTTTAAAAATGAAAACTTGTACTATGTATGAGTAATATATATGCTGCACAGGAGACCCATTAAAAAGACTTTCCAGCATATTCAATTTAAAAGAGTCTGTATTTTGTGCCATGAATTAAACATACAAAATTACTTAGGTCTCCTTTCCCAATTTTTTATATGTCCATTTCTATATATTGTGAAATAGTAAGCAACTGTAAATATCAGCTGCCCACTAGGTGGCACCACATGCCTAGTTTAACGCCTATTCTCAGCTATTAATATTGGTTACCATCAGAAAGAAAAAATCTAAATATATTGAGTATCATCTCTATTTTACAGAGCTACTGGAAATGTTCTAAGTCTGGATTAAATATTTGTGAATTGAATAGAAGCAGATTGTGACTAAGGGCCCAGATATACAATAGATGGCTGTCGGATGGCAGCTTTCTCTCCATATAAAGGGGCGCTCAATCTTGTGAGAGCTCCTGTGTACTCTATTAGAGACTGCCAGGCTCTTCTGGCCATAGCTTATCATGCCTTGAACAAAAGGACTGGTAGTCTGAAATTGGACATGCCGGATCCTTATCTCGTACCTACATCATTTGTCATCAGAAGAGTCAAGAGGCCTTCATACTCCTTACACTAACATTGGCCAAGCTCCTCAATATCGGCGAGTTTGGCCATCGTTAGTCTTATGGGCACTTAGGTTCAACATGTCATCATTAGTATATTCTGTTCTTAAAGGAGTTATCCAGTACTTTTATACTGATTACCTATCAGATCAGTGGGGGTTCAACAGCCAAACTCCTGCTGATCGGCTGTACCAGCTGGCAGCCAGATGTGATGCAGTTGTGCAGTGGAACAGAGATGCTTTGTTACCTGTATAGTGGCCGCAATGGTGTACTGCACATTATCCCCTATTTTTTTTAATAAGGGCGGATGTGCAGTTTCCTGCCGTGACATTATATATCTGAAGGAACTGTGCTGTGCAACTGTGCAATGAATCCCATCCAGCCACTTCTAATCAATGAGGGGGAGGGTGTCATGCCCCCCAAGTTTTAGAAGGATAAAATTCATCAATATAAGCCTGCGCTTTTGGTGAGTTTTTGAGGTTGCAGATTTTCTGCACAAATTTTGCACCTATTTTTGCCTTTTTTCATTGCGTTTCTTGTATGCATTTTTATCGCGTTTTTGACACTGGTTTTTTTCTCTTGTTGTTGTGTCATGTTTTAAACCAAACTGCTTTATTTTTTAAACTTCTTGGTATTTGGCAAAACATAATTGAAACAGTTATGTGCGGATTATTTGCATTTTTATGCGTTTCAGCAGAAAAACGTACTAAAACGCAAGTTCGTCTTTTACCTGTGGATTTTCTGCGTCTAATGTAAGTCTTTGGGAAAAGTCTGCCCATAAAACACAGCGTACTAGGAAGAAATTGACATGTTGTGAATTTGAAACACGCACCGTAGGTCAGTTTATGCGGAATTAAAAAGCAGAACTGTGGGCAGGAGATTTCTATAAATCCCATCCACTTTGCTGAAACTGTACGATGTTAAGTTTTTGACACAGTGAAAATATGCAGTGTTGAAAGAAAATCACCAAAAACTCATCATGGCCACACTGCTTTAAAGTTCTAGACAATCCCTTTAAATGTAAATGTATTGGAAAACTTGCGTTTCTCTGACATAACCCAGTAGGTGGCTCTATAATTACAAAGCTTTCATTGTGAGGGATTCTAGGTAACAATTATCACGCAACAAATTACTGCAATCAAATCTCAAACCACAAGTTTAAATCACTTCAACCACAAACTTAGAGATAAGAGGTATACATTTTCTGGCAGATTCAGATCATTTTGGTCAGATTTGCCAACAGACTTATCTTTGCGCTCACCATAGCCATTAGTCTCCTACAGCACCAACACCATCTGTATCTACCAAAAAAGTCTCATGTGCATGGCTAGCTTTAGGCCACGTGCACACTACCAGTATTTGGTGAGGTTTTTTACCTCAGTATTTGTAAGCCAAAACCAGTGGTGACGTGTTTCTATTATACTTTTCCTGTGACTGACTCACTCCTGGTTTTCCTTACACATCCTGAGGTAAAATACTGACCAAATACTGAACATGTGAGCATGGCCTGTGAATGGTGCTTGCTTGGATTGGGCAGCGAGAAAAACATCTGAGCGTTTGCTACAATTTTCCAATGAATATTGACACCGATTTTGGAATTGTGATATGTATAGCGTGGCACTACCGCAGGGTGCACAAGTAGGTTACCCAGACCCAAATGAATAGCAAATAGTAACTTGGCACTCAACTTGAATGATCCTTTTTGAAAGAAAATTTTATTATGTGTAGTCTCAGAAACGTTTTGGCCCACAACAGGCCTTCGTCGGTCTGCCGACTGAAGTCACAGTATGGTGACTAAATGCAGGTCCAAAATTTCGTATATATTGATTCCTGCTATCAAGGTTGGTGCAGGTGTGCACTGTGCACTCACTTGATACTGCTTGCGTATGGGCTGGTAAACTAGCCAGACTCAATATATATTGATTTTGGTGCGGTATCTAACTCCTTGGATTCAAATTAGGATGATGCATTGTGAGATGCTTGGCCTTGTGAAGGTCGGTTTGGGGTGTGTAGATCAAAACGCGGTATCCACCGCTTGTATGACAGCCATACAGACCGACGAAGGCCTGTTGTGGGCCGAAACGTTTCTGAGACTGCACATAATAAAATTTTCTTTCAAAAAGGATCATTCAAGTTGAGTGCCAAGTTACTATTTGCTACCGATTTTGGAATGACTGAGGCTTGTTAAATTTAGGCTGCAAGATGCGTTTTGTGTTAGAATCACATAAAGCTGCGTTCACATCCGCATTTGAGACTAAACAGAAATGCCGCCAAAATAGTCATTATAGCACAATAAACACAAGTATTTTGTTTGATAAAAGGGTGACCACTATGATGAAATCCTGACAGAACCCATTACAGTCAATGAGGTTCTGGGTGTTGTTGGCATCCATCATGTGCAGGTAACTGAACTGCAGTTCAGTTCATATTTTTGTTGCAGATGTGAACAAGGCCTACAACTGACCATAGATATTACATACCTGCCTCTCTGAATCTATTTCCTATACATGCAGATTGATTGTCAGGGAGCCCCGATGAGAATGGCTGCTCTTTGGCTGCAGCGCATTAACATTCCATCGGGGTGAAAGTCAGCTCTGGTGAAATAAGGCTGCCGGTGACGAGCGGCTGCTCATTGTCAGCATCCGGCATGTGACACAACAAGTCATGTCACTCAACAGGAATAGTGGCGCAGACATCACTGCAATTGCACCGCTGAAGAAGGAGAGAGTATACGGTTTTTATTTTAATTCGGGTCCTGAGTCATTAACCTGACCTATTCATGCAGGTATATTTAATTTTGAAACTCTACAAAGTTTCAGAGAAATACTTACTTTAAAAGTCATCGGGATACCGAGCCAAGGTAGACTAGTCTGACAGGTGGGTCCCTGGTGGATTTTTCCCTCCTACTGACCTTGATGAACTTGTATCTCCATGAGTCCGTGTATAGGGAGAGACCTGTCAGTCATTGGCAGTGGGCAGGGAGAAATCGTCGGAGACCTGCCCTTTCAACTAGTCACTCATGCGGCTCAGGTCCCGGTAGCTTTTAAATTATGTTTTACTATGAAATGCTTCAGAATCAAACATACATGGCTGAAATCATGCAGCCAGTCTCCGATACATGCTGCTTGAAACACAGGCTGTCAGGTTCCTTTTAGGTTGGGTGGTCAACTGGTGGTCTACTGGTATTTTCTTATGTCGATATACCCATAAGAGAGTTTGTTTATTTGAAGATCGAGTTGTGGCTTTGAATGATGCCATTCATTTTACCACACAATGTACTGGAAAACACAAAAAAAATTCCAAGTGCGGTGATCAAAATGCAATTCTGACATGTTTTTTAGGTTTTGTTTTTATGGTGTTCAGAGTGGTAGCAATGGCTCTGAATGATTCTCCAGGTCAGTATGATTATGGGGATTCCAAACTTGGTCATTTTTTTTTTTTCATTTAACTGGTTAAAAAAAAAAATCAGAAAATCGTAAAAATAAAAACGCTTTTGGCATGTGTCACCATTTTCTATCGAGCTGAGGGAGGGCTTGCAGTTTTTGGAGTTTGAGAGCGGACAATTTTATTGATTGGCTGCATATGTCATTTTGCCTATTTTATCACTTTTTTAGGGAGGTGAAGTAATCAAAAAACTGCAATTGCGCTGTTTTAATTTCTTTTCTTATTACGGCATTTATGGATTGGGTTAATTATATACAGCTCTGGCAAAAATTAAGAGATCACTTCCAAATGTTCAGTTTGTCTGATTTTTCTTTTTATAGGTATATTTTTGAGTAAAATGTAGATTGTTCTTTTAGTCTCCAAACTTCTGACAACATGTCTCCGAATTCCCAAGCAATATATTTTCTGGGTTTTTTTTTCTGAAAAGGAGAAATGGTCAAAATTAAAAAAAAACAAAAAACAGTGCTTTCAGACCTCAAATAAAACAAAGAAAAAAAGTTCATAATCATTTAGAAGCAACATTACCAATGTTTTAACTCAGGAAAAGTACAGAAATCAATATTTTGTGAAATAACCATGATTTTTAAAAACAGCTTTCATGCATCATGGCATGCTTGCCACGAGACTTTCACACTGCTTCTGGCGCAAAAATTTAAGCAGTTCTTCTTTGTTTGATGGCTTGTGTCTAGAGATGAGCGACTTTGCCTTTTTTAGGGTCGAGTCGGGTTTCATGAAACCCGACATTCTCAAAAGTCAAGTTGTACGAAATAGTCCGACTATCGGGAAAAGTCGAAGTCCGACTGAAACACGAAACCCAATGCAAGTCAATGGGGAAGCAAAGTCAGCAGGGAGTGGAGGACAGTAAACACACCTACATGCCGGACCGCTTTTTTAAAGTGCGCAAAATCTCTCTCTCACATCACTTATCACTCTTCCTCCATAATTGCCGCGTTGGGCCGACATACCATTGCTGCAACCTGTGCAGCCACACTGGGGCCCAAGAGGTAAGGGGGCTCATGTCTACCACCAAAGCAGATGGAATTGAACATTATGATGAGTTATTGAGCTCCAAAAAGGCCCATTTACTGTTCTTGCACAGGGGCCCTCTACTGTCTTTGTCCGCCCCTGTTGCCGCAGATATCTGGTTTTCTTGGAAAATAATTTCTTTCTAGTTTAGTACGCAGAAAGGGAGGAAGCTGTCGAGGTACAAAATAACAAATCTGTCAAGATAGAAATTACACTGAAAAACAAAGAAAGATACGAGAATGCTTAACTTGAAATAAGTAAACTGATGCTTAAAAAGACCCTTTCGGCAGGATTTTGCTACGGAAACTACAGACAGTGCCATATTAGTGCTGCAATACTGATTAAAATGATACATACGATGAAGAAATCTATTTTAGGATTCTTTTGTAATGAGTGTTTAATGTTTTGCTGCAATCATGTCTTTGTGCTTCAGGGTTTGACTCTGGGCAGTGTCTTTTCTTGGTGATCTCGCCTTTATGTCTGACTTGCCTCCTATTTTAAATATTGCGCTTGATATATAAAATATTTTTTCTCAGAAAAACATTAGGCCTCCCGTAAAATGGCACCGGCGGTGGCGTGCCCAGAGGTCTTCCCTTCTGCACAGTCTCCTCTTATATACGCTCCTGTGCTGGTCTTCTGGGTACAGTATATCACTACAATAAGGATAGAAGGAAAACCTAACTAAACACTTTATTTTACTATTTTTCAAAAAAAACATGAAATTTACTGTATAGAAAAAAATATACCAAAATAGAGATGCAAAGATGATTTGGATCTGACACAAAGCTAGGAGGGATAGCTAATACTAGAGAAGAGAGAGAGAGGATTCAAAAAGATTTAAATAAACTGGAGGAGTGGGCAGCAACTAACAGAATGGTTTTTAACAGGGAGAAATGCAAAGTACTACATCTGGGCAATAAAAATGAAAAAAGCATATACAGAATGGGAGGAATAGGGCTAAGTGACAGCACATGTGAAAAAGACTTGGGTATACTAATAGATCACAGACTGAATATGAGTCAACAGTGTGATGCAGCAGCAAAAAAGGCAAATGCAATTCTAGGATGTATTAACAGAAGCATACAGTCTAGATCACGTGAAGTCATTATTTCCCTCTACTCCTCTTTGGTCAGACCTCATCTGGAATATTGTGTCCAGTTTTGGGCACCACATTTTAAAAAAGACATCAACAAACTGGAGCAAGTTCAGAAAAGAGCGACCAGAATGGTGACCGGTCTGCAAACCCTGTCTTATGAGGAAAGGTTGCAGGATTTGGGAATGTTTAGTTTGCAAAAGAGAAGACTGAGAGGAGACTTAATAGCTGTCTACAAATATCTAAAGGGCAGTCACATTGTAGAAGGATCAACTTTATTCTCATTTGCACAAGGAAAGACTAGAAGCAATGGGATGAAACTGAATGGGAGGAGACACAGATTAGATATTAGAAAAAACTTTTTGACAGAGTGATCAATGAGTGGAACAGGCTGCCACGAGAAGTAGTGAATTCTCCTTCAATGGAAGTCTTCAAACAGAGGCTGGACAGACATCTGACTGGGATGATTTAGGGAATCCTGCTTTGAGCAGGGGGTTGGACCAGATGGCCCAGGAGGTCCCTTCCAACTCTACAATTCTATGATTCTATGATTCTATGGATGACCTGAGAAGTTGTTGTTTTTGTCCCTATATAGACTATCACCACTGTATAAAACTAAGTTGCCGAAGAGAATTGGGTTGACTATGACCTACAGGGATGACTACAACAAAACCTGTACATTACAACAACAACTCTTTAGTGACAGCTCCCCTGTCAGTTCAGTACAAAATGCTGTTATATACAGTATTTACATAAGTTGAAAAAAGACCTAGATCCAACAAGTTCAACCTTTCTTCGCCTCTTATACATTTTATGACGCTAAATTATCTATAACCCATAATGTTTTGTGTACTGTTAAACTTCTGAATAGTGCTGTATTTCATTAGAAATATATTTTCTGGTATAAATGGGACAATATACTGGACCGGTTAACAAGTACTATTTTTTGCAATGGCAAAGCATTCAACTTCACTTGTACGTTAATAGTAGCACAAATGGGTAATTTTCATTTATAACACCTTATTAAAGTACAGTATGAGCGTACGATCGCAAAAAGGATTAAAATTCAACATGTATTTTCAGCAGCAGAGATTCGTGCCCGAACTTTCGATAGCACCGGCACATCTCCACCACAGTTCCGCACATGGAAAGCCCCATTGCCATTTAATGGTGCTAATCTTTTGTGTTTTCTGTACAGAGCCTGGAGGAAATAAGTAGATTGCTGCTTATTTCCTCAGCGGATTCTGTCCTGCGGTGGTACCAAAACTCTACATGTATCCTGATTCAATTCTGATGCATTTGAAAGGGTTGTAGAAACTTCATTTGGAAGGATATGGATCGGTACAATCAAGGTGATAACAGGAATCTGCACTGACCTGTTCAAACAAGCAGTTGGTAAGGCAAGGTTCTCGAACAGTGTGTGGTTTTGGCAGTTTATACAAATGGGTGACAGAATTCAGGGAATTGGGTTAATGGGAAGCCTATTATCCATAAAATTAAGGTAATCACAGGGGACATTCACTCCAAATCAAGCATTTAAGACTGTGACCATATAAGTTTAAGATTGCGAGACATCTTTAAATAAATTTGATGCATTTTATTTCAATCTCTAGCTCCTGATTTGGTTTTGATGATTTAATCCAAAGAAATAGAAATTGAAATAACTAAATGAACAAGAGGGTTAAATCAGAAAGATGTAAAAAGTTTTCAGGGATGTAACAGTTTGAATGTAAAGAACTCCATGTGCTTAAAGTCATCCCTGTCGACATCTGGAGCTGGTTGACAACTCTCCCATGGGATTCCTACAGCTAAACTGGACCTACTCCAAAAATTCCCAGCATTCTACGTTGATCAGATATGCTATGTATACACCCAAGTTCTCTCTCCTTGGACTCTCTTAAGCCCTTTACGCAGACCACATTTTGCAAACTGAGCATTTTTTCGACCGTCCTTTGTGTTTTCTACATATACTTTACATGACATTCCGTTCTTATGTTTTATATCATTGAAGGTAACAGGCCGCCCAGAATGATAATATTTTTCAATATTATTTGACTAGTGGTTATGTTACTACCCTGGGACAATAAATTTAATTTTACTCAAAATGCATTCCAAATGCTATGGGGCTCAGGCATGTGCAGAGTAAAATTAGAATTGATCCATTATACTATCCGCTAAACATGACATTGGAGTTGTTGAGCTGCGGTTGGGTTGCATCTGAAAACCACTAACCCCCAATAAACCCCCAACCCACCTGAACCCCAAATAACATCAGGACACCTGAATGGAATATAATGGCCACAGCAGCCTTTTATTTAAGTAACATACAACAGTTATAAATATATATGCAACCTTGGGAGGGTCCTTGAAGCTCTCAAATCATGTGACCAAAACGTGAAGAATAATTTTTGTGGACAAACACATACCATAAATTACTCCCAGCCATTACCCCACTGGCTCGGGAGCACCAATACCCCATCAGGGTTGCACTGTCCACTTAACCCCTGGGGATCCGACCAACCACTGCCGGAAGTCCCCCCAAATCACCAGACCCAAACCACGGATAATAACAATTGAGGAATCCATATTACCACACATCCCCAAAACAAATTTAGCACCAACTTCAAGGACCCCCTCCCCCAAACGCCACAACGAAGGCAATTGAACACCTCAATTGCCTGAGACCCCCCCACACCGAAATGCTATGGCCCTCTCAATACCGTCCTACAGACCCAATGCCCACAAATCAATGCCCACATGATTCAGATGAACACCATCAGCCAGCCAGAACTCCCTACTCCCTTTCTCAAGGTCAAAATGACGAACCGACGCCCCCCATTCCTAACCATGAAATTGGACACCGCCCTATTAACCTTTATCCTTGCCTTATTTATCTTGACAACCGACCTCGCATGACACCAAATCCTTCTCGGGACAATCTCCAACCACACCACAGTTAGCCCCTTAAATGACAACCACAAACAAAGATCGTGCGAAAAGGACGAACCCCCAAATCATTTCCCCCCCAGATGAAGGACTAAAATATCGGGGTCTTTATCAAGGCTAGCGCTACTATGCACCTCCTGCAGGACCCTGTTCCAACCCATACCCCTAAAACCCAACCACCTGATTACTGCCACACTTCGCGAAAAACCCAGCTGCCGCCCTTCTCGCCGCACGTCCACATGCCGAGCGCCCCAATAAACAAAGGAATGGCCCAGGATCCACACCAGCAAAGGAGTGCAACCTGTAACGACAAAAAACCACCATTAACCAAAACCAAGGCACAGACAAATTAACCAACCACTCAATACTTAATGCAGCTCCGCACCCAACACCCCCGGGCGAACATACGACCTGTCACACCCAGAGTCCCATCTTCCAATCTGTTGTATTACCTTTGATCCCAAGCCCCCAACCACCGCTTCCATAGCTGCCCCAATCCTGAAGGAATCAGAAGTGAACCTAGACCCGTCAATACCCAATCTGGTCAGTCCTTTACGAAAAACAGCCACAAACTGGAATCTTAACAAGAAGGAATCGTCAGCATGACGCAGCAATGGCCCCTCACTACTCTGTTGCCATGTCCTGTAATCCCGCAGACAACGCACTGGGCACATCAGAGATCCTGGAACTGCTCCTTAAACCACTCTTTTCCCCCTACCCTCCTGGTCCGTTTTAGACCTCCTGATCCAAAATTCCAAACTACCATCACCCACCACAACATCCTTAGCTTACAAACCCCCACCTGAATACCTTCCTGGAGATACCAATTCCCCCACCTTCAATGCCCCAAAAAAGGCAAGGGAAAATGCCGCCCGAAAAAGAGAACACTCAAGCCTTGACACATAACACTCGTCCAACACAGCCCCCAATCGTTCGAGAATGCCAAATGACAGCGGACGCTGGAAATCCACCCAATTACCCCGAAGTCAGAAACCATTGATGGCTTGGCTGACCAAAAAACACTTGGTCAAATCAACTTGACCCCGCAATTTGAACCCTAAAGCTAAACCAGCCATAACCTGTGATACCCTAGACACTGACCAACCCTCATCCGCCCCAAAACCCAACCATGCCAGCAACGCACTCAACTGATCCTCCACAGAGTTCCCACACGAACGTGCCCCCAACCAGTCTTCCCAAGAACTCCACACCGACTTATAGATCGACCAAGTACCAGAAGACAGAGATGCCCATATTAAAGGTTCTGCAGCCCTGAGACCACCTTCCAAAGCCCGGCTGGACACTCCAAACCCGCTTCCTCCGCATCTGGGGCCAAGGACCGAAAACGCTCCGACTGTGAACGAGATAAAGAAGCAGCAATGGAATTCCTAATACCGGGCACATGAGAAGCCGTCACATGAGCATTAAGCGATAAACAAGTCAAAACTAACTGCCTCAAAACTCGAATCACTGGAGGAGGATGCCGCCAAGCTGTTAATGGAACACATGACTCCCATGTTGTCACAATTAAAACGGACCCTTCTGTTCCAAAACTCCTCGTTCCATAGGTTCACAGCCACCAATATAGGAAAAATTTCCAAAGCAATATTCTTAACAAGGCCAAGCTGAAACCACTCATCAGGCCACACCATTGGCCCTTGAAATATGCCCCAAAACCCACTCCATCAGACACATCTGAACAGATCCAACTCATCATTTACAGCTGCCTCCTCCATGAGCAAAGAACGTCTGTTGTATTGCTCCAAAAACTTGTCCCACACCTTCAAATCGGCCTTATGTTCACTGGTAAGCCGAACAAAATGATGCGGAGCCTGCACTCCCGCCGTAGCGTTTGCCAACCACCGAGAAAAGACCCTACCCATTGGAATAATGCGACAAGCAAAATTCAATTTTCCAGGTAGCGACTCTACCTCTCTCAATGACAATTTCTTCAACCATCTGGCTCGAGACACCTCATCCCGCAACGCCTTTACCTTATCCTCCGGTAAACGGAACTCCCATCCCACCGAATCAATCACGATTCCCAAAAATGACAGGCATGTACAAGGCCCCTCTGTTTCACTGGGAGCAAGCGATACACCAAAACGCTCCTCCACCCATTCCACCGCTCTAAGCAACCTCTCACAACAACCCGAATTACCCGGACCGATACACAAAAAATCATCCAGGTAATGAATCAAAGAATCAAAACCCAACACTTCCCGGACAACCCACTCAAGGAAGGAACTGAATGCCTCAAAAAACACACAAGACACTGAGCAACCCATTGGCAAACACCTATCAACAAAAAAACTCCCCAACCCAGTAACACTGCAACAACCTAACACTATCTGGATGAACCGGGAGCAACCAAAACGCCGACTCAATATCTGTTTTAGCCAAAAGTGCCCCCTTGCCACATTTCCGGACCAACTTTGCCGCCTCATCAAATGATGTATAAACCACAGAGCACAGCTCCGGGTCAATTCCATCATTTACCGACCTACTATGAGGGAAAGACAGGTGATGAATGAGCCTAAACTTATTCGGCTCTTTCTTCGGCACTACACCCAGGGGCGAGACAACCAAATCCTCAAACGGAGGATCCTTAAATGGCCCCGACATCCTTCCCAACTTAACTTCCTTCCCCAACTTTTCCAACACCACCTCAACATATTGGTCAGCTGACCTGAGATTCTTAAGCACCCATGGTATCTCAAAAGGAGAGGCAGGAATTTTAAAACCGTCCCTGAAACCGGACAACAACAGTTCCTCCTTAACCCTATCCGGAAACCTACTTAGATAAGGGACCATCATGGCCAGTTTCACTGGCATCTCCCCCTTTGGAATTAGCGCACTCTGCTTTTCCTTTCTGCTTCCTAAAGCATCTGGAAGCACCATGCGAGGTTCCGCTGCAATGCACTGCCCATCATTAAATTGCCAGCAGAGACCCTGTTTCTGGGTGCCCGATTGCCCTGACTGACCGCCTGCCCCTTGACCACTGCTTTGCACATTTGAAGAACTGGCCCCCCCAGGAAAGGAATGGCCGAACTTAGTCGGCGTCATAACCTTCAACCACAGACTTATGTCTTTCTGGTCCCACCGAATCGCTGGATGAACCGCCTTCCTCTGCCTAAACTGTTAGTCATAACGGAGCCAAGCCTGACCCCTGTAGACTCTATAAGCCTCTCCAATCGAATCCAAATAATAAAAAAGATGAGAACAATTCTCATGCGCCTTCTCACCAATCACGCTAGCCAAAATAGCAAACGCCTGGAGCCAATTAGCGAAACTTTGCGGAATCAAACGCCATCTCCATTTTTCCTCCTCCTCTTTTTTGCTATCATCCTTCCTCCCTTTATCCAAGTTAAACTTTTCCGATGGAAGCAGAGAAAAAATCTCGACGTATTCATCCTTCAAGATGATTAATTTGGGTTAATACTGGAATGGATAAATAATATCAAATTGGGTTATTATTTGCACATATGCTTTAGATTATTACTTGTGGGATTATAGATTGAAATTTATTTAAGCATATATTTTTATATACCATATTTATACACTGCTTTTTATACCCATTAATTGTTTTACTGATGTTGAAAAAACTCTCTTGTATGTATTTACCCCAACACATGGATGTCTAATTTTTATGTATTTCCCTGGTTTTATAATGTTTATCTGATGTTTTTTGGTTTTAAAAAGAATTAATAAACACTATTTATTTTATCATATAGTGTGACACAATTTTCTTACAGGTTTATATAGCTGTTTTTTTTGAATGTGCATAATTTAGGATCTATAAATTATTCTGCAAGTAGGTTATCATACATTTGAAGAAAGTGGTTGTCCAGGAGTAACCTACTCATGACCTATCCGCAGGATAGTTAACCAATATCAGATTGGTTGAGGTCTTAAGGCCCCGTTACACATAACAATGTCCCAGCGATCCCACAAACGATCTGACATGGATGGGATCGCTGGGACATCGTTAGGCTGATCGCTGGGGAGTTGTCACATAGACAGCCCCTCCAGCGATCAGACCAGCGAGCAAGCTGGTTTCCAATGTAAACAGCAGGTATCTAAGAGCCGCGCGGCCCTTGGATACCCGCTGTTTACCCTGGAAACCAGCATACACGCTGGTTTCCAAGGTAAACAGTGGGTAACTAAGAGCCACCCGGCTCTTAGATACCCGCTGTTTACATTGAAAACCAGCGTCCAGCGTCGCTGATCACAGGTCTCTCGCTGCCACACGCAGCAATGCATGCTGGCCAGCGGGAGACCAACGATCAAAAAATGGCCCAGGACGTTCCAGCTTGATCACCGATACCTGGCAGGGGGGCCGGTCACTAATGCCTGTCACACACAGCGATGTCGCTGGCGAGATCGCTGTGTGTGACGGGACCCTTACACATGACACCACCAGTGTGACCAACTGTTATCTTCTATGGTGTCTGCCATTTGTAACCTATGTAGAGAGCTGGAACATGGCTGGCTTAGTATATCGTTTAGTAGCCACTGTTAGTTACTGCACCTTATCTCCTATTCAAGTCAATGGAAGATAACTTGCAGTTGCCAAAAGAGGCTAGCTACAAAGCAATATACAAAGCCCCGTTGTAAAGATTCCATGTATTGTTTTCCTCTGACTGCCACTGGAGCAGATAAAAGCTGATCAATGAGGGTGCAAGTTGATGGACCCCCTCCAATCACAGATCAATATATAAATCCAGAACAACCCCTTCCATATATATATATATATATATATATATATATATATATATATACAGCCATCTCCTCTGGGGGGCGAGGAGATGGCTGTAGGCTAAACAAGTGTTCAACAGTTTTCTAATGTGTATGCTCAGCTGTACTCCCCACCACGTATTGAAAACACATGCACCCTCGATTGAGGCAGGTCAGAAGAGATAGCTGTATTGAATGAGCATTTGGTTGCCGGCTAATGAAAAAAGCGTACTACCAGATTTAGACATTACTACAACAACTCCACTACAAGCAAGAAGCATAATTACTTGTGTTTGACATCTTTTTACCTCCCCTCTCAAATGAATGCAGCCATGTTAACTTCTAGAGTAGACCAAAAAGATCCACAAGGACCCTAGTTCAATGGCCAACTACGTTGGTAGTCCATGGCTGCCGGACCAGAACCTGCAAACTTAATCTTTTTTGACAGCAACCCCAGCGCTTCTTTTTATTAATAGGCCTATTGCAAAATCATGCATACATCATGTGAAATTATTATGTCGCAGAGAGCATACTAATGAAGAGACACCGGGGATGTCAGCAGGTGAGAGAAGGTTCACAGTCTTCTGACCGACCAAGCATAAGCGAAACTTTTTGCTCAATTCTATTAATTTCAATAAGATGACAGTGATAAACTGTTGACTAAAAAGCATTTGTGAAATACATTAAAATAATGGCTGATAGGATTCATTGTGTTCACATTTATCCTGTATTAAGCTAGCTTCCCCTACAAAAAAAGTTCAAAAACTTTGATAAGCAATCTAACAAGAGGTTAAGAAAAATAAAGTTTTTTTTGTGATGTTGTCGAACCCACCGATTTCTGCAACATCAGATGGTCATCTTATGTGTATGGGACCTCGTGACAAAGATCCTTTTGCTTGGTGGGCAGTTAGGGCCCCCATACACATTATACCAAGGTTTGCTGAACCATTCGAAATCAAAAGGTTTGACTAAAGGCCCCGTCTCACATAATGATATCGTTAGCGAGATCTCTGCTGCGTCACCAATTTTGTGATGCAACAGCGATCTCGCCAGCGATCTCGCTACGTGTGACACATAGCGGCGACCGGGCCCTCACTGCGATGTCGCTGATCGTGCTCGAATGTCCTGGGCCATTTTTTGATCACTGGTGTCCCGCTGACCAGCATGCATCGCTGTGTTTGATGCCAACAAGCGACCTCTCTGGTGACTCAGAACTCAGGGATGCAGGTGGAAGTCGTCAGAACAGCTGCTGTGTGACAAGGTCCCAATGACCACCGAGGTCATTATACAGATCACCGGATCGTTGCTGCATCATTGAAGAGATCTGCCTGTTTGACAGCTTACTAGGGACCATTTAGCCACGCACCAGCGATCCTAACCAGGTTGTATCGTTGTCGGGGTCGCTGGTGCGTTGCTTAGTGTAACGGTACCCTAATGGTCTCGTTGGGAGAGATGTTGATCTTGTATGTCCAATTTCAGAGTGCTGATCAAATTATTCTATACATAAGACAGTGGGAGTTGTGTCAATAGGCGGCTTTTGACAGAGAACACAGGAAAGCTCCTTCAAACTGGGTTCCAGTTTAAGGTGGAATTGGGAGAATTGGCTATCTGCCGAATATTCGACCACCATCTAACTGATTTGCTTGACCAATTTAAATGTAGTTCTTTACAAAGCAATAATCATTTATATGAAGAATAATAATCGCTATACAAGTGCTAAGATACTATTCATGAGCTACACAGGAAACAAGATTAGGAGCAGGCCCCTTGCAATGTGTACATACCTGACTTCTCACTACAAAGTGGCCAAATGATTTGTGTTTCTCTTCCAGCCCAAGTGTCTGGCCCTGTTGTGTGTTTGCATTTCAGCTTAAGCACACAGCTTCAAAAGAAGCAAATCTTATTAATGGCCACCAAGGGTTGGGATAGCCATGGGAGACTTCCTCTCTTGTAAATGATTTCCTTTTTAATAAAGAACTGTAATACACATTCTGCATCTCCTGCAGCTACGCATCAAGAACATTCTTGTCATACAAGGGAACATTGATGAGCGTTAACCATGATGTATGTATTAAAGCATTTCCTCAAACCCATGTATCAATAAGTTCATTCTGAATTATCCGTCATGGGATTTCTATGGTAGAACACACCTACAAGAGACACAATGGGTGCTGCCCCATGTGCTGATTGAATAAGTGTCCTGTTTCACTAATGCTGCTGCAACCAGAACTGACATTTTCCAATTTGGGGAGGTTGATTTAATTATAAATGGAGTTTCACCTCTGGGGCAGCAATTACAGCATTAATATAATGCAAAAATTGAATGTATGGAAGGATTAGTAAGCAATCAGACTGGGCTGTTTCTTGTACAGGTTGAAACTATAGTCTCAGATTGTTCCTTGATGCCAGACCATTAAACCTTCCCAGATAATTAGCTGTATGTGATATGTGACAGAAAATCATTCTTTCTTAAATAGATATTCATATGGCTGGGGGAAATTAGAAAATGATCAAGTGTAATTAATGTACTGATCAGGGCGTGGCTGTCCCGAGACATGTATGACAATCTTATGCCTATTATTAGATTTCAGCCTCCCCAATTCTATATTTTACCCACAAAAAGCAGCATCAGATATGTCGTAGAGCAACTTATACTTCTTCATTCAAAGGAACTTGGAAAAAAAATATGCACAAGAGAAATACCTTTGGATGGCAAATCCAATGTATATGGCCAGCCTAAGTCCAAATATTTATGCAGAGATAGCATTTTTGCTATATATATAACATATTAAAAACCCCTTTTCATCATTTTGTTAGTAGGTAGTGAACTTGCGGAACCAATTTACATAATGAAAAGTACAGGGTGGCTATCAACAGGCTTATTTTATACAGAGTTTGTTGAGGCTTGTCAAAAAATAACCCCATCACTACATCTTGAGGTTTTTTACAAGAGTTTTCAGGTTGCATTTTGTTTCAGACATCATTTTTTTCATTCTAATGTAGAAATATTTGCAAAATAAATGAAAAAAGGACCTAAAAAAATGTCTCCAAAAGCTTAAAAAGAAAAGTTCAATTGTGTGAACCAAGTTAGACTAAATATTTTAAAGTGGTAATATAGATTCGGAAGATGTTCTAAAAAAGATCTAATCTCTAATGAATGAAATACTGGACACATGAAGCACCAGGGTCAGATACACAGAATTACAAAATATCACTGGGATGACTTAGGAAAAAGATAGATAGGGGATATAAATGAGGTGTGATAGACTTCAGAGACAGATAGAGAGACAGATCGAGACAGATCGGGAGACAGATCCGGAGACAGATCGAGACAGATTGGGAGACAGATCCGGAGACAGATCGGGAGACAGATCGAGTGACAGATCGAGAGACCTAAAGATAGACAGACACGCCTGATCATATGCATAATTGACTATCATTCCAGACCATCTTATATCAGATCACACTCTCTTGAAGGATGAAAGCTGTGCAAAATATTAGCAATACTAAAACCTTCCTACATTCTCTGATTCCCTTCCGGGACATCTTTACTGAATGATTCAAGACCCCTCCACATTCCAACTTAGGAAGTAATAAAGGCTCAGTAAGTAGATCTTGCTACTGTGCCCATGAAGCAAACTAGAAAGCCACTTCTAAGAAAGGAACCCAGCTCTTCACAATTGAGTGGGATTACACTTTCCCAGTCCAGACTTCCCACAGTAAGGGAACTGGGACCCCTCCCTGAGCCTCTGCCAGGGATGAGATTCTTAACTGTATAGGACAATGACGTGTTGGGAAACGCGGAGTATGCTATTACAGCAGGAAAATCATTGTAATAGTAGAATCTACAAAGTTTTAATCATAAAATGTTATGGCATGAAAATAATACTTTAGGAAATTTGCCATGTTAATAAAGAAGACCTTAAAAATGTCTGCTAATTTTTACCAAAAGCACTGGCTGTAAACATGAGTGGGTTAACTTGGAAGGTTTCCCTGGGGAATTGAAGTAGGATCACTTACACATGAATTTCATTGTCAGGCAGATCAGGACAGTGGCAGCTGACTAATATCAGTAAGAAGATACCAAATCCTGAGCGTTAACCTTATAGCTTCCAGTTATTTGCTAGGTAAATGTGATCCATACTGTTACATACTGGATCCATTTAAGGACTATTTTCTTAGATGGATCCTTGAACTTCACTAAAGATTTTCTCTGCAAACACATTTCCAGTATTTGAGGGTTATAGTGGATATTACATTACAGATTCATCGATAAATGAAGAATGTTATTTTTTGGTGAAATTTAAAAGCAATAATTAAAACTGACACATCATCCTTTCTTTCATTAGTTAGAAACCTTTCAGGTCAAAATAATCTCCACCTTCCCTGTATTATGTATTTTATTATGTTCTCTCCCACATGTTGCTGGTATATCTATGGCAGCAAAATAATGAAATGTGATCAACTTAGACCTCTTTGATCATTACAAAAATGTCTTACAGAATTGTCACCTTATACATGGTAGCGATCTAAAGAAACATGCTGCTGATGCATTGGAGACACACCTATTCCCAACTTTCCAATGACTGCAGTACATGGAGGCAATAACGGGAAACTTTTCACAAAGTTTAAAAAATTAAATATTATGAATTAATATAGCGAAATACAATTTTACTTTTCCTATCAATATTATATTAGAATAAAGGAAGTCTCAATAAGAAGAAGATCTATTAATATTTTAGGCTGAACAAACAGATTATGCACTTTACTTTAGAAGAGAAGAAGCTGTGAAAACCTTTCCTTTTCCTAGAAACTCTGTAACAAGTCATAGCAAAGGCTGCACATAGCATTCATCACATTATCCCTGGAAATTTCACATCTAGCCCAAACTGATCATGATGAAAAGTATATAGCTCTTACCAGTTAATGTAATTGTGCCAAGCATAATGTCTCCTCTGTGAGATCCTTATCCTAATACCACAGCAGGAGTAGTAGTAGTAGTAGTTATATCCCAGGTTAGAGCAGGCAGCAGATGTCCTGTGAAGCTTTGCTTATAGCACAATCCAGCTATTGGGAAGAAAGTGCATAACATCCCAGTGTTGTCCTTGTGCTGTTCTTGGACGGATGTATGAAATGAGAGTGGAGCTTCTTTCACACCCCTTTAACTTTTCTGACTGTGAGCTGCACCACAACACTCCCCCTTCCTTCAACCCCACCCTGTCCTATTGTCTGCCAGCCCCCAGACCCCATGGAGAGGGCTTTAAATTGTTCAAAACCCCAAGGTGGCTTAACTATGACTCACCCTGATCTCCCATCCAGTGCATTACTTCATGAGGCATTAGCATTTCCAAACCAAAGACCTTCCCCCCTTATCTTTTGAACTTTCTTTACATACCATATGAATCTCCTTTTCACTAGGAACCTGTGGGATTTAGCAAATGTAAATTGAACTTGTCTTTTATACTATTGTTCTTTTCTTTCAGCTCAGACTTTACTCCAGACCATGTAAACCTTCCTGAAGCAGAGGAGTGTACCTCCCCCACTATCTATAGAATATGCCAAACGGGACAACAAATGCTTAAAATCCCTTGTTTGGTTTGTGATAAAGGACTTCTGGGAATATCAGGTTTCATTTGCAGTAGAGTTTAGGGCTTTAGCTTGAGGCTCATTTTCAAGACAGCAACTAATGTATATGTAAAACAATAATTGGTAGTGTAGGGCATTCAAAAGATTACTGTCTTCTGACTGATCATATAATGATAGATCCCAAAAAGGTTGTGTATGCCAGGGTGCATCCAAATTGTGTTTTGTCACAAACTCAGTGGCCCTGTCTAGGCTTACAGCCAAACCCCCCACTTGCATCTGGGTGTCCATCTCCAGTAAAGGCCCTTTTACATTTAGCGATGCACCAGCGATCCAACCAGCGATCCGACCCAGTCAGGATCGCTGGTGCATCGCTAAATGATCGCTAGTGAGCTTTCATACAGAAAGACCTCACAGCGATTCAGCAGCGACGCAGCGCACGATACTCACCTTTCACACACAGCGATCCAGACGTCCTCCCGCTCGCCTCCACGCGTCGCTCGTCGTCACAGCAGGAAGTCTCAGCAGGAAGCGCCCGACGAGAAATGGAGCTGGACATTCTCGCGCGATCAGCGATGGACAGCGGGGGAGCCGGTCGCTGGTAAGTATCACACATAGCGATATCGCTAGCAATATCGCTATAATGTCACAAAACCAGTGACGTTTTAGCGATATTGCTAGCGATATCGCTTAGTGTAAAACCCCCTTTAATGTATACTCCCAAAAATGATGCACGTCAGAGCGCACATTCACTCTCTCGGCACCATTGTAGTCAATAGCCACGTCAGCACATAAGCTTGAATTCTGCTTTGCAGGTAAGTTTAGACGTAAGCCTCAACGTTGCCAGCGAAGCTGTGGCAAAACGCAATGTGAAATCACCCTTAGAAGTACTCAATATCACCTACGTGAAAATAGCTATGGCTGTCTTTCTTTTTCACTGTACAGTGGGCACAGAAAGTATTCAGACCCCTTACATTTTTCACTCTTTGTTTCATTGCAGCCATTTGGTAAATTCAAAAAAGTTCATTTTTTTCTCATTAATGTAAACTCTGTACACAATCTTGACTGAAAAAAACAGAAATGTAGAAATTTTTGCAAATTTATTAAAAAAGAAAAACTGAAATATCACATGGTCATAAGTATTCAGACCCTTTGCTCAGACACTCATATTTAAGTCACATGCTGTCTATTTCCTTGTGATCCTCCATGAGATGATTCTACTCCTTCATTGGAGTCCAGCTGTGTTTAATTAAACTGAAAGGACTTGATTTGTAAAGGCACACACCTGTCTATATAAGACCTCACAGCTCACAGTGCATGTCAGACCAAATGAGAATCATGAGGTCAAAGGAACTGGCCAAGGAGCTCAGCGACAGAGTTGTGGCAAGGCACACATATGGCCAAGGTTACAAAAGAATTTCTACAGTACACAGGGTTCCTAAGGCAAAGTGGCCTCCATAATCCTTAAACAAAATAAGTTTGGGACAACCAGAAGTTTTCCTAGACCTGGCCATCCAGCCAAACTGAGCAATCGTGGGAAAAAAGACTTTGTGAGAAAGGTAAAGAAGAACCCCAAGATTAAGGGAGCCTAGTCTCCAGAAACGCGTTGAAATCAGCTTCTGTCATTTATTGCACTGAAGATTTTATCCTCTATGAAACAATTCGCGTGAATAAAATTTGATCTTCACAGAATCAGTTGAGCTGGACATTTCTCATTTCTCTGGATGGTTAAACTCTTGGACACAGCGGGTCCATGCTCCTGAAGATAGTGCAATGCAATCACGGGTGAGCTGGAACTTTCTACTTTCTTAGCAGATTTCAATGCAAGACACCCTATGCAAGAAAACTGTCACCATTTCCATTTTATTTAGGTGTATCCATATATATGGTCCACCCAAAAAAGTTTGCCTCATCACTGAACATAACGTTCTTTGTAAACTGAGGGTCCTGTTCCAATTTTTGTTTTGCCCATTCTGAAAATTCAGCGCGCCGATCTGGGTCACCAACCATTCCCATTTCATTTAGGTGTATCCATATACAGTAAATGGCCCATCCTGTATATAGGGGAGCTGCAGGGGTCGGTATTATACTGTACACAGGGGAGCTGTAAGGCCATCATACTGTGTATAGGGGCTATATAAATGAGAGGACTCAGGACATTATAACTGTAATTAGGAGAAACTCGCTACAAAATTACTGTACATAGAATAATATAAATTGTGGGGGCACCACAGGATAATCGAAGTGGGATCCAAACCTAGCCTATAAAAATAGTAACACTAGTACCACAAAGAAAAAGATATAGGCCACAAAAAGGGGATCACCACAATGCATGGATATTACGCAATTATTTTATTAAGTACAAAAGGACACACAAAAAACATTAAAAACATTAAAATAATCACATATGTGATATAACACGACAACATATGAGCTCATAATGAAGCCCTAAACCTTAAACCAACCACATATGTGTGCAAAAATGAATTCAATAGTTATATGGACAGCAAACCAACTATATTAATCAAATAACCCGAGCCCTCACACATTCAGGTATGACAATGCACTTAACCCTGATTTAGATACATGGTCCATTTCTATATATAAAAATGAATGTGTGTGTGTATCACCAACCAATCATGAAGAATCTTTCATTTCACCAGAGCTGTTCAAAAGAAGCTGAGCTGTGATTGGTTGCTATGAGCAACAGTTTTCCTTGCAAACAATCACTAAACATCTCTCATTTCACCAGAGCAGGTTAAAAGTAGCTGCGCTGTGATTGGTTGTTATGACCAACAGTTTTCCCACTTGACAACACCTCAGCAGACACTGACATGGTGGGAGAAATATAGCATCCTTGGGAACATAAGCTCCCAGCCATTGTCTGCCCCCTGAAAGGAGAAGAGATCACATGACAGAAATGAATCCCCCCTCCCGTGCCTATATACCCATCACACATCCTCCAACCCGTAGGCACATCTTCCCTCTTAAAGGGATAATTGGTATGGAAGTCAGAGCAAATCCATCCAGCGCTTTGGTATTGACAGCAGGGTCTCTTAAAGGGATCATTGGTATGGAATTTAGGGCAAATCCTCTCTGTGCTTTGGTACTGACCCCAGGCCTTTCTTAAAGGGATCTCTGGTATGGAAGTCAGGGTAAATCCATCCAGCGCTTTAATTCTGACCCCAGGCCTCTCTTAAAGGGATCCCCGGTATGGAAGTCTGGGCAATTGCCTTCAAATGCTCTGGTACTGACCCCAGGCTCTCTTAAAGGAATCCCCGGTATGGAAGTTAGGGCAAATCCACTCAGCGCTCTGGTTCTGACCCAAGTCCCCTCTTAAAGGGATCCTCGGTACGGAAGTGAGGGGAAATCCTCTCAGCGCTCTGATTCTCACCTCAGGCTTCTAGTAAAGGGATCATTGGTATGGAACTCAGGCAAATCCTCTCAGCGCTCTGGTTCTGACGCCAGGCCACACTTAAAGGGATCCCCAGTATGGAAGTTAGGACCGTTCCACTCAGCGCTCTGGTTCTGAATCCAGGCTGACGGGATGATGTAGGATATTAGTGGTAGGTGTCAGGTGACTCTGGCTGATGGGACAATGTGGGATATTAGGAGTAGTAGTCCAGTGGCTCTGTCTGACTGGATGATGTGGGATATTATGGGTAGTAGTCCGGTAGCTCTGGCTGGCGAGATGATGTGGGATATTATGGGTAGTAGTCCGGTAGCTCTGGCTGACGGGATGATGTGGGATATTATAGTGAATGTGGCTATGTGGAATGGGCGGGGCTCTACACTCAGCTTTATATATATAGATATAATCATTATAATTTGCTATAACTAACCATAGTTAGTTACTATGCCCAGACAGCGCCGGGCTCTTCACCTAGTATCAAATAAAAATGCATGAAACAAGTTACCAAATATAAGCATGGAGATATGAAATAATGGGTCCAGTCAGGGAAAAGAACGAACATGGAGCGCAAACCCTCAATAGCCCAAGGCAAAACCTATTTAAAAAGGTAGGGTAAAGAATGCAAATAGAGGGAATAACATACATACTACAATGGCTGCCCATGAAAAAATGTATCATGGAGCAACCGTGACGGCAGCACGTATCACACACATAGTGACGGGTAAGGCTAAAGAAGTACCCGATGCGTGTCACCACTCATGGTGGCTTCGTCAGGGGTGATTAATGTGAATCCCTGTACCCATTATATAACCATAATTACAGCAACAAATTCATTCCAGTTGTACTGCATACTGATTAGTTTTGGCCCCTTTCCCTCATGTTTGTACGTCTAGATTCTCATATTCCATACACTATGTTGTGTGTGACTGGCAGCGGTTATCATGCTTGAAAACCATCCTATGTGGGGTCCTTTATAAATGGCACATCTTCCTTTTTCCCTTCTTTTCTCATTCAGGGGAGATTTTGGCTCATTCTGGATTACAGTTGGAACAATGTCACATTTAAATGACTATCTTTACATGTACTGTAATCTCTTCTGTTCTGCAGAACTGATATCTACCACTATATGGTCATCGCATGGTGATAATATTGGTTTTTGTAAAGTGATTTATTTTCAATAATAGCATGTTCATCTGCTGAGGATCCCCTATACCCACTATTAGGGTGGGCTACCAAAGTTGTAAACATGGCTGCCTGGGTACAGACCAATTCAGATGTGTTTCACCCCTCCTGTGCGTTATCCCTAGCTACTCCGCTGGTTCTAGAGAAATATTTGCAAGAGATCGCAGCATGTTTCTATAAAGCAGCAAGTTAGAGAAGCCATTGGTAAAGATTAAAGGTTATAAAACAGCACTGCAAAACAAAGAAGACTCCTGTTCATAGCCAAACCATAGCCACTCCCCACCGATGGTAGATGGTCAATTCTTGAATTTCTTTTTATGGTAATGGGTGCTGTGTGATGTTGACTGTCTGGATAGAAAAATCGATCATTGAGTGAACTCAGGTTCATTACTGACCACGGGCCCATGTATACATGTTTGGTCAAGCAAGCAAACAATTGTTTATCTTTTTCATCATATTTTTAATGTAGACATAAGGGTATGTCCATATGTATTTATATTGAATTTTTCTGCAGCAAACAACAGTGTTGGCAGAAAAAACATTGCTTACAATACACATATTTTGGCCCGTTTTTTGTATGCATTTGCTGTGTTTTCATTTGAATGGGTGAAAATATTGCAAAGTAGCTGAAAGAATTTACATGCTTGATGTAGTAGAAATCTCATTTATTTTGCTGCTAATGTAAAAAGCTGATTTTTTTTCCGCATGGAAAAACGCATAGAAAAAGATGCAGCAAAAATGGTATCATACCCTTGCAATCATCATTTGTCAGAGATGTGCTGCAGACACAAATGAAACTTTGTGTAAAGGAACAATCACACTAATGATCAGGCAGTGTCATACATGCTAATCAATATTGAAAAAAAGAAACAACACTCACCATTGCTTCTTAAAAAAGGTGAATGTCCTTTATTCCAAGTGGCGGGACCATCCTTTAACATGCAGGAGGAGCGGGGAAGTGAAGGAGGTGTCCTCCTCCAGTTCCCTTCTCTCCCTGCATGTTAAAGGACTGTTCCGCCACATGGAATAAAGGACATTCACCTTTTTTAAGAAGCAATGGTGAGTGTTGTTTCTTTTTTTCAATATTGAATGCACTTGGTCTTCTTCACATTTTTCATGCATCACCTAGCTCATTATCAGGTGGTATGCTTTATACTAAGGACTGATTCAGACTGCAGTCAACAGTTTGGTGCTTTTTTTCTGCTTTTTCACTTTTTGCTATCATAAATGCTAATGATTGCTCTACTAGCTTGCTCTTTGAGGGCAGAAATTTGGATTATTTTTCTTTCATTTGGCTTTGATTTCCATTGATGAAGTGAAGATGTAACAAATATGAACACGATCCAACATTGTTTTGAAGAGTTTTCCAAGTACAGTATGTCAGTCTGACATTTGGTAATAAAAAAAAAATCCAACATGTCAGGCTAACTTTTGCATAGATATTTGCATGAGCCTATTGTCCACCCTTATTAATGAAAAAGGGCCCAGTCAGCATCAACAGAAAATGGTCTAAATTTGGCTTTTTCAGCACTTTAAAAACATCCTGAAACCACTTTATCATGATCTTCTTTAATTCAGGCACTTTAGATTTATTCTAATTTTCCCTCCTACGTTTCCTACTTAGGATTTATGCCATTACTGAAATGTCATTAGCTACACTAGGAGAGCCGAAGTCCAGACTGTGGGATTGATCTGTCCCTAAAAAAAGACGGAACAGGAACACAAGAGGTCAAAACAGGATGGCCGAACCTCCTGTAGTATGAACCTCTGGTTCCAGTTATGAAATATGAATATTTGTGGAAAAATAGAAAACCAGATTTCCCACATTGTAATGTACTAATAATGATTATTATGGGAACCATTCACGCGTAAATGTCCTGTTCAATTTTAAATAAAGTCAGTTCAACATATGAGAATCCTATGGTTATGCAGGTGTCGGCCACCAAAAGGCACTGCAGAAATTTCCGCTTCATATCTCATAATACACACAAAACAATCATCATCATCAACTTTAGCTCAACTTTCTCCATCCTGTTCTTTTTCTGATTTACGAGCGTGTTGAGTACTGTGATTCATTCCACTGTAACAAAATTTAATCATCCTGAAATTATTTCCTGCTATTCAGTCCCAAACAACTTCCTAGAAAAACTGTCAAAAGCAAGCATACAATCCTGCTGGCCTGCGGGTCAGGAAAAGAGGCTTTTTTCACTTCATTTAAAGGGGTATTAAGTATTCACAGCCAGAAAATGCTAGACTCTTATACATAGTAAGAATAATTCATATATCTTTTAAACATATGCACTTTTTATTACAAATAAGTTATATCATATCTAAAGAGACCAACCCAAAAATATCCAAAATATCCCTTTCCATTATTTCACACTGATTCTTGCCTGTCTATTGTGACATTGTTGTGTGCATTATCCTTGTATTATGACGTTGGGTTTGTTATCGCTCTGTTGTGATACCTTTTATTGAAACTATTTAATTTCTAGATATTAATGGTGACACCACTGTTTTCTATCCCTGTTCTATACTATCACTGGGCACAATAACATAGCATTTTCCTTTGACGTGCTTATTACTTCTGCAATGTGACTTCATTCTGACTATTTTCCTATCTCTTTTCAGTACTGCATAAAAGTTGAAGGCAGGTGTGGAAACATGCTGCAGAGTAACAATGTTTTCAAAAATAGTAGTGCGATAGTTTACTTTTATCAATTAAACTGCAAAGTGAATGAACAAAAAATAAATCTAAATCAAATCAATATTTGGTGTGCCCATCCTTTGCATTGAAAATGGCATCAAAGCATCAACTCTTGTAGGTACACTTGCACACAGTGTATGAAGGAACTTGACAGGCAGGTAGCTTCAAACATCTTGGAGAACTAACAGATCATCTTCTATGGATGTAGACTTGATAAATCCTCCTATCACCATGTAATATCAAACAGGTTAATGTTGAGATCGGGGCTCTATGGGGGCCATATCATCACTTCCAGGATTCTTTGTTCTTTATTCTTAAGATATTTCTTAATTATGTTAGCTGTAAGTTTGGGGTCAATGTCCTGATGCGGAATATACTTTTACTCAATCAGAACCCTCTTTGATAGTATTGCATGTTTGATAAGTATCTGCCTGCATTTCACACCAATGAGAATACCATTAATCCTGACCAAATTTCCAACTTCATTTGCTAAAATGTAGCCCCAAAGTTACGAGGAAGCTTTATCATGCTTCACTGTTGCTTGCAGACACTTATTATTTTACCGTTCTTCAGCCCTTCAGTGACAAAGTACTTTTGAGTTAGCCAAATATTTAAAATTTTGACTCTTCAGTCCAGAACACCTGCAGCCATTTTTTGCACTATTTCCTATGTTTTAACGCATAGTTGAGACACTTGATCTTGTTTCCATGTCGAAGGTATGGCTTTTGACTGCAATTCATCCAAGAAGACTACTTGTGGACACATTTCTCCAAACACTAGATTTGATGTATGTGAGTCCCTTTGGTTGCTGCCAATTCTGAGCTGATGGCACTGTTGAGCACCTTCCAATTAATAAGTAAAGAAAGCATGATGTTTATTTCATGTGCTGCACTAAGTTTTCTTAGGACACTGTATCTACAGTCTTCGATGTGTCTCATTTGTTGGTGTCCTTAATGCTGAGAAATACACGCAGATACCTTTACATCATGCAATACCTACAGGGACGTATCTGATTGGCTCCAAAATTATTCTACATCAGGACAATGACCCCAAGCATATTTTGAATGTCATTAAAAACTATCTTCAGTGAAAAGAAGAACAATGAGCCCTGAAACTGATGATATGGCTTCCATAGAGTCCTAATTTCAACATAATCAAGTCTTGTCTGGGATTACATGAAAAGACAGAAAGAATTGCATAAACCTACATCCACATAAGATCTGTTGTTAGCTTTCCAAGATGTTTGGAACAAACACCTTTCTTAGTTCATTCAAAAATTGTGTGAAAATGGTTTGATGCTGTTTTTAAGACAAAGCATGTTGTAGGGATTCAACTCGCTCAGGAGCAACGGGAGACAATCATGAGGCACGTTCTGTTAAAAGTTCATAGGGTTTATTGCTCCATAACCCATAAACTAGCACATAACATAAGGAATAGCCTTTAGCTCAGGCGAAAGTAAGTATAAGTGTCCATTGTTTCAGGCTCAGTCCTGGAGCCTCAGCAAACACAGGAGGCTTATCCCTCCTCACATACAGCCAATATACATAGGCCTCACCAGGTCAGTAGCCTCAGCACGTGGTCTTCAGGAAGGTAGCACACCTTCCTCCACTTAGGCCTACCGGGACCTTCCACATGGCCCAATCAAATCCATGCGCGCTCTCTCATGTGACCGGACCTCAGGTACCTTATATGGTCCATAACCACACCCACAGGTGATCACATGGCTATGACCTCACTAAAGGTCCTATTACACACAGCCACACATATACTTTATTACGACACTCTTAAACACACCCCTGGGTGGGTTTGTAGGTAACCAGGTCCGCCCATCTCTCTAGTTACCTGGAGACTTATCCCTTATACATTGAAGCAACACCTCAGCAATATCATTGCTGAACAACACATAAGTCTCCATCCCAAAGGCACCAACTTTGGGATACATAACGGCCATTCCGTATTCTGCCATTCATCCTGGGACATCCACACAGTGCCCCCTAGCGGACTCAGTGGTTACTACACCACAATGTTTACATCAAATATTGGTATTTAATTTTCCATGCCTGCCTAAAACTTGTGCGCAAAACTTCACTTTAACCATTCCTGATATACAGTGACTTCACTAAGTTTCTTCCCATATGAAGCAGGGGTATAAACACCAATGGGTTCATATACTGTTCTTGCACAGAGGCCCTCTTCTGGTTGCTTTCGCCCCTGTTTTGCTGGCATGTGATTGTATGCATTATCCCTTATTCTTGTGGGATCAATACATTACTGTATACCTTGTAAAGGAACATATGTATATGAGGTTATATAAGGATATACAAGAGAAAACAAATACTATAAACTGTAAATTGGGTGGGAACGCCAGATTTTTCAATGGCCTGGAAAAACTTTAAGCTTTGGTAGTAAGCCATGTAAGTAAGCCCTTAAATATATGAGCAGAACAAACTGTAACACTGGTGGGTGTGGATCCAGTGTGCCACAGGCTGGGCTCACCCTGGAGAGGCATGACTAAGTGTCTATTGGGTATTCACGGTGAGGATAGGCTGGGCTGCCAGTATACACCAGGTACTACTCCAGAGCTGTCCCAGGGACTGAAGCAGCTGACTGGAGAATCAGTGACTCAGGTATAGCGTACAAGCAGGCGAGATGGAAGCGCAGTCAGACGGTCCGAGATAGGGGCAGGTGTAAGAAGATGGACCGAATCAGGGATATCTCTCTTGCGCCGGCTCCGGAACTGTCGGGGCTGTCACCATTGTTGCCCGGGGAAAGGCATCCGACCCGGACCAACCTCTGCACTCAACAGCAGGTCTTTAATTAAAGGCTCTGTGTGCGGGAAAGGGAGAAGAGACTTGACGGGAAGACTGAGCACGCAGCAAGGCATGGTTGGTGCTCCGTCCCTCGAGCATCGCAGGCCCAAGCTGTAGTTTCCCTTTGTCCAGGGACATTGACTGTGGACATCAATCTTCCATGCGCCCTTTGTCTCCTGTGACCGAAAGTTGCAGATACTCCGGGCCGGTGGTTGCTGCGCGCGAGCCGCCTAAGACAAACCAGGTGACTCAGAACTGTATAATATCAAATATGAAATAGCATAATGGCTTTTGGAATTTAGAAAAAAACATATGAGATACTTAGCACAAAATTTGACCAAAAGATGTGAGCCCATTCACCAACGTCAAGGTGATCTCATTGAACGGGTCCCTATTCTAACTGCCTCATGTGAACTACTGGCTTCACATTTCATATATTTCATATTTGATATGCCTTTATGCAATTGAGTGCAACCATTTCCTTATTTTGATATGTAAGTTGTTTTTTGGTATGCACCTATTCACACTAGGATGTGCCGTCAGTTTTTTCTGTCATTTGTATGTTAGCTTTCTGACTGAGCACTCCGCCCTTCATCAAGCTGTGATTTTAATTACATCCAATCACTTTTTGGCTCCTATCCTCCTATAAATATATGCTTTATCTTGTTATTAGCCAGTAGTTCACATTAGGCAGTTAGAATAGGGACCTGTTCAATGAGATCACCTTGACGTTGGTGAATGGGTTCACATCTTTTGGCCAAATTTTGTGCTAAGTATCTCATATATTTTTCTAAATTCCAAAAGCCATTATGCTATTCACATTTCATATATTTCATATTTGATATGCCTTGAGTGCAACCATTTCCTTATTTTGATATATAAGTTGTTTTTTGGTATGCACCTATTCAGACTAGGCTGTGCCATCAGTTTTTTCTGTCATCATCGGGAACCAGACCCCCAACTTCTTCAGGACGACACCAGAGACATCACGCACCACTTGCGTGGGTGCCACCATTGGAACCTACAGCTCTGCAGCCAGGAAGTCCGCGGACTGATAAGTTATCCCTTCCATGGGACAGTTGCTTTACTTTATACCTCACCTTGCACCCATACTGTGCTAATACCACCTCCCTTACCCCCCCTGCTTAACCCATCATCTCCCTGCATGGAGTATACCTCTTTTAATAAATCTGTTAACCCTTGCTCTGCTTCCTGTCCATCACTGCATCCCGCTACCTGTTCACACAGGCAGCACAGACTGGATACAAATTCCTGCAAAGTTTGGCTGTGCCCCCCCCTTTGACTTACAAATAAGAAAGCTGAAAGTATAAAGGGCCCGTTACACACAGCGATCTCACTGGCGAGTTCGCTGATTTTGTGACACATCAGCGATCTCTCCAGCGAGATCGCTGTGTGTGACATCCAGCAGCGATCGGCCCCTCCGTGGGATACCGCCGATCGTGCTGGATTGTCTTGGGCCATTTTTTCATCGCTGGTCTCCCGCTGGCCAGCGCGCATCGCTGCGTGTGGCAGCGGGAGCCAGCGATGAGCGACGCTGCACGCTGGTTACCAATGTAAACATCAGGTTTCTAAGGTCTGCGGGGCCCTTAGAAACCCGATGTTTACCCTAGATACCAGCGTGCACTGCAGGCAGGACGGGAGGAGGAGGCAGAGCGGCGCACAGACCGGACTAGCTCTGCTAACTGCTACTCCAGTCTGTCAGACCGGAGTAGCAAATAGCAGAGCTATGCCGGTCTGTCTGTGCGCCGCTCTGCCTCCACCTTCCGCTCTGCCTGCAGTGCACGCTGGTATCTAGGGTAAACATCGGGTTTCTAAGGGCCCCGCAACCCTTAGAAACCCGATGTTTACGTTGGTAACCAGCGTGCTCGCTGGTCCTGATCGCTGGAGGAGCTGTCTATGTGACAGCTCACCAGCGATCAGCTAACAATGTCCCAGCGATCCCATCCACGTTGGATCGTTGGTGGGATCGCTGGGACATCGTTATGTGTAACGGTACCCTAACACAAGGCAGCTGGGTGGAGCAGAGCAAAACACGAGGTGAGCAGGACAGCACTTACAAGGCGTGTGAGTTACAGCTATTACACAAACTGCATGAAGCTGGTACTAGAGCCCTAAGAGAAATTCAATATTGCAGGTCCACTCACTATTTCATGTCAGTTTATAAAACTCGTATACCGTGATCCATAAAATGCAATGAGCCTGCCTGTACACATATGGTTAATCCAATATATCTTATAAAAATACCGTAATTCAGCACTTTGTTCCATAAAAGCACATTTTCCCTTACTTTAATTCCTTAAGACCGAATATGAGCACAGACAGATGAGAAAAATGGTGGCATAGCAGAACCTACATGTTTCCAACAAACCTGTTTTTACCATGACTAAGTGTAAAGTTGTTTGAAATGTGTAGGTTCTACTCTGCCATGATTGTTATTGTCTGTCAGTACTCATATTCCGTTTTAATGGATTATAATAAAGATTGTTCTTATGGAAGCCAGTGCTAGATTGTAGTAATTTTTTAATATATACGGGATATTCAGTGTTAGCCTTTATTAAAAAAATTAATGGAGAGATGATTAAACGAAACATAAGACAATAACATAGCAAAAACTGAACAAAGTCAATGATAGATGACTTAATATCTATAATGATATGCAAAGGTTCACATATTCGTCTCTGTTACTATAGGATGCATCTATCTTGGTTGTCTCTATCTTTGCCTATAGGTCCCAATACACATTAGATTAAAGGCCAATTTCGGCATCATCGACTACCCATGTAATGTGTCACTAATGATGTCAGAGGAGATAAGGATCAGGCAACTTTTTTCAAATTTCAGATCCTTTTGTTCTCTCAGGAGACACACTGATGCCAGTAATGTCCATCTCAGGGTTACAACCCTCTCCGCAAAGGGAGGATAATTGGATCCTCAGAGAGAAGCATCCCATGATACGTAAATGTTTAGCATATACGTTCTGGCAGGTATGTTAAATGAAGGCTATAAATGTAATGTGAACACAGTTTTACTCTACAGAATTCCATGTCTTATATCTTTGCAGGGCTACGGGTAAATGCCATTACAAGAAACTAAAAATGTAAATACAATAAATGCTAATAAGTATAATAGATAGTAAAAAGAATACCAACCTTCTTTTACAACTGCCAATATTTCTTCTATTCCATGTCCATTCACATCTGAGGCCTGTAATCCATCTTCTACTCCTCCTTCTTCAGCAGCACCATTGATTATGGCTATTTTTCCATTTGTGTGAAGCAACTGCAGATAGGAATAAATACACTTTAAGTATCATAATAAACTTTCCATGTTATAATTTGGGCTTCCTCTATTTTTTATTACATGTGATAAAAAACATAGTAATTAATCAGTGTGCTGGATCCTATTTTTAGCCATTTTTGATCCAATTTTCTCCTATTCATTAATCAGTAAAATATGGACAGCACTTGGATAACACATAGATGAAATCCTTGTGTTATACATGTTTTCACAGTCCTTAATTTTAATGGGTAATTTGACCCAAAACACACAAAAAAGACGTATTGATTTTTATTGTTTGCATTACACATGGTCCCCAAAAATACATAGGAACGCCATCATTGACTATAATGGGTAAGTGCTCCATCTGTGAAAAATCTATACATGAAATATGCAAGAGGTCTTACACAACATGGTTAACTATACGTAAAGTCGGAGATGGATGATACTAGAGTGAGGAGACTTTTAAACCTTGCAATGCTCCTCTGGGAAATATGGAAATTGTCTCTTCAGAGAGGGAGAGGACTAGGACTCTAGTGCCCCCTATAAGGAGTAGCAATCCTAAAAGTCAATTTTTACCCTATGACAGGTTTTGTCACATGAGTTAAGATAAAAGCCAAAAAATTCTGACCCCTGTACCGCAGTGAATTAGCTTTGGGACAAAACAAAGATGGAGAGAATTGCTAGTTCTACAAGCTCCTTCTATATAAAACATATTTACAGATAACAAAGAGGATGGGTAAATCTCCCCAATCACATAAGAATAATGTTCATAGCTCACACGCAGCCTAGTGTGCATGTTTATGAGGAAGTCGGTGGGAATACTTTTTGGTCAAAGGAACAGTCGGTTATCGATTATCTATGGCCAACATGACTGAGGAAAGGGTCAGAGTTCAATTTATAGAGGAGCATTTATCCATTAATCTAAAACAACCTGAAGCTCTCTCCCTCAAATGTAATATAATTACATATTTTGTAATTGATGAGGTTCTAAGAAAATTAGCTTCATCAAGTTCAACCTATTATGTTGAAAGAAGATTAAAGGCCGCCATACACATTAGATGACTGTCGGACGAACGATGGTCTGCCAACTGTTAGACCTGCAGCCATGTGTCACACACACAGGAGCAATTGTTCAGCCAAGCAATCCTGTGTTCTTTGAAAGAGCCATCCGCAGACATGTCCGTAGACGGCTTATCTCCGAGAGACAAAATGACTTGGCAGTCTGAAACTGGACATGCCAGTTAAAAATTTTCCCCAACAATCAATTGTCCAGCACCCCATACACATTACACTGTTGGTCAAACCATTCAATATCAGTTTTAGATCCATCAAGCTCTACCTGTTATTCCACTATGTTGATCAAGAGGAAGTCAAAACAACCACCATGAAACAGTTGCCAATGTTCACATATTAGTTGAAAATTTTCCTTCATGGGTCTAATATAGGACCTAGGAAGGAATCGGGATAATTCCTTGGAGAAACATCTCATCTCTGGTACTACTAAAGATAATGTGTAATATTATATTTTTTTAAAAAAAAAAGACATTTAGGCTTTTTGAAATGTCTTTCAAAGAATTAACCATCATAATACTCCCTAGTCTTGTTGCTCTTGCAGTAGAAAAATATTTTTGTTCTGATCATGAAACATTTTCCCTTCTAGGTACAGAAGATGTCATCTCAAAATTATAGGCATATTTGGAAAGCTCATTTGATCTATCTGCTGGTCATTGGCATATTTCCCATGAGCTTTCTTGTCATCAAACATAATGTGAGGAATAATAAGATGTATTAGTTGGGAGAAGAGGGTTGCATTGACAAATCCAACACAATGGGCAGCACGTTGAACATATTTTATAAGTGGTCATAAACTTGTAAATAACTCATGAAAGAATAAAGTTATGTTAAAACCAAGCACAACATTGTTTTCTTGTGAAATTCTCAATAAGTTTGATGTGTCACATGACCCTCTTCCCATTGGAAAAAATAAAGTTGGATCCAAAATGACCAACTTCAAAATGGCCGCCATGGTCACCACCCATCTTGAAAAGTTTCCCCTCTCCCATATACTAATGTGCCACAAACAGGAAGTTGATATCACCAACTATTCCCATTTTATTTAGGTGTATCCATATAAATGGCCCACCCTGTGCAATGGTTATTGTAATGTTTTTATTTCAACAATCCCAACTATTTTATGTACCTTGTTATCTTATTGCACAAAAATTCTGTTTGTTCAGAAATATACATTTCAGTAGAAGAATTGATTTAATTATGATGGAAGAGGGTGAGATGTTGAGTGCCACAGGAGGAAATGTCTTTTGGGGATATTTTAAACATGAATTAACCTCCATCTTCAGAGTCATGTCCTAACTTGTCCTTACTTGTCCTTAGATCTTTGCAGGCCAAGGGTATATTTTATTTATTAAAGTTTAAAATCATACAGATACTGTCTTGATGACTGGTATATGCAGTATGGGGCACCATATTATTTTTGGCTCATGCCACCACTGTCCACCATATTCCAAGATAAAATGCTTTTGGCCTTTCTGAACTCTTTTTCATGAACTCTTTTAACTTTCCATGCGTTTGATAATGTGGCAGTGGTTCTGCAATAGCACTAAACTGAGCTGGAAGCGATCAGCTGATGATCAAAAAAACACTTGTTAATCAGATGATTGCATTCTATAGCTGACCTAAAAAAATTATTGTGAGCAGTGTCCTACTCATGAAGTTGCACTGCCAAATGTAATGGGGCCTTTAAATGAGCTCCAATTCCCTTATTATATCATTGACCACCACCGATTGGCAGAAATCTGCCCATGTAAATAGATCTTATGCCAAAAATGTGCCTAATAACTAACGGTGCCATCAGTTTAACTTGGTACCCCCCAATGCAATGCCACAGACCTGTATGCACTGTTCTTCTGCTTTGTGATGAGTAATATAGGTGATTCAATCTTACCCTTCATACACTAATTGTACCTGGCTGGAGATTACCAACAGATCCTGGCATTAATTGAAGTGATAATTCACTTAAGAAAGTCATTATTGAATAATCCTTCCACAACTTTAAATAGAATGGTAAATGCCTTCGTACCGTGAACTAGTTATGTTCTTTAAAAAGATTAGTCTAAGGCCCTTACACATCAGAAGTCCACATGAAATGCGATTAATTTAGGAAATGTAGTTCTGTGCATTTAAAATCTCTCTTAAGATCTCTCCTACATGCATCTTCCACATACCACAACATAGTCATCATTTATACTATTTACATGGTAATATTACCTGTATGTTCTTCTGTTAGCCATTTAACCTTATTAAATGCCTTCTTGTTCTCCCGTAGAGTAACAGGGTGTTCAGTGATTAAAAGGACATTCATATGCCAAAGCACAATTGCTAATCAAGCCTGTATTCACACACATTGCCTGGGGCAGCTCGTTTTTATATTCTTGCACAGTCCCATTGTCTGATAGCATACTGTCATTTGGTTCTCTTGTGATAGTCCCTCAAGATTACATGTCTGGTAGCATAGATTAAGAAAGGAGAAAAAATATCCAGCTCCACACGAGAATCGATTTCCAAATTTATTCCAGTGAAGATAAAGCTTTGATAAAGATCGCATGTAGCGATCAAAACGCGTCGCCTATGTCGCTCCTGTGTGAGCTGATGCAGCCCTGGAGCTGATCTGTATATTATCTTCACTGGAATAAATTTGGAAATCGATTCTCGTGTGGAGCTGGATATTTTTTCTCCTTTCTTCATTGAACCGACCATTGCAGGATGGTGATCCGTGCTCCCATGGAAGTCGGTGAGCTGGCTTTTATGTTTTGAATGATGGTAGCATAGATTGTCGGAATAGTAAGGCCTGTTTCACACTTCAGTTTTCTGTGTCAGTTAAAATCCGCCAAAAAGGTGGAAAAGCGGAACCGTTCCTAACTGATGTGAACGTATGCCACCGGATCGTTTTTTAACGGATCCGTCGAATGAAGAATTTTAAAGGAACCGCTGCCCGGGGAGGAGAAAGAGAGAGAGAGAGAGAATTTTTTTTTATCTCTGTCAGCCAGAAATGATTTCAGGGTTAAATTTCCTCCTGACTTCATTCCACCGGGCATGCGCTGTATAACAATGCAGATCCTTCACTTAAAAAAAGTTACATGGTCCGTCCAGGCATCTCGGCGGCCGAAAAAAAATTGACGGATCCGCAAAAAAACGGATCCAACGGATGGCCATCCGTCAAGATCCGCCGGTAATGCAAGTCAATGGGGAAAAAAACGGATCCGCCCAAAAAAATGGCGGATCCGTTTTTTTGCAAAAACTGCGGATTTTGACTGATGGCCAAAAACGGAAGTGTGAAACAGGCCTAATGGACGACATCACTGGAAAAAAAGGATGTGATGATAAAGATGGACAAAAAATAATGAAAAATAATGTAAGAAAGCAAAATGAGGCCTCCTAATATCGTACAGTGCAGATTACTAATTAAAATATCTTTAGTCATAAATATTCTAAACTGTGCAACCACTTGATTTTAATGAGGCGGCAGGCCTGCCAACAATCAGATCAAGACTATTAGGAGATACAAGGACCTGGCAGACAGGATTCTTACCTGTCTGACACCTTGGGGGAATTTTGTAAATAGTTTTCTATACCAGTTTTCCAGCATAGAAACAACTCAAATCTTGGCATAAACCAAATTTGTTATTTCTTTTTACATTTAAACATGGTGAGAAAAGTAAGTGGGGTAATTTACTCTACAACTTAGCAAAAATTTTAGCCCAAGGTCAGCACTGCTCAGTTCTTAAGCGAACATGTCAACTTCTGGTTCCCAGACAGCCTGAAATGTGTCAAATCTATGTATGAGTTAAGCATTTTTTTTTACTTAAATCTGGCATATCAAACACCAGTCTTAGTCGATTTTCCTCCTTTTTTTCCAGTGTTAAGAGAGAAAAACTTTGACCCGGAATTTAAATATACGGTATAATCACTATGAAATACTGGAACACAGCAGCACATTTCAATATGCGAACAACTCTCTTCTGTGGGCAGCAGGGGTATAACTATACTGGGTGCAGGGGTTTCAGTTGCCCACAGGCCCTAAGGCCCATTTGAGAGGTCCAATTCTATTAAAAACACATGACAGTTAGGGGTTCTGTTCAAGATTTAGCATTGGAGCCGCCAAACTCTAGTTGTCTGCCACCATTACAAAATTATATGCAAATAACCGCTGAACTCAGCAAAAGAAAATTATGTCCGTACAAGCACTCCTAGGCCCCGATTCATTGACTGGCTTCATGCACCTCAGTCTTAATAAGAAGCGTGCAATAAGATGCGCCAAATTCATTATGAGGCACACAACACTAAATAAATTTGGCATATCTTGTCAGTGGAATGCGTCTCTGTGCGCCTTGCCAGAAGTGTTACTCTAGTCGTAGACTGGAGTAACATTTCTTGTGTACAAAAAGCAAGCACTTTTGTTGAATTTGACAGGCAGGCGTAGCTACATTCGTCCTGCCATGGCTTTTCCACAGTTCTGCTTGTTTTCGCAGAACTGCTTCAAAATAATTTTTGTGCACTCCACAAAAATGCTGCGACTTTTGAAAGCATTTAACATAGATTTATGGTGAAACATTTTGATGATTTTTCCTCCCCTAGTGTTTATGTGGAAAACAGAAAATTCCCCCATTGTATACCTATAACATAGTAGATATTTACTCAATTACAGAAAGTTTTATGTTTCTATGAGGCAGAGACAGTCGTTGAAGACCCGTGTAAATCCCCTTATTACAGGGTAAATGAAAACAGTTTCCCCTCGTACTTCTCACTTCCTCCAAAATTCTTAAATGACTCTGGCTGAAAGTGCGTTCAGAAAGCCAGGTGTACTGGAATGATTCTTGAAATATAGAATATTTAGGCTACGTCTCCACGCTCCATTCTGGCAGCACTTTGGACACAGCGGAAACCTCGCTCCACCCCTGCGCCGCTCCCTGTTGTACGCGGGGTGATTCCGGATGTGTTCATTGAACACTTCCGGAATCACCGCACCGTATTCATAGACTGGGTTGTTTATCTTGCGGAGACTGAGCATATCCACACGATAAATAGACATGCTGCAGTCTTGAAAGACGCGCCGCATGTCCGGATACGCAGGGCCGTTGGATGCGGCCGTACATGCATAGTGGAGACGGGATTTCATAAAATCCCTTCCACTATGCTGTAACATCTGGACGCTGCGGATTGGACGCTGCGACTGTACGCAGAATCCAATTAGGAGCAAATCCTGATGTAATCCTGAACGTGGAAACATACCCTAAAGACCTGATCAGGCTCAGATCACTCAGATCCAGCAGCAATGCTCATCGATGATATACATTTTTGTTTAATACATAATTCTTTATTATTAATATTAACATGTACATTAGAGTTTATTATTTTACAACCTCAAAGTCTTCTCTAGAACAAAGGTTTGTTCAGCTGACAGCTATTCCTCCCAAAACTTTAAAACACATACCCAGTCAGTTCGGCCGAGCATTCATATTGTCTCAGTAGAGAGAGGAGTAAGAGGAGGCATATTTCCAGTGTTGATATTTAGAGGGTAATTAATTTTACTATCATGAACAATAAACTTTGCAATATATCTTTTAAGTGAAATCTGTTTATTTTTCCTCCTGAGTAGATGATTTTTTCTCAAAATTCTCAAGGCACAGGTAAAATCTGTCTTCAGTGAAAAAAGATGTTCCCATTACTGAGATAGGAGAAGACAGTTGGTGCTCATAAAGTTCCATGTAGAACTGTAAGTGTCTTGGTTTCAGGAGAATTTGTAGTAAATTGTCAGTGCTTGCCTCTAGTTTCTCTTTCTCCCTCCCCTCCATGCAGTTTTAAAAACACTCTCATCTCCTATCTCAGTATTGGGGAAATCTCTCTTCACTAAAAATTAATTTTACAGATATTTGTCATGAATTGAGAATGAAAGATCAGTCCAGGAGGAGAGAGAAGCAGATTTTTTCTGATAAGATGTATTACAAAGTTGCTTATTTTCATTTATACTATTGATTTTTTTTTTTAAATTAAGATTAAAGCATCAGTTACTCTATAACCTTCCTGACTTCTTTTTTTCTGCCGTCATCTGCTGGAGAAAGTCAGAAGGCCCCCATACATACAAGATACTTTGTCAGTCCTGTTGAAATTGGTGGTTTTGGTTAAGTTTAAAGGAGTTTTCCAAGACTAATAAAGTGTGATCATTGATCACTAAACTGAAGCACGTTTTCCACATACTTGCTTTTTTGAAAAAGTATTTTCTTGGCCTGAAAACCCATAATTCCACTAATGAGGTTTTTTGTTTCCATCTTCCTTCTTCCATCCATCAATATTAGCATGTATAGCTTCTAAGTAGATGGGATGGCGCCATTCCATCTAGTGTAAGGGACTGGTACAATTGAGCATGCATGGTGCTGCTATGATGCATTGCGATGGCCTGATTTTGGCCCGTTAACAAGCACCAATTGACAATATACAAGCCATTAAGCTCTCGTATACTAGCCTGTTTTCATAAGCCAATGAAGAATGATGGAAAAAGAATGATCATTAAGGCACTCATTTGGTCCCCATATACCATCATGTTATCAGCAGTGCATTATTTTGTGTAAGAAGATAATGTTTTTTTATATCAGCCGAAACAATCTAGTCATCCTACAAAAGAGAATTTTACTTATTTGTTGGATGACCACCATGTATACATATCCGGATAATCGTGAACAAGTGTTTAATGAACATTCAGTCAAGGATTAATGACATGTATAAATGCACCCTCAGCCTTTCTCAATGCCTGGTCAGTACAAGTACAAGAGAGGTCTTCATAGCACTTGTGCTAAGTGTACTAGGTGTATGTGCAGTTGGCTGAGAAACTTTGAGAAATGTAGTCTAAAGTGCTGAGAAGTGGCAGAAAGCATACAGTGTGTACCAACTGTATCGGGACACAACAGAAGCATATACAGTATATGTACAGAAAAGCACTCATTTAGCTTTCTTTTAATTTATATTACCGGTTCAGAATTTTTTTTCTATGATGGCTTGTGCAGTTGTGTGTGACTTGGAATATTCCTTCAACGTGTGGAAGACCTTTGTCTACATTTAGGGTAGGCTATCATATTTTGATCATTGAGGGTCCAACCTTTTGAAAACCCACTGATTATCACAATGATCTAATGACACCCAGCCAAAGGCTTCTGCCAAGACACATGTCTGGTTGGCTACCATCCCAGCAGGAGAAGACACTCTGGATATGAGTTTACGTTGTATTTAGATATAACCTGCTACTGTTTGATGGGAGAGTTTACTGCTCCAAATAAGACAATGTTCACTCCACAGCATTATTGTGGTGCATCCTTTAATACTCTGACGAGACATATTATGTGCATTGATGCTCTACTGCAATCCTGCATTTTCATGATTTACTTGCAACCATCATGACCTGGGCTTTGGACTTCCATCAGAATAAGAATCTGAGTATTTTGTCAAGTTATAAAATCCTCTGCCTGAATGTCTAAGTAGTTTTTTCTGTATTCATTAGCTAAGTGGCTTTATGTCTGCTACAGCAGGGCAGTCAAGCTTTACTGTTGAAAGGTTATTAACGCAGAACAGCTCTTACTTGCAATCCCAGAGAGAACCAGCTAAAATCTTCTTAGCTCCTATAAAATTATTCCATGCCTTGTAATTGTAAGCACAAATGAATCTGTCACACTTCTGATACAAAGGCCTGCCATACACTTTATATGGCTTCTAATGATTTTCAACACAAGTGCAAGTATATTCAAAGAAGGGACTCTAACATTTCGACTCACTCGAGCCTTGATCACAAAGTCTCTCTAGGGGAAGGGGGACAAAAACAGTATGTCAGTGGACAAACATCAAGGTTATGTACAGAAATATATAATATTTGCAATATTTCCAATACAGATTCCCAATAAGGAAAGGTTGTTTAACACAAGGCCGATTCATCAACCCTGGTACCAGCAAACAGCGCACTGTCCATGTGTGTCAGTTATCAAACATCTATGAGGTTAAATAGAATAAGGATCCGTCCTGAAAGTGTAGAACCTTCCTGTGCGGTGAAACAGTTTATCTACTATATGATCCAGGAGTTTGCCACTCCCTTCCACTGGCACCTATTTCTCCAGCTAGCTATGTGTACGCCATCTTCTTCTACATTATCCAGCCTTCTGAGCTGTGGCACCAGGTAACCCCTGACATTGGACACCTTCGCCTATGATACAGTATCCCAGTTCTAGAACACAAAGGTCCTTCAGCTCTGGAAGCGATTCCTCAACTGGTCAACAAAGCAGGAATATTTTATCCAGACCCCAAAGAGGACGAAACCATAGAGTAGATCAAACCATAGACAGAAGAGACAGAATGGTGACTTGCTCTGACTCGAACCTGGTAGTCAATATTTCCCAATATTCACCTGCAGAGACTACAGTTCTCCAAAAAGGACTATCTTGTTGCCCTACTCCAAACTGGGACTTTTTCCAGCTTGAGAAGGATCTACATCGATTTTATCACAATGTAAGACTTAAAACGCATTTTGGCTTACAAGAGACGAGACGACCGCTAACAGGACACCCTCATCTGAGGGTCTTCCTATTGCGGACCTCTCCATCACCACCTCAGGTCTGTGCAACCCGAGTAACTTCAGCACACCCCACACACATCATGCTATTGAAACCTTCTTCGATCTCATTAGTAGGAAGATCCAGCTATGTAATGAGAAGCATAGACAAGGGCTCTTCCCCACCCACCAAAACCTAGAGTCAAAAAACAAGCTATAGACTCATTTAAACACAATAAGCACAATAAGAACATTATTATTAAGCCAGCGGACAAAGAGGGAGCCATCGTTATAATGGACCGTACAAATTATCTGCAAGAAGTCAGTCAACAACTTTCTGACATCAGCACCTTTAGAGTCATCCCCAGGGATCCTACTTCCTCCATCAGGAACGAGATCCAACAAACACTCTCCACTTTTTTACATAAAAAAATCATTGACCAGAAAACCATTTCCTATTTGACTAATCTACATCCCGTTACCCCAGTTTTTTACATTTTACCCAAGATTCATTAGTCACTCATCAATCCACCGAGACGTCCCATTGTGGCCTCTATGGATTCAATTCTGTCTCCTCTCTTGAGACTCTCAACATGTCTGTCAATACACTCAATACAGTTAGACCTGAACTTACTTTCACCCTAACCCCTGACTCTCACAAAATTCCGTTTCTAGACACGCTGGTAATAAAAAATCTATACTCCAAGCCAACAGTCTATAATAATCAACTGCATTTTGCTAGCTGCCACCCCAGGTCCACAAAATACAGCCTCCCAAGATCCCAATTCCAAAGAGTCTCGAGAATAGTATCCGATAAAACTTCAATAACCACCAGACTGCAAGAAATTTCCAACAAGTTCAGAGACAGACATTACCCCCCATGCCTACTCGAACAAGAGACAAACAGGACCTTGTCTGTGCCATCTCCACGCACATCCAGCACCAAGAAAGAAAGGGCACCCTTTGTGCCCACTTATCACCTTTTCATGCCAAGAATCCACAGAATCATCCACAAACATTGGCTACTACCTCTACCCCTCCATAGAGGCTTTCAAAGAACTCACCCTAATGTGCAACAGGAGACCCCATAGCATCAAAGATAGCCTCATTAGAGCAGATTTTGGCAGCATTAGTCGAACATCCACACAACAATTTCTAGACACCAGAATGACAGGTACATTTCCCTGTCTCAGTTGTGCCGCTTGCTCTAATGTCATAAAATCCAGCGAGGTTCGCCACCCTAGAACAGGACTCTCTTCCGATCAAGGGCTATTACTAGAGTTGAGCGAAACAGGTCGAAAAATTTCAAAAGTCGCCGACTTTTGTCAAAGTCGGGTTTCATGAAACGAAACCCGACCCTAGGATGAGGTCGGCCACGAGGTCGGCGACTTACGCGCCAAAGTCACGTTTCAAAAGTTTGTTTTGCGCTCTTTTACAGCCAATCAGGATCCACGGACACTGTGGGCAACGTGATGACATAGGCAGGGGTCACCACCATCTTTCAGAAGGGCATGCAAGTGATTGGCTTGCTTTGGTGGGCGTCACAGGGGGTATAAAAGGGCGTGCACGCCGACCGCCATCTTACTTCTGCCGATCTCAGTATAGGGAGAGGTTGATGCTGATTCTGTAGGGAGAGCGTTAGGCAGGGAAGAAGACAAAAAAACTGCTTCTGCTGCTAGCGATTTGGCCTGCACAACACACAAGTCACTGTGTGTGCAGTGCAAGGGGAGGCTATATTGTGGTGTATCAGTGGTGTTGGTTGTTGGGCTGCCTTTTAAGGCTTCCTGACAGGCTGGCATTGCTGTTTACCCACTGCTCCGCAAACTGCTTTATTAAAAGCAATCCCAATTTTTTTTTTTTGTCCTGCTGAGAAGAAAAAAAAACTGCTTCTGCTGCTAGCAATTTGGCCTGCACAACACACCAGTCACTGTGTGTGCAGTGCAAGGGGAGGCTATATAGTGGTGTATCAGTGGTGTTGGTTGTTGGGCTGCCTTTTAAGGCTTCCTGACAGGCTGGCATTGCTGTTTACCCACTGCTCCGCAAACTGCTTTTTTAAAAGCAATCCAATCTCCCTTATCCTGTAGTCACTTTGGTCACAGCTGTGCCATCGAGCCTGTCACATAGCGCTCAGATATTCATTGGGCCTCACACAATCCACAAGTGTACAGTGTTCAAAAGTGTGTGCAGAGATTCAAAATCTCCCTTATCCTCTCGTCACTTTGGTCACAGCTGTGCCATCGAGCCTGTTACATAGTGCTCAGATATTCATTGGGCCTCACACAATCCACAAGTGTCCAGTGTCCAAAAGTGTGTGCAGAGATTCAAAATCTCCCTTATCCTCTCGTCACTTTGGTCACAGCTGTGCCATCGAGCCTGTCACATAGCGCTCAGATATTCATTGGGCCTCACACAATCCACAAGTGTCCAGTGTCCAAAAGTGTGTGCAGAGATTCAAAATCTCCCTTATCCTCTCGTCACTTTGGTCACAGCTGTGCCATCGAGCCTGTCACATAGCGCTCAGATATTCATTGGGCCTCACACAATCCACAAGTGTCCAGTGTCCAAAAGTGTGTGCAGAGATTCAAAATCTCCCATATCCTCTCGTCACTTTGGTCACAGCTGTGCCATCGAGCCTGTCACATAGCGCTCAGATATTCATTGGGCCTCACACAATCCACAAGTGTCCAGTGTCCAAAAGTGTGTGCAGAGATTCAAAATCTCCCTTATCCTCTCGTCACTTTGGTCACAGCTGTGCCATCGAGCCTGTCACATAGCGCTCAGATATTCATTGGGCCTCACACAATCCACAAGTGTCCAGTGTCCAAAAGTGTGCGCAGAGATTCAAAATCTCCCTTATCCTCTCGTCACTTTGGTCACAGCTGTGCCATCGAGCCTGTCACATAGCGCTCAGATATTCATTGGGCCTCACACAATCCACAAGTGTCCAGTGTCTAAAAGTGTGTGCAGAGATTCAAAATCTCCCTTATCCTCTCGTCACTTTGGTCACAGCTGTGCCATCGAGCCTGTCACATAGCGCTCAGATATTCATTGGGCCTCACACAATCCACAAGTGTCCAGTGTCCAAAAGTGTGCGCAGAGATTAAAATCTCCCTTATCCTCTCGTCACTTTGGTCACAGCTGTGCCATCGAGCCTGTCACATAGCGCTCAGATATTCATTGGGCCTCACACAATCCACAAGTGTCCAGTGTCCAAAAGTGTGTGCAGAGATTCAAAATCTCCCTTATCCTCTCGTCACTTTGGTCACAGCTGTGCCATCGAGCCTGTCACATAGCGCTCAGATATTCATTGGGCCTCACACAATCCACAAGTGTCCAGTGTCCAAAAGTGTGTGCAGAGATTCAAAATCTCCCTTATCCTCTCGTCACTTTGGTCACAGCTGTGCCATCGAGCCTGTCACATAGCGCTCAGATATTCATTGGGCCTCACACAATCCACAAGTGTCCAGTGTCCAAAAGTGTGTGCAGAGATTCAAAATCTCCCTTATCCTCTCGTCACTTTGGTCACAGCTGTGCCATCGAGCCTGTCACATAGCGCTCAGATATTCATTGGGCCTCACACAATCCACAAGTGTCCAGTGTCCAAAAGTGTGCGCAGAGATTCAAAATCTCCCTTATCCTCTCGTCACTTTGGTCACAGCTGTGCCATCGAGCCTGTCTCATAGCGCTCTGATATTCATTGGGCCTCACATAATCCACAAGTGTCCTGTGTCCAAAAGTGTGTGCAGAGATTCAAAATCTCCCTTATCCTCTCGTCACTTTGGTCACAGCTGTGCCATCGAGCCTGTCACATAGCGGTCAGATATTCATTGGGCCTCACACAATCCACAAGTGTCCAGTGTCCAAAAGTGTGTGCAGAGATTCAAAATCTCCCTTATCCTCTCGTCACTTTGGTCACAGCTGTGCCATCGAGCCTGTCACATAGCGCTCAGATATTCATTGGGCCTCACACAATCCACAAGTGTCCAGTGTCCAAAAGTGTGTGCAGAGATTCAAAATCTCCCTTATCCTCTCGTCACTTTGGTCACAGCTGTGCCATCGAGCCTGTCACATAGCGCTCAGATATTCATTGGGCCTCACACAATCCAAAAGTGTATAGTGTCCACAAGTGTCTGCAGAAATTCAAAATCTCCCCTGTCCTATAGACACCTTGTACCTTGTTTTACATTACTATATAGTTTGTTGGATTTTGTCTACATTTCTACCAAAAATGAGGAAGGCTGGTGGAAGAGGCCGTGGAATTGGGCGGGGGTTGGCAGCTGGTAATGATGGTGTTGGTGCTGGATCTGATGGTAGTGGCAAGAGCAAAATAGGACCGAATGCAGGAGGTGTTGAGCCTGCGTCATCGTCTGGCTACATAAGGCCTCGAACGCTTAGTTTTCTAGGAGTTGGCAAACCGCTTTTAAAGCCAGAGCATCAGGAAAAAGTTTTGTCTTACATTGCTGACTCAGCCTCCAGCTCTATCGCCTCCTCTTCTTCAGTTGTAAAAAGTAAAAGCACTGAGTCGTCATTGGAGGCTCATGTTCATGAACCACACCTTTCCTTGTGTCCTTCACCCCAACCAAGATTGAAGGATGACGCAGGCCATACTACTGATTACTCCATGGAGTTGTTTTCACATAACATGCCTGGATTATCAAGTCAAATGGTGAATTACCCAGGCCAAGATGAATCTGACATGGAGTGCACTGATGCACAGCCGCTGATGGATGATTCTGCTGGTACATTCACTCAGAGCACTACATTGTCCTCGCAGTGTACAGAGCCAGATTCTGACCCTGATGAGACTCAGGTGCCCCTTCCCGTACACTATACCACCATACACGGTGACACAGAGGAAGGTGCACATGACATAGAAGAGGAGGTGATGGATGACCCAGTTGTTGACCCAGATTGGCATCAATTGGGGGAAGAGGGTGCTGCTTCCAATAGCTCAGATGAGGAGCATCCACAGCAGACATCGACATCGCAACAGCTGTTATCTGGCAGGCCCGTAGCACTCCAAAGACAGGTTCCAAACATCAAAAGAGTTGCTGGACAGCTTGTCCAGAGGGTCAAAAGATCACAGCGTGCTAGGCCGCAAAATGTCTGCCAAAGTAGGAAGAGTGCAGTGTGGCACTTTTTTGAACAAAATCCTCATGATCAGGCCAAGGTTATCTGTAAGAAGTGCGCAAAGACCTTTAGCCGAGGGAAAAATCTGAAAAATTTGAATACCAGTTGCATGCTTAGACATTTAACCAGCATGCACTTGCAAGCGTGGACACAACACCAAACCTCAAGTGCCACATGTGCAACTGATCACAACGAAGGTAGTCAGCAATGCTACATTGTTTCCCCCACTGTAAGCCCACCGGTTAGCACAGCAGCAAATGTTGAGGTGTCGTTGCAAGGCCACAGCAGTCAGGGAATCCCACTGTTATATCAACGAAAGACTGATTCTAGGCCATCAGAAAGAACACCAACTCCATCACCATCATCAACCCTCTCTCAGTCCGCCCTGTCCACCGCTACTTCCACCATATGCAGCTCTCAAGTCCAGCTCACCCTCCCAGACACTATGAGTAGGTCAAGAAAGTACTCAGTCTCTCATCCGCGTACACTGGGTTTGAATGCCCACATTGCCAAACTAATCTCGTTTGAGATGATGCCCTTTCGGTTGGTGGAAAGCGCAGCTTTCCGCGAACTCATGGCCTATGCAGTACCACGCTATGACCTACCCAGTCGCCACTTCTTCTCTCGCAAAGCCATCCCAGCCCTCCACCATCATGTGAAAGACCGCATTGTCCATGCACTCAAGCAGTCAGTGAGCGGAAAGGTGCACCTCACAACTGATGCATGGTCCAGTCGGCATGGCCAGGGCCGTTACGTGTCCATCACTGCGCACTGGGTTAATGTGGTGGATGCAGGGTCCACAGGGGACAGCGGTGGTGGGACAGTGCTGCCTAACCCACGGTGTAGGAAACAGTTGGCTGTAGGCATTCGACCCTCCTCCTCCTCCAGAAGCGAAAGCTCGTCCACAGAGCGCAGTCGTACGAGCACTCCATCTGCAGCTGCCACTGTTGCACATGATGTGTCCCCCTATCGAGCAGCTAGTGGAAAGCGTCAGCAGGCTGTGTTGCAGATGATGTGTTTGGGCGACAGACACACCGCCGAGGTGCTGGCCGAGTACTTGAAGCGACAAACTGAGTCATGGCTGGGCAGTGTACATCTTGAGGCAGGCAAGGTAGTTAGTGATAACGGCCGTAATTTTGTGGCAGCCATAGCCCTTTCAAAACTCAGCCACATACCTTGCTTGGCTCACACCTTGAACCTGGTGGTGCAGTGCTTCCTCAAAAATTATCCGGAGTTAACAGCCCTGCTCCAGAAGGTGCGAAGACTGTGCGCGCACATCCGCCGGTCGCCTGTACACTCCGTTCGTATGCAGAAGCTGCAGCGATTGCTCCACCTTCCCAACCACCGCCTCATTATGGACATTGCAACAAGGTGGAACTCCACCCTGCACATGGTGGAGCGGCTGTGCGAGCAGAGGCAGGCCATAATGCATTTGTGGGAGGATACACGGCCAGGCACTTTGAGAGCAGACATGGAGTTGACAGGTGTGCAGTGGTCGAAGCTGAAAGACCTCTGTAAAGTCCTTCAGTGTTTTGAGGAATGCACACGGCTGGTAAGCGCAGACGACGCCATCCTAAGCATGAGCATCCCACTTATGCGTCTGCTCATGCAAACTTTGACGCACCTTAAGGAGCAGGCGTCTGCAGCCAATGTTGATGAGGAGGAAGAGGAGGAGGGAATCCTTGATGACATTCAGCCATTGTCTGCTCAGGGACCTCTCCTGGACGAGGTGGAGGAAGAAGAGGAGGATGATGATGGGGATGATTACTTAGGGGAGGAGGATGCATCTTGTGGGGCAAGTGAAAATGTTGGCGTGGCAAGGTCTGGTACAGGGTTTGTGCGTGACTGGAGGGATGTGGATTTGCCAGAAAGTGCTCCTCCACCTAGCACTCGCAGTGCATCATTGACACCGGGAACATTGGCCCACATGTCAGATTATGCCTTGCAGATCCTAAAAAGGGACCCCCGCATTGCCAAAATGATGAACGATGACGACTACTGGTTGGCCAGCATCCTGGATCCACGCTATAAAGGCAAATTACAAAACATCATGCCACAGGAGAACCTTGACCTAATATTGGCTAATAAACAAGCAACTCTGGTAAATCGGTTGCTTGAGGCATTCCCAGCACACAGCAGCGGTGATGGTTCTCACACGAGCCGTACGGGCCGGGGGCAGCTTGGCAGAGGTGTTCGTGGTGCACACAGCAGAAGTGGCGTTGGAGACAGGGGTTTCATGACAATGTTGTGGACTGATTTTTCAAATACCGCTCACACAACTGGTAATACTGCATCGATGGAAAGTGACAGGAGACAGCAGTTGTCAACTATGGTAACAAACTACTTTTCCTCCCATATCGATGTTCTCCCACACATGTCATTCCCCTTTGACTATTGGGCCGCTAAACTGGACACCTGGCCTGAATTGGCCCAATATGCCTTACAGGAGCTCGCTTGCCCAGCTGCAAGTGTGCTATCGGAAAGAGTCTTCAGTGCAGCTGGATCAATCCTGACAGAAAAAAGGACCCGTCTGTCAACCCAAAATGTGGATGATCTAACCTTCATTAAAATGAACCATGCATGGCTTTCCAAGGATTTTGTCCCACCTTCCCCTGATGACACATAGGGTGACAGAAAAATGGCTTGCTTTGGTCCACCTCTTCCTGGGACTTCACCTATTTCGCCTTTTGCATCAGCTGAATGTCCAACATCAACATATGCCACTTTCTAAAACTCCCTAACTGTGCTGCCTCCCCCCCCATGGCCGGGGTCACCACCTAGCGCATGACACCGTGCGAGTGCCGTTGCCCTGGACAGGTGGGTAGGCCGACTCTTGGGCGCGGGCACTGGCACAGGGTCCCTCATAGTGCAATCAAGTGTCTCTGACGGTGGTGGTGCACACCCGCCGTCAGACACACCGCTGTACTATGAGGGGCCCAGTGCCAGTACCGACGCCCACGAGTGGGCCCCCCTTGCTTGGGCAGGGCCCCAGCATTTGCAATCTTTACCTCTCCCTGCTCCTCCGCTGTGTAATCTGGGCCGTCAAATCCATACTGTGCCTGACACCGTCTGAGCCTGCCTCCTGAGACATATATTTTGAATGTGTACGCTATCCATACATGTTATCCGGGGAAACGGTACCCTTTCAAACCTTTGTGCAATCACGTGCAATCCATACTGGGCCTGACACCGTCTGAGCCTGCCTCCTGAGACATATATTTTGAATGTGTACGCTATCCATACATGTTATCTGGGGATACGGTACCCTTTCTAACCTTTGTGCAATCACGTGCAATCCATACTGGGCCTAACACCGTCTGAGCCTGCCTCCTGATGTATAGACATAGATTTTGAATGTGTACGCTATCCATACATGTTATCTGGGGATACGGTACCCTTTCTAACCTTTGTGCAATCACGTGCAATCCATACTGGGCGTAACACCGTCTGAGCCTGTCTCCTGAGACATATATTTTGAATGTGTACGCTATCCATACATGTTATCTGGGGATACGGTACCCTTTCTAACCTTTGTGCAATCACGTGCAATCCATACTGGGCCTAACACCGTCTGAGCCTGCCTCCTGATGTATAGACATATATTTTGAATGTGTACGCTATCCATACATGTTATCTGGGGATACGGTACCCTTTCTCACCTTTGTGCAATCACGTGTAATCCATACTGGGCGTGAGAACGGCTGGCGAGCTGTTAAGCAAGCTACAGCACCTGTGGTTTGCACACGTAAGTTTTTAATTTTTTCAGGAATGACGGTTAGGCCTAATTCCGGAACTGCGGTTGACCTGCACTTACTGGGAAATCATCGTTCGCGGGTAATAATTGTAATCAGTGATCCCCATCACTAACGTTGTTCAGCGGGTTATCTGCACCCGTAAGCGACAAACGCTGGCCTTTTCAGTGTAGCGCACATGCAGCCACGGACATGTAAGGGCATGACACACCAGTTATTGGCCAATCTCATGTGCCAGAGCCTCACGTGTCCCTCTAGTAAGCCGGACTCGGACCGCGGGGCATGACGGAGTCTCGTTCGTTAACGGAATTAAGCTTGCAATGTGTGCATCTGTTCTGTAGCTGGCATGGTTGAGGTTTCCCAGGTGGAGTCGAATTTAACCGTAGGCTCCACTCCTGGTGGTGCCCTTCTGGACATTCCTTTAAGGTTCAGCTTTGCAACCATACTGCCCACGCAAAACAAACACTTTGCCTTCATGAACGCTGTTTGGAGGGTCATGACTCGTGGGAATAACGCCGCCCAATCAGTTAACCTGCTAGAGAGATCCTTCGTTGCTCCCAAGCATGACATCACACTCCCTAGGAAGAAGGTAATGCCACTGTGGCGACCGTACTCCTGGGGGCGACACAAGTGCACTGATGCCCAGCCACTGCTCGATGAATCTGCTGGTACATTGACCCAGACCACTACATTCCCCTCGCACGCTACACGACCTGAATCTGACCCTGATGAAACTCAGGTTACCCTTCTCATATACAGTTCCATCTTACACGGTGACAAAGAGGAAGCTGCAGATGAAAGTGCAGGTTCGGCCCACCCGCCATCAGACACACCACCGTACTATCATGGGCCCTGTGCCAGTGCCGTCGCCAACGAGTGGGCCCCCCTGCTTGCCCAGGATCACAGCACTTGCAAAGTTGAAATACTGTGCAGTGAGATGGAACATGGGGACTACGAGGAATCCAGAGAAGTACAGGGATTCCCTAGCGAGGAGACTTATTTGATTGTTTTCAATGTTGGGACAGCAATTTTTGGGGAGCACTATACTCTGGAGAATGATAGATGGGGCCCACCATACACTGGAACATTCCAAAGGTGGACATCAGACACTGGTGCAGCATTTACAGGGCCCATTATACACTAGAGCATTAGAAATGGGGCCCATTATGTTTGGAGCATTATTTGGGCCCATAAGACAGTGGAGCTACATCCATGGGGACCAACATATACTGTAGCATTATGTGGAGCTCATCATATACTGTTTCAAACATTATATGGGACCAATGATTCTGTATGGAGAAATAGATGGGCCTCGTCATGAGATGTAAAAAGTGAGGTATTTTTCATTGTACTATACCGCTATTTCTCTGCCGTATCGGAGCATGATGAGTTGTGGTATGTGTTAAAGGGGCGCTCTTTCGCCCAGGACACATGAAAACCTGCAGCCAGCCCTCCCCCCCACAACTTTAGCCAAATAACCCCCATTTTTCAGTGCGTAACTTGTATTATGAAGTTAATTAAGATTGACAAGCTTAAGTAAGAAGAATTGATGCTTTTGGCATTCAAATGGGCACTGTAGGTGTGTTTCCTGTCCTCCTCTCACTGCCGACTTTTATTCCCCATTGACTTACATTGGGTTTCGTGTTTCGGGACGACCCCGACTTTTCCCTATAATCGGTCGATCTTGCTCGACCCGACTTTTAGAAAAGTCAGGTTTCACAAAACGAAACGCGACCCTAAAAAACCAAAAGTCGCTCAACTCTAGCTATTACACATGTGAATCTAATTTCAGAATTTATGTCATCAAGTGCCCCTGCGGGCTCCTCTATGTGGGCGAGAAAATACAACATGTCGAGGACCAGATAGCCAGGAATAACTCTACAATACGGTGTGGTAAAACTTGGTTACCCATTCTTTCCCATTTCTCCACAACCTGATATACTGTATCTGAATTCCGGTTCAAGTCCTAGAGCAGGTCCCTAGACCACGCCACGGGGGTGACCACATCACGTTACTCAAATGGAGTGAATCTTACTAGGTTCATAAACTTTAAACTCTAGCACCCTGGTTCTCAATCAAGGACTTGATATTTTGGTATAGAGAATTCATACACGTACGTGTTCAATTGACTAAACATTTATTCTAAACAATAACCACTTTTTCTCCATTACAGAACAATTAAGCCAACAGGAGCAACCCATCATCACCTTCCCTTTCCCATATCCCACCATCAGTGGCACATTAATGGTAAGTTCCCTATCCTCCTTATCTAACTCTGTTTCCTCCCCTCCCCATACCTCTGTGTCAAACCCACCACCTCTTTTTCCATTCTCCTTTTCCTACCCCAATGTTTTTCTTACTCCTCTTACATCCTCACCACCATCCTCCTCCCCTAGTCCTTCCCCTTTATTCCTTCCTTTATATCCAGATCCTACAGGTTACAATAGTCATTCCACATCAACTGTTCCCCTCCATCTCACAATGCTGTGCCTAGGCAGGGCCACATTATATTTCAAATCCTTTGTTCTTCACTTATAATATACTGTGGCGTGCTCTGCAGCGACTGACAACGCTGAATCATGGGTGTCTCTATCTCCTAGCAACAGGACACGTGGTGGGCGACTCGTCACCACGTGATCGCCGACGCCCACCCCCGCATACACCAGATGCCAGTATGTACGCACTACCTCACGCTTCTTCGCAGAGCGTCCCTAGTCTCCTTGACTATACACCACGTGGGATGCTATATATCCCCACATGACTCTTCCCACTCTGCCTGCCCAGCTTCCCACAAATGAGCATCACTACATGACTCTGCCTCCACCCTTAGCACCTTACAGGGCTGTCCCACATCCAGCATTACATGGCACGGTCAGCTCCAGAAACCCACCCCCTTTTTCCAAAGTCTTTTTTTCCTCCCTTCACCCCCTTTTTTATATCCTATCCTTACCTATAGGACCCTTAGCTTTTATTTAAACCCACACATTTACTGACCATTATTTTTTACCCCATACCCTGATGGACTCTACTATGATTGATGTCAATGGACTATACTTGCAGGAAGGTTCCTTATTCTATATAAACTCATATATGTTTGATAACTGACACACATGCACAGTGCGCTGTTTGCTGCTACCTGGGTTGATGAATCAGCTTTGTGTAAAAACAACCTTTCCTTATTGGGAATCTTTGTAAATATTGTATATTTCTGTAGATAACCTTGATGTTTGTGCACTGACATACTGTTTTTTGTCCTCCTTCCACCAGAGCGACTTTGTGATCAAGGCCTGAGCGGGTTGAAACATTAGAGACGCTTCTTTATATATGCCTTCACTTTGTCCGCCACTTGCACTTTTGTTGAACAATCATTAAAGATCATTTGCATAAAAACTCTCGAGTGTGCGGTGAAACAATTTATCTGCTATATGATCCAGGAGTTTGCCACTCCTTTCCACCAGCAATTCTTCCTCCAGCTGTGTGCTACATATTGGAGAATGTGACACAAGCTACACTGGCAAAGAAACTACTGCTCCATGAAAGAATAGTCAACTCTCTCCTCTAGTCTCCAAAAGAAGTACACAAGGGTTGGAAAGGTAGAAAAGGTAGAAGTTTAACCGGCTAAGCCCCCCCACCCCTATACTCATTAGAGTAACGTCATTCAAACCCGTCAACATCAGCAGTTTAATGTATATGAGAGGTACACACAATTTATTGTAAGGGGGAATATTGATCAGGCTTGTCCAATTTCGGACTTTTGGTCATATTGTTCTCTGGGAGAAAAGCTGTCAAGTCTCATCATGGTTTCTTTTAGAAAAGACAGGAGCAATCCTGACTATGGGAAAGACGGTCAAGATGGCTGCCAGCTGAAGGAACCTGATCCATCGTTTGGCTGACAGCCATCTATCTCTGGGATTGCAAGTAAGATCTATTCTGCGTTAATAACCTTTTAACAGTAAAGCTGTTAAGCCCATGCATTTACTGACCATTATTTTCTACCCCACCCCCTCACAGACTCTACTATGATTGATGTCAATGGACTACACTTTCAGAAAGGTTCCTTATTCTATTAGAACTCATATATGTTTGATAACTGACACACATGCACAGTGCGCTGTTTGCTGCTACCTGGGATTGATGAATCAGCTTTGAGTTAAAACAACCTTTCCATATTGGGAATATTTATTGTAAATATTGTATATTTCTATTTCACTGACAAACTGTTTTATGTCCCCCTTCCCCCAGAGCGACTTTGTGATCAAGGATGAAGCGGGTCGAAACATTAGAATCACTTCTTTGTTTATGTGTTCACTTTGTCCGTCACTTGCACTTGTGTTGAACAATCATTAAAGATTATTTGCATGAAAACTCTTGAGTGTGCGGAGAAACAATTTATCTACTCTACGTTCTTCAACATGGCACAAAACATACAACAGCACGAGTTCACGTGCAGTGGAAGGATGTGAAGCTGAAAGCAATGCTTGCTAATTTGGTCTTATTTACCATATTTATAATTAGATAATTACAAAACCCTGCCACATTAGAGTCAGACTTACTGTATACAACTGAACACCAGAGAACCAAACACAGAGTATGTTTCTAAATAAAATCAATAATTTATTGAAAAAAAATGTTCTTTTAAAAATCCATTATAAAACAGAGACCACTAAGTACACCAAGAGGCGCAAGATGACTGACATGTACGTAACAAAATAACGCGAAGACACAACGCACATTTCATTTGCTACTTCATCAGGAGACCACTTTGTCTGACTACTCATTTTGTAAGTATTGTGCTTTTCACTTCTGATTTGATTCTGTGATTGTATGAATGCTTTTTTGAATCATAGATTAGTTAGTGCCATCCTGGTTAAGGCCCCGTCACACACAGCGATCTCGCTAGCGAGATCGCTGATTTGGTGATGCCACAGCGATCTCGCCAGCAAGATCGCTGTGTGTGATGGGGATCAGCGACTGGCCCCCCTGCAGGGTATCGCTGATCGTTCTTGATCGGCCTGGGCCATTTTTTGATCGCTGGTCTCCTGCTGGCCAGCGCGCATCGCTGCGTGTGGCAGCGAGAAACCAGCGATCAGCGATGCTGGATGCTGGTTTCTAATGTAAACATCGGGTATCCAGGAGTCGCGCTGCTCTTAGATACTGTACGCCGATTTCCAAAGTAAACATCAGGTATCCAGGAGCCGCGCGACTCTTAGATACCCGCTGTTTACATTAGAAACCAGCTTGCTCGCAGGTCCTGATCGCTGGAGGATAGGAGTAACCCCGGCACACTAATAACATGAAAGTAAAGTCTTCTCAACGACAGTCTTTAATTGTTGTGATTTTATTGATTGTGAAAAAAAAGGGTGGTGTTACAATCCAAAAAAGGGTGGTGTTACAATACAACGTTTCAGCTCTACATCTCGAGCTTTCATCAGGGATATGACTAGATCCTTGGTTTTGAGGTGTGTGTATAAGTGGTATAGGTTTGCCTTTGTAATCCAGCTGCTGGAACGGTACCTATAGTCAATAAAATCACAACAATTAAAGACTGTCGTTGAGAAGACTTTACTTTCATGTTATTAGTGTGCCGGGGTTACTCCTATACTTTAGTCTTGTTTTTTCCCAGAGCACCTAAGTTGGGGTTTGAGCCTGTCATATCTACTTTATATCTGATCGCTGGAGGGGCTGTCTATGTGACAGCTCACCAGCGATCACCCTAACAATGTCCCAGCGATCCCATCCATGTGGGATCGTTGGTAGGATCGCTGGGACATCGTTATGTGTAACGGGGCCTTTACTCTATAGCTAGCCACTGTTTACACTGATTTTTCAGTCTTTATTTGTTAGGTTTTAAAGCTTTAAGTAATCTGGCCTGTAATGATTTGGCATTTCATTGTGTCTTCGTGTTATTCGTCTTGCTCCTCTTGGTGTGCTTAGTGGTCTCTGTTTTATAACGGATTTTTAAAAGAAAAATGTTTCAATAAAATATTGATTTTATTTGGAAATATACTCTGTGTTTGATTCTCTGGTGTTCACAAGTAATGTTATGAGTTAATCCTGATTTGTTTATATTTGGGCATTTGTGTAACATTACTGTAAACAACATAGCTTATGTTCACACGTCATGTTTTTTTCAGCCCTTTTTTTAAAAAAAAACAAAAACATTTTACTGTCCCAAAGTGAATGAGATTTCACATTTTGCTTAATTTTTCCTTCTAGATTTGGAGCAGTTTCAAATCTGCAGATTATCAATTTTTTTTTCAACATTTTCAATCAATCAATCAATCAATCAAATTTATTATCGCCAAGTACATATTACATATATACAAGGAATTCTTTGTGACAAAGAGGCAACATAATATATAACAACAGATACAACAAGTAACATCTAACAAGACAGATACAGTATATAATCTACACATGACGATTTAATTGTTGAACAGAGAGTGGATAGAAGCTGTTCATATCCCGGTTGGTGCTGCATTTGGGGACTCTGAAGCGACGTCCTGAAGGGAGTAGTTGGAATGAGGAGTGTCCCGGGTGAGAGGGATCAGATGAAATTTTCAATGCATGGGATCGAATACTCTTATCATAAAGATCCTGGATTTTAGGCAGGGGGGAACCTATAATTCTCTCTGCTGTTCTGAAAGTCCTTTGTAAGCGGAGTTTGTCATGCGCAGTGGCTCCCCCATACCAGACTATCAGAGAGGAACAAATCACAGATCTGATGACAGCATTAAAGAATAAGATCAGCAGATTCTTAGACAAACCATATCTTTTCAGCTGACGGAGGAAGAACATCCTCTGTTGTGCTTTTCTTATAACAGCATCCACGTTTTTCCCCCATTTAAGATCATGAGAGATGATAACACCAAGGAATTTGGTCTCTGTGACCCTAAGAACCACTTCGTCATGGATGTAGATTGGAAGTATCTCATGTTGATCTTTCCTAAAATCCACAACCATCTCAGCAGTTTTTTTAGTGTTGAGTACAAGATTATTGGCTTTACACCAGTCACATATTCTTTCCACCTCACTCCGATACAAGTCTTCAGCATTTCCCCTGATGAGACCAATCAGTGTCATATCATCGGCAAATTTCAAGATTTTTACTGAGTCTGCTGAAGAGATGCAATCATTCGTATAGAGAGAAAACAGTAACGGGGACAAAACACACCCCTGAGGTGCCCCGATGTTTGTGACCAAGGTGTCCGAAGTGAATGGTCCAACTTTTACACTCTGTATCCTGGCTGTCAGGAAGTTATAAATCCACAAGCATAAGCATTTTTTGCCACATTTTAATGAATGGGGAAAACCGTATAAATAAGGCCGGTTTCACATTTGCGCTTAAGGCCGCAGCGTCGGCCTGCGCACGGCCGCCGCTAAGCCCCGCCCCTGTCACTCCTCCTCCGGTAGCTCCGCCTCCAAGCGCATGATGCTGCATGCGTCATGCATCCCTTATCTTTATCACTGAGGATGCAGGCCGTGCGCAGTATGTGTTTTGGCGGCGCCTGCGTCCTTTTGATGGTGTGCCAACCAGCGCCAAATGCAACCTGTTGCAATTTGGTTGCACTCGGCGCACCGTCAAAAGGATGCAGGTGCTGCCAAACGCATACTGCGCATGGCCTGCGTCCTCAGTGATAAACATAGGGGACGCATGATGCATGCAGCGTCATGCGCCCGGAGGCGGAGCTACTGACAGAGGCGCAGAAGGGGCAGGGCTTAGCAGCGGCCATGCGCAGGCCGACGCTGCGGCCTTAAACGCAAATGTGAAACCGGCCAAAATGCCCATACTTTATGCAGCTTTTTTTCTGCTAACACAAGTATTTCTAGAAGATTTTTCTACTGCAAATCTTGAATGTGAGCACACACCCTTAGGCAGGATTCACACATCCATAGAACAGGAGCCCCACAGCCAGTCTGGACATTGCAGACCTTCCTTGGACCATGAATGTTAGGGCTCATGCTCACTTGTGAGGAACTTGTGTTAGTCTCTCGCATGAAAACCTGGCACTGCCACTGGCACTCAGACCGGAGCGTGCAGCAGCATAGAAATACAGGCTTTCATGCGAGACGAGTCTCTCGCAAGTGAGTATGACCCCTTAAAGGTATGAAATCAGCCTTAGATAGTTGGGGCATCCTATCAAAATTGTGACAAATGAGTAATAATTATTGAGTATTGTGACCCAAAAGTGAGCTGAGCCTGACACATAGAACATGCTATACTAGCTGAGTAAATTGAAATATATTTTTTTGGGAAGATATTGTCAGTTTAACTTGTAATGTTCAATGTAAATCCTGGCATTTTCTTGGATTAGGTATCTAGAGGATAGTCTCACTCATTGAATGACAATTTTTTCATGTGTGATTGTTTATCCATACAACTGATACCCGGATAACTGTATTCGGACCACCCGCTAGACTCCTAAAAGCACAGGAACCAAGATTCTACAATAAATTGCAAGTTATACTGATACTTTTTCCATACAACTATAGATCAACTTATCCAGCATCTCCTTTATAGCATAATTCCTGCAGATGGGAAGGAGCATTTAACATGACAGTTCTCTTCTCGGCCTTACCGCCATGGCTACTTTTCATTTTTTCATTTTTGTATTTTTCTTCTCCTTTTTCTGACAGCCATAACTTTTTTTATTTTTTTTTATTTTACAATTCTAATAGACATATGAAATGTTATTTTTGATGGGACAAATTGCTGTTTTGACACCATTCACTTTACCATATAATGTACTGAAAATGGGAAAAATGCAATTCCAACATTGTTTTTGGGTTTTGTTTTTTACGCCTTTCAGTGTGTTATTTTTCAGATTGCTATCATTATGGTTAAGAAAATTTAGAACCTTTAAAAAAATAATTTCCTGAAATGCATTTTTTAATTTTTCTGGTGATAAACCCTAAAATTGGCATTTAAATGATTGGAGCACCACTCCAGCATATTTTTTATTGTAGCTATGGAGTGGTGCTACTAATGTAAGGCCCCCACACTTAGTCATATACTTAACATCTTCTGCTGTTAGCCTCTAGCTCCAGTCGGTGTCCAGCAGTTTTTGACCTGCCGGATCGCTCTAGTATTAGCTGGAGGGAGCCGGAGGTCACTTTTCAATGCAACTGCATGAGAGATAGAACAAGGCTGTCTCGATCTCCTCAACGACGCATCAACGCTCATCGATCTTAATAACGATCTCGGGGGTTGTTGGGACCTTGTCACACAGCATCTATTGTGACGATTCAGACCTTGAATATGCGTGCTTCAGCGTTACCTTTTCCACGCCCCTCCGCACCGATTGGTGGCCACAGCTGCGCTCTCATTATCTGATTGGGCAACGTATTTTACAACGCCCCCTCAGCTCCGATTGGTGGCCACTACTGCGGCCTCATCATAAAAGAGAACGTATTAGCTCTCCCATCCAATTGCTCCCGAGTGCTGTGGATCGTACCGTACGGTATTACTGCGACATTCCCGTGCAAATTGCTATTGCGTTCTCGGATTTTACCTGCTTTCTTGCTTGACTCAGCAACACTGTCTGAGACGCTAGTGCGGTTTTTTTCTTGATCTTCTGAATTTTTGCTCTGTCTTTCAAGGTAGGCATTGTTTGCTGCGTTTACATTTATGGGTCATCTATCCATTATATTTAATCATAATTTGATTCTACTTTTTTTATGCTTTTGAATAGGCATGGTCAGCCATTTTAGTTTTCCTGCCGCGCCCACCCCCGCCATTTTATTATCTTGGCTGCGTTTACATTTATAGGTCATCTCTCCATTATATTTAATCTTAATTTGATTCTACTTTTTTTTTATGCCTTTGCATTGGAATGGTCAGCCATTGTAGTTTTCCTGCCACGCCCGCCACCACCATTTTAGGATCTTGGCTGCGTTTACATTTATAGGTCATCTTTCCATTATATTTAATCATAATTTGGTTCTACTTTTTTTATGCCTTTGCATAGGTATGGTCAGCCATTGTAGTTTTCCTGCCGCGCCCACCCCCGCCATTTTATTATCTTGGCTGCGTTTATATTTATAGGTCATCTCTCCATTATATTTAATCTTAATTTGATTCTACTTTTTTTTATGCCTTTGCATTGGCATGGTCAGCCATTGTAGTTTTCCTGCCACGCCCGCCACCACCATTTTAGGATCTTGGCTGCGTTTACATTTATGACTTCACTTTAGACTAAGACTATGTGCACACATAGATTTTGGTCCTGCGGATTTTTCCGTGCGGATTTGTAAAAATCTGCAGGTAAAATCTCAGGTCAAAAGACCTGCGGTTTACCTGCGGATTAGCCTGCGGTTTAGCCCTGCGGTTTCGCTCTGCGGTTTCACACCTCTACAATGGAGAAGGTGTGAAACCGCAGCGGAATCCGCACAAAGAATTGACATGCTGCGGATTGTAACCCGCAGCAAATCCGAGTGGAAAAATCCGCAGCATGTGCACAGCGTTTTTGGTTTTACCATTGCAAACAATGGTACTGTACAACGCAGCAGAAACTGCTGTGGACCCGCAGAGCCTGAAACGCTGCGGATCCGCAGCAGAATCCACACCGTGTGCACATAGCCTTATACTGAGAGATTGTGACCGTTACCTCTGACGTCTGGTCAATCAGAAGTTGCAGTAACTTAATGGAGATACGGTACCGGAGCAGTGCAAGGAAGAGCTGAAGACGCCAGGTGATGAGTGTAATATTAGGTGCCGGGATCATGCGTAAGGCTATGTGCACACGCTGCGGATTCTGCTGTGGATCCGCAGCGTTTCTGGCCCTGCGGGTCCACAGCAGTTCCTGCTGCGTTGTACAGTACCATTGTTTTCAATGGTAAAACAAAAAACCCTGAGCACATGCTGCGGATTTTTCCACGCAGATTTGCTGCGGGTTACAATCCGCAGCATGTCAATTCTTTGTGTGGAATCCGCTGCGGTTTCACACCTTATCCATTATGAAGTGTGAAACCGCACGGCTAAACCGCAGGACTTTTGACCTGCGGATTTACCTGCGGTTTTTTACAAATCCGCGAGGACAAATCCACAGCTCTCAAAAGTACGTGTGCACATAGCCTTAGAAGCAACACTCCAGCACTGCAATACAAAAAAAAATGCTACAGTGGTGCTTTAAAGAACTGCCAGACACAACTACGCACACCATGTACAGTGCGGGCTCAGCTCTTGAAGACATTAAAGTGGATTTCCTTTGGCATACAGGAGAAGTAATAAGTGTCTTATTGGTGGGCTCCACTGCTGCAACCAGTCACTAGAATGGAAGTCCCAAGCCCTTCTCAGTACACAGCCACGGTGGTGAAAACCTTGAATGGAATGTCTGGTGCCACTCTATTCAACTCTCAGTTGTTTTCACGAGTCCCATAGAGTTAATTTTGCGGTGGGATAATAACAACCATGAGGAGAAAAGAGGGGTGGCTTTGGACCCCTATTCAATAGTGGGGCCCTAATGAACAGACAATTTATACCTGCGTTGTGGATAGGTGATAAATGTTTATTGTGGGAAAACTGCTTATCAGGTGCATTCTTAGAAATGTTGCTTTGCCTTCGCTTTTTTTTTTTTACTGTTTATAGTCTTTTAAAAATTCTGTCACCCAATATGGCTTTTTGTTACCATGAATCAGTGTTTTACGTAAATGCCGGCTTTGACTTCACAACATGTTTGGATTAAAGTAGCAAGATTTTAATTCCGTCCATAAAGTGTCAAGCTACCGTGCACTGTTTTAACTCTGTTTAGCAGAGTTTATTTTATAAATCAACATGCTTATGTGTCAAATGGTTTGTATATGCTGTAATAAGTTTTAATGAGTTTTTCCATAACTACATAAAATGACAGCAAAATAACTTTTTTCCTTCTATTTATGCAAAGAGCAGAGGGATTTAGTAGTACAGTTTCTCCTTGTGTGACCCAGAATGAAAATAGATGATATTCTATTAATAGTAGATAGCAAAAGAAAATAAACCTTGAAATAGTGAAATGCCATGTAACTTGCGAATTCTGAAAAAACCATTACTTGCTCCCAGTGGCGTAACTACAAAGTTATGGGCCCCGCTGCAAACTTTCAAATGGCTGCCCCATGCCAAAATACATGCACATCTCCGCTCCGTCCACCTCGTACACACTTGGCTCCGCTCCGTACACCTCGTACACATGCAGCTCTGCTCCATACACCTCGTACACACGGCTCTGCTCCGTACACCTTGAGCACACACAGCTCTGCTCCGTACACCTCGTACACACACGGCTCTGCTCCGTACACGTCGTGCACACACAAGGCTCTGCTCCGTGCACCTCGCACACACATGGCTCCACTCCGTACACCTCGTACACGCGGCTCTGCTCCGTACACCTCGTACACACGGCTCTGCTCCGTACACCTCGTACACACACGGCTCTGCTCCGTACACGTCGTGCACACACAAGGCTCTGCTCCGTGCACCTCGTACACACATGGCTCCTCTCCGTACACCTCGTACACACGCGGCTCTGCTCAGTACACCTCGTACACATGCGGCTCCGCTCCGTACACCTCGTACACGCGGCTCCTCTCCGTACACCTCGTACACACGCGGCTCCGCTCCGTACACCTCGTACACACGCGGCTCCGCTCCGTACACCTCGTACACACACAGCTCTGCTACATCAACACTGTAAACCCCTCCTGACCCCACACATACACTTACCCTCTCCCAGCACCAGGACAACCAGCACAGCAGAATCCTGCATACACTGAGGCCCCTGATCATGTGACCCCCTGACTCCTCCCCTCCTGTGACCTCATCACAGGTTCTGTGCGCACAGAAAAGAACAGCCTAGGATGTCACTGCTGGCTGTGGGTGGCTGCGGTGGGTCTATCTAGGAGGGCGAGGATGGGGTGTACGGGGGGCATGGCAGCTCTGTGCAGTGCAGGAAGAATAGACTCCCGCGTGGGACGGGGGGGTCAACAACAGGACTGTCCCGCGAGAATCGGGATGGTTGGGAGATATCATGCTCTGACCTGCCGGGCCCCTGACTCCCCCCGAGCCCGTTCGGAGTGGCGACTGCTTCGACCGTGGTAGTTACGCCCCTGCTTGTTCCTTGTGTGAACTAAATGTAATCTAGCATTCTACAAAACCAAGCTTGGGATTATAGGAGTTGGACCCTACTTTAAAAGCTAACATTAAAAATGATACTCACCTGATTATTAAGCTAGTTTTATAATCATCTCAAGTGATTGCTGTGTGATAATCCTGCTGCAGCGGTCATTATCCTAAAAGGAGTGTATAATTCACCCAGATTATTAAACTGCGCGAGATAAAACTTCCAGAAAGGTTGGGTTTTCTCAGTAAATCTAGCTTACTGGGACATTGATATGTGATTTCTCTGGGATTCGTTGTTTTTGAAGTGAAAGGTAGGTTGGTGAGACCTGTCACTAGCTCTCTAATCTGTTGTGGATTTAATGTCTGATCCACACTTACTTGAAGTGTAGCCACTAAGGCTGGTTTCACACTTGCGTTTTTTTTGCGCTGTTTTTTAGCGCAAAAAAAGCATGCGATTTTCCCCCATATCTTTTACATGGGTGCGCATAGGTGCGTATACACATGCGTTTGTATGCGTTTCTATGTGCATGCGTTTTTTTGTAGTGTGCGCTCGTGCGCACAAAATGCATCCTGTTGCATTTTTTGTGCGTCCGACTTGCCCCCAAAAAATGCATGCGCACGCAATGCGTTTTTTTTTTACAGCAAAACACCCATTAAAGTCTATGGGCGCGCATACGTGCACATTGTAATGAGCACGTATGCGCAAAAAAACGCACCAAAACCCGCAAAAAAAACGCATGAAGCGTTTTTTTCATGCGTTTGTGTGCGCAAAAAACACACAGCAAAAAAACGCAAGTGTGAAAGTAGCCTAAGCTCATTACTTGGCCAGAAACGGACTATAGACAGTAAGGGACAACCAAAAGCTACATGACCCTGTTAAGCCTGACCCAATAAATGTTATTCAGTTTATGAATAGGTGAGATACTTGGCAATCATCTTTAGTTAGCTCCCAGAGTGGGAAATATTTATTTGCCAATTTGCTGCAAAATTATTTTTATGACAGCTAAACTGTGCTACTTGGACTCTCTGTAATGTTGTCATTAACAGCAGGAATCACATGCACAGATCCCAATAATAGTGATATAGAGAATAAAAAATAGTACAAAAAAGAAGAAAACAAACCAAAAAACTGTTATTTTATGAGGATACATTCTTATTAAGCTGCTAAAATCGTCAGATTAAGTCAACATTCACCTAATGTATAGGGCCACATATTTACTATCTACTGTAATTTACAGATCCCGTTCATGCTGAATATTAATGCTAAAATGGAACCTCACAACTGATACGTTTGAAACACATAAAAAAAAAACATACTTTAAAAGCCATGGGCACTTCTCTCTGCCTGCTGCCAGTGACTGACAGGTCTCTCCCTGCATGCACCTATAGAAAAAGAGCTGTCACTGGCAACTGGTGGAGAGAAGCCATCAAGAACCCACCTCTCCGACTTGCATCCTGTGTAGCTGGGCCCCTGGAGACTTTTAACCCCTTCACTACCAAGGGTGGTTTGCACGTTAACTCCCGGGCCAATTTTTACAATTCTGACCACTGTCCCTTTATGAGGTAATAACTCTGAAACGCTTCAATGGATCCCGGTGATTCTGACAATGTTTTCTCGTGACATATTGTACTTCATGTTAGTGGTAAAATTTCATTCAAATAACTTGCATTTATTTGTGAAAAAAATGGAAATTTGGCGAAAATTTTTAAAATTTCACAAATTTCCAAATTTGAATTTTTATGCTCTTAAATTACAGAGATACGGCACACAAAAAAATTAATAAGCAACATTTCCCACATGTTTACTTTACATCAGCACAATTTTGGACCAAAATTTTTTTTTGGTAGGAAGTTATAAGGGGTAAAAGTTGACCAGCGATTTCTCATTTTTGCAACATAATTTTATTTTTACGGACCACATCACATTTGAAGCCACGTTGAGGGGTCTATATGATAGAAAATACCCAAAAGTGACACCATTCTAAAAACTGCACCCCTTAAGGTGCTCAAAACCACATTCAAGAAGTTTATTAACCCTTCAGGTGCGTCACAGGAATTTTTTTGAATATTTAAAAAAAATGAACATTTAACTTTTTTTTCGCAAAAAAAAATACTTCAGGTTCAATTTTTTTTTTTTTTTACCAAGGGTAACAGGAGAAATTGGACTGGAAAAGTTATTGTGCAATTTGTCCTGAGTACGCTGATACCTGATATGTGGGGGGAACCACTGTTTCGGCGCATGGCAGAGCTCAGAATGGAAGGAGGGCCGTTTGACTTTTTCAATGCAAAATTGGCTGGAATTCAGATCGGACGCCATGTCACGTTTGGAGAGCCCCTGATGTACCTAAACAGTGGAAACCCCCGACAAGTGACCCCATTTTGGAAACTAGACCCGCCAAGGAACTTATCTAGATATGTGGTGAGAACTTTGAACCCACAAGGGCTTCACCGAAGTTTATAATGTACAGTGGTACAATTAAAAAATCATATTTTTTCCACAAAAATGATCTCTTCACCCCCCTAATTTTTATTTTCCAAAGGTAACAGGAACCTAAAAGTTATTGTGCCATTTGTCCTGAGTACACTGATACCCCATATGTGGATGCAAACCACTATTTGGGCGCATGGCAGAGCTCAGAAGGGAAGCATCGCCATTTGACTTTTTTGGCTGGAATTGAGATCGGACACCATGTCGCAATTGGAAAACCCCTGATGTACCAAAACAGTGGAAACCCCCCACAAATGACACCATTTTGGAAACTAGACCCCCCAAGGAACTTATCTAGATGTGTGGTGAGCACTTTGAACCCCTCAGTGCTTCACAGAAGTTTATAACGACCGGGCGTGAAAATAAAAAAATCGTATTTTTTCCACAAACATGATCTTTGAGTCACCAATTTTTTTATTTTCCCAAGGGTATCAGGAGAAATTGGACCCCAAAAGTTGTTGTCCAATTTGTCCTGAGTACGCTGATACCCCATATGTGGGAGAAACCTACTGTATGGGCACATGTCAGGGCTCGTTTTGGAATGCAGGCTTTGATGGAATGGTCTGCGGGTGTCATGTTGCCTTTGGAGAGCCTCTGATGTACCTAAACAGTGGAAACCCCCCACAAATGACCCCATTTTGGAAACTAGACCCCTAATAAACTTATCTAGATGTGTGGTGAGCACTTTGAACCCCCAAGGGCTTCACAGAAGTTTATAATGCCAGGGCATGAAAATAAAAAAATCGTATTTTTTCACAAACATGATCTTTAAGTCCCCATTTTTTTTATTTTCCCAAGGGTAACAGGAGAAATTGGACCCCAAAAGTTGTTGTCCAATTTGTCTTGAGTACGCTGATACCCCATATGTGGGAGAAAATTACTGTATGGGCACACGTCGGGGCTCAGAAGGGAATTAGTGACGTTTTGGAATGCAGACTTTGATGGAATGGTCTGCGGGTGTCATGTGTGTTTGGAGAGCCCCTGATGTACCTAAACTATTGAAACTCCACACAAGTGACCCCATTTTGGAAACTAGACCCCCCACAGAACTTATCTAGATGTGTGGTGAGCACTTTGAACCCCCAAGTGCTTCACAGAAGTTTATAACGCCCGGGCGTGAAAATAAAAAATCATTTTTTTTCCACAAAAATGATATTTTTGCCCCCAATTTTTTATTTTCCTAAGGGTAACTGTTATGAGCTCATTTTCTGCTTCACCTTTGATGTCCGATGAACTCCCTCTGCTGGTGAAAGGAGGTAGTGAAATTGATTTGGATGGGAAAAACCTGTCATCTGAACAGGTGGAGTGTGATTGGACATCCGGAATCTCTGAGTGGATATAAGGCTGCCGACGCCCTGCTGGGTTGCTGGTGATCCTCTCTGCTCTGAGCTCTGGCCTCCAGTTTAGTCCTGTCTACTAAAGCTAAGTTTTTGCTCTGCTATTGTTCCATGAGATTTTGTCTGATTTACTTAGTGTTTGTGTTCAGCCAGCCCTGGTTGGGACTGGCTGAACTCCATTTTTTGTCTCTGATCCGTCGAACTCTTTGCTCTGTTTTCAGAATATACCTGAGTGCTGATATAGTGATTTTGAAGTCTAGTGACTTCAGGGCCTTTTCTATCAGATGTGTTGGACATTATTTTTGGCAGGGTTTTTGCGTGATTGCAGACAGTTGCTTTTCTTTCCTGTCCTATCTAGTTAGTGAGGGCCCCATCATTTGCTCAGCCTGTCTTTCTGTCTGTGTTTGTGTTTTCATCTGTTTTCACCGTCAATACATGTTGGGGGCTGTCTATTGCTTTGGGGTCTGCTCTGGGGCAGTTTAGATTTCCCCTTTCTTTCTTTAGGTTTATTTAGTTCTCCGGCTGTGAGCGAGGTGTCTAGGACCACCGTAGGAACACCCCACGGCTACTGTTAGTTGTTGTGAATAGGATCAGGGGTCTGCAATCCGCTAGCTAGCAACCTCTCCGGTTTTCTGGACTTAGCTTGTATTTTTGTTTTTTCCTCCTCCGGTGACTCATTCATAACAGGTAACAGGTGAAATTGAACCCCAAAAGTTGTTTTGCAATTTGTCCTGAGTAGGCTGATACCCTATATGTGGGGGTAAAACACTGTTTGGGCGCATGGCAGAGCTTGGAAGGTAAGGAGCACCATTTGACTTTTTCAATGCAGAATTGGCTGGAATTGAGATCAGACGCCATGTTGCATTTGGAGAGCACCTGATGTGCCCAAACAGTGGAAACCCCCCAATTATAACTCCAACCCTAACCCCAACACACCCCTAACCATAATCTCAGCCTTAACTCTAGCCCTAGCCCTAACCCTAGCCCAACCCTAGCCCTAGCCCTAACCCCAACCCTAATGGGAAAATGGAAATAAATACATTTTCTTTTAATTTTATTATTTTTCCCTAACTAAGGGGGTGATAATGGGGGGTTTGATTTACTATTTATGGCGGTTTTAATTTTTGGCAGCTGTCACACGCTAAAAGACGCTTTTTATTGTAAAAATAGTTTTTACATCACCACATATTGAGAGCTATAATTTTTCCATATTTTGACCCACTGAGTCATGTGAGGTCTTATTTTTTGCGAGTCGAGGTGACATTTTTATTGGTATCATTTTCGGGCATGTGACATCTTTTGATCGCTTTTTATTCCGATTTTTGGGATGCAGAATGAACAAAAACCAGCGTTTCATGAATTTCTTTTGGGGGGTGCGTTTACACCGTTCCGCCTGTGGTAAAATTGATAAAGCCCTTTTATTCTACGGGTCAGTATGGTTACAGCGATACCTCATTTAGGTAGTTTTTTTATGTTTTATGAAAACAATTTTATATAAAAAATAATTATTTTTGCATTGCTTTATTCGGCGAGCTATAACTTTTTTATTTTTTTGCTGATGATGCTGTGTGGTGGCTCGTTTTTTGCGGGACAAGATGGCGTTTTCAGCGGTACCATGGATATTTATATGCGTCCTTTTGATCGCGCGTTATTTCACTTTATGTTCAGCGGTATGATAATAAATCATTATTTTTTGCTTTGTTTTTTATTTTTATTTTTTAAAGGGCTCGCTAAAGGGGTTAACTAATGGGACAGTTTTATAGGGCGGGTCGTTACGGATGCGGCGATACCAAATATGTGTACTTTTATTATTTTTTTTTTTATTTCCAAACAATGAATTTATTAGGGAATATTTTTTTTTTATTATTTTTTTAGCGATTTTTTTAAAATTATTTTTACACTTTTTTTTTTTTTTTAACTTTATTACATTGTCCCAGGGGGGACATAACTGTCCTGTGACAGATCGCTGATCTGTCCCATCACAGATCACTGTGACAGATCAGCGATCTGTCACAGACATAGACGCAGACTTCCTCAAGCCTGCGCTTTGCAGGCACTGAGGAAGTCAGCTCCCTACAGGCCCCCGAAGGTCCCCGTCACCATCTTGGATCCGGGGACCTGTAGGGAAAGAGACCCCTGCAGCAGCACTGCACATTGCGCTGCGGTGGGGGGCTCAGGGAACCACGAAGGGAGCCCCCTCCATGCCGATGCTTCCCTTTAACCCCTGGTACACTGCGATCGTGTTTGATTGCGGTGTGCAAGGGGTTAACGTGTCGGGGGCGGTCCGTGACCGCCCCTGACACATTGTGCCGGGTGTCAGCTGTTATAATCAGCTGACACCCGGCCGCGATCAGCGGCGCTCACCACGTGGGCGCCGCTGATCGCTATAACATAATATTCCATCCATGGGACTAAGGGCCCAGGTCACATGGACGGAATATTACATCCAATGTAGGAAAGGGGTTAATTAAATTCATGTATAGTAAGCTGCACACACACTGTACTAATTGTATTTGTCACAGACATCTATATATATTACCTATTCTGTATGTATTTACTGTATGTAATCCATCTCTTCTATCCTGTCGGCTCCTGCAGTGATATTACAGTACACGGCAGATGAATTGCCGGCTTTTCGTCTATCTATCTATGTAGTATAAATAAATGTATGTATATATATATATGTGTGTGTGTGTCACTGACATCTATATATCTATGTATTCTATGTGTATATATCTATTCTGTCTATTCTATTCTAACCTGTCACTGTGATTTTACAGTAGGCGGCACATGAATTGCCGGCTTTTCAAAGGACACCGGTATGTAAATATTGGACAGCACTCACATGGTCTAAGTGCTGTGTGATTTTTTTTCTCACACTCATATGCTTGCATTGGTGAGTCTCGGTGACAATCGCAGAATGCTGCGATTTTACACACACGCTGAATACGCCAAAGAAAGTGATGAGAGCTGCCCCATAGAATAATGCTGGTCTGAGTGCTATGCGATGTTTTCTCGCATAGCACTTGTCCGTATTCTACGGTAGTGTGACTCAGGCCTAAGGACAACATCTGCAAGAAGTTTGTATGTTCTCCTGATGTTTGTGTGGGTTTCCACCGGGTTCTCTGGTTTTCTCCCACACTCCAAAGACATACTGATAGGAGTTTAAGAATATGAACCCCAATGGGGTCAGTGATGATGATGTCAGTAGAATGCTGTGGAATATGATGGCAATATAAAAGCAAAGCATAATAATAATCCCTATCAGTGAACTATATCTGATCACTGAATGCTTATTTTAATAGTCAGATCATATGATAAAACTTCATGGACTTTTAATTTTACTGTAGCGAACCTCATGCATGAGGCCATATTACTGCTTAGTGTGGCCTGATGCAGTACATTTTGTATTCTCCCCTAGAAGCACAGGCTCCATGGCAGTGTGCATTTTACACCAACATGATGTAATCTACAGATGCCACAAACAATTGCCCAACAATGAAGCTATTAATCTCATAATAATGTGCAGCTCACCATTACATTAGCCCGAACAATAGCCAGAATTTAAAGAAAGTGGTTCTGGTGTAAGTGAGATTTTATAATAAAAGACAAGAAAACCATTTTGTCTGATAACTGCTAAATAATAATCTTAATAATAATCTTTTTTTATATAGCGCCAACATATTCCACAGCGCTTTACAGTTTAACAGTTTCAAAACACAACAGTCATAAGTAACAACGTTAACAATACAATAATTAAAGCAAAATAAGACGAAATAAGACGACCCTGCTCGTGAGAGCTTACAATCTACAATGAGGTGAGGGAGATACAAAGTACAGGTGTGTATTTACAATGGTGTATTTACAATGATGGTCCAGCCATCTTGAGGGAGTGAGGGATGGATGGAGATAGTGAATGGGCTACACACGCACACTTACACAGAGAATGACTTTGATTAGTGAACGTGATCTGCTAAATATGCTAAATAACTGCTACTTTGTATGTAACCCCCCTTCTCATGTACAGCACCATGGAATTAATGGCACTATATAAATAAATAATAATAATAATAATAATAAAAATAATAATATTGATCTGTTGTGTATTACAGTGGGGTAGCTGAGTGGAGCTGTCCTTTAGTTTAAGGATGTGTTTCCAGGTGACGTATTCCGAGCACTTTGGACACAGCGGACACCCGCCCCGCCCAAAGCGCTGCCGGATTTTGTATGCGTGGTGATTCTGCATTCTATACATAGAACAGTGCTATTTATCTTGTGGATACCGTGCGTCTCCGCAAGATAAATAGACATGCTATGGTCTATAAAGACATGCCGCATGTGCGTATATGCAGGTTTGCCACCTACGTCTTTGTATGCATAGTGGAGACGGGATTTCATAAAATCCCCTCCACTATGCTGTAACATCTGGCCGCTGCGGATAGGACACTGCAGCTGTACGCAGCTTCTAATTCGCAGCAAATACGTCATGTGGAAATATACCCTTAAGCCAACGTCACACACAGCGATCGCATTATCGAGATCGCTGCTGAGTCACAAGTTTTGTGATGCAACAGCGATCTCACCAGCGAGATCGCTGTGTGTGACACTTATCAGTGACCGGCCCCCCTGCTGGATATCGCTGATTGTCCTGAAATGGCCTGGACATTTTTTTGATCGTTGGTCTCCCGCTGGCCAACATGCATCACTGCGTGTGGCAGGTGGTAGACCAGCGATCAGCGAGCTGGACGCTGGTAACCAAGGTAAACATCGGGTTTCTAAGCGCCGCGCGGCGCTTAGAAACCCGATGTGTACGTTAGAGACGAGCGCATTGGTGCAGGGACCTGGTAACCAAGGTAAACATCGGGTTTCTAAGTGCCGTGCGTCGCCTAGAAACCCGATGTTTACCTTGATTACCAGCTCCCTGCACCAGCACGCTGGTCTTCAATGTACACTGTGGGTAACTAAGCGACGTGCGTCACCTGTTACCCGTGTGTCGCTGTCCTGATTGCTGCTGAGATCTGCCTGTTTGGCAGCTCACCAGCGATCATAAAAAAAACAAAAAACACAAATATCCTGAACTAAAAAGTAAAAAATATACTGCAAATAATGCATAAAGGTAATAATAATAATAAGGGTATTTAGTAAACATAATTTTGATCAAAAAAATGTACAAGCCATCCCGCCACGTCACGGCAACCCTTGTGGGACAGTCCCTACTCTAGTATTTAAAACCTTTTCACTTGCCAAGTGACGTGAATGTGAATAAGGATCGAGCGGCTGAACCACTAGTAACAGCTTAGGCCGGACTGGATGGTTTTCCCAGCTCAGAAAAAGGGCGGTCACACCCATATATGCACTGAAAGCACAATGAAATGAATAAAAAACAAATCTGAACTGAGAAAAGTAAGTTAATGTGTATGCACAATGTAAGTGCATATTAACACATGACCATTAACCAGAGAAAAAAAACAAAAAACACAAATATCCTGAACTAAAAAGTAAAAAATATACTGCAAATAATGCATAAAGGTAATAATAATAAGGGTATTTAGTAAACATAATTTTGATCAAAATATTACTAGTGGTTCAGCCGCTCGATCCTTATTCACATTCACGTCACTTGGCAAGTGAAAAGGTTTTAAATACTAGAGTAGGGACTGTCCCACAAGGGTTGCCGTGACGTGGCGGGATGGCTGGTACATTATTTTGATCAAAATTATGTTTACTAAATACCCTTATTATTATTATTACCTTTATGCATTATTTGCAGTATATTTTTTACTTTTTAGTTCAGGATATTTGTGTTTTGTTTTGGTTTTTTTCTCTGGTTAATGGTCATGTGTTAATATGCACTTACATTGTGCATACACATTAACTTACTTTTCTCAGTTCAGATTTGTTTTTTATTCATTTCATTGTGCATTCAGTGCATATATGGGTGTGACCGCCCTTTTTCTGAGCTGGGAAAGCCATCCAGTCTGGCCTAAGCTTTTACTAGTGGTTCAGCCGCTTGATCCTTATTCACATTCACGTCACTTGGCAAGTGAAAAGGTTTTAAATACTAGAGTAGGGACTGTCCCACAAGGGTTGCCGTGACGTGGCGGGATGGCTTGTACATTATTTTGATCAAAATTATGTTTACTAAATACCCTTATTATTATTATTACCTTTATGCATTATTTGCAGTATATTTTTTACTTTTTAGTTCAGGATATTTGTGTTTTTTGTTTTTTTTTTCTCTGGTTAATGGTCATGTGTTAATATGCACTTACATTGTGCATACACATTAACTTACTTTTCTCAGTTCAGATTTGTTTTTTATTCACCAGCGATCATGTAGCAACACACCAGCGATCCTGACAAGGTCATATCGTTGTCGGGATCGCTGGTGAGTCGCTATGTGTGACGGGGCCCTAAGGCTTTTAAAAGCAGATTTGGGTTTTTAGCCTCTGACCTTTGGTTGGCACAGCAGATGAAGCCTTTTGTAGGCTTGGAACAGACTCTTTCTCTGGACTCCCTTGCTGTAGGAGGTGATGAGGCTTCTGCCCACTGTCAGTGACCCTCCAACCAAAGTAGCAGGATACACAGTCAGCACTGGAGCTGGTCAGAGACCACTCAAACTAGATGGTTAGGAGGATGCTACATGTGTTCTGGAACCACTTATTAAGTCATACAGGGAGTCTGCCTCACAAATGACTAATGGCGTCAGGCCCCGATAAGTCTCCACGGGTCATTGCACTGTCTACAAGTGATATATACTACACTCCCCTGAATATATTCTAGCCTCACCCTGGTAGGGAGTTTACATGGCCCCATGTTAAAGGTACACGTAAATAATGCAATCCACAATATCCTGTTCAAACACTATGCCATTTGTCACATTGATAATTAATTGAAAGACTGTAGATTGATCTCTCTCCTTCCTTCTCCTTGCCACATGCAGCAAGACTGACATTTGTAGTGAAGGTATTTTCAATTTTGCAAAAGTCAACCACCAGTAATGTCTGACTTCTCAACAGAACTCTGACTGTGGTTGCTGCCACCTGTCACATGCATTTCCATGTAACAAGAAGGTGTCAACACTTTGCAGCAAATGGTGGAAGTCACCCATTACGGGCAGTTGTAGCCTCTACACCACTCATCTCACTACAGTGGTGATGCCCCTGACCTTCTGTCAATGTTTACAAAGTAAATTAGTTGTTTTTTTCAGTCAACTTTACACCACTCCAGATCAGAACTAATTTACACCCCTGTATGAAAGGTACATAGTGAAGGAACACTTTCTACACTAGTAATATTTTATGTAGAATCAGAATTCCAGAGGCAACCTGCTGGAAAATGTTCTTATCTCAAAATGAAGAGTTGTTGTCTAATTTACAAAATTCACTTTCAAATTGCAATTATTGATTTCTGAGCCAATGAAGGTTAGCACCTCCTCACGAAGCTTTATTACAAGGAAACCTCTTGTTTTGGAAGAATCAGCACATCAGTTTAGTGGAAGGACAGCGCATTCACTTCAATATCATCATCTGGTGGCTGTGGAGGCAAATTATACAAATGCTCATTTATTTATTTATTTTACTAACATATTTAATTCCACAGCGCTTTATAGATATTGTAAGGGGGTGAGATAGAATTACCTCCTTGCTCCCCTTCCTCTAATTGTTCTCAGTGTATTGATGTTTAGATATGCTAATGTTGGTAATGTCTGTGTAAATATTTGTGGTACTGCTACATAAGTAATATGTATTACCGCTCACTTTTATGGTACTGCCACATTCATACGTGTGTTACCATTCTCTGTAGAACTGTATTATATTATGTTGTGTTCCTTCTAATGTAAAAATTATAACGTGTTGTCATGCTCTTCATTGTATATAATGTTTACTAATGCTCATGTACAGTTTAGGGAAAGTGAAATGTACCCTTCAGACAATAGAGGGTGGCATTATAGTGTTTGCAGTTTTTTATTACTAAGGGTAGCTGTAGTACTTAAGGGAACCACTAGATGGGGGCATACTAGTGTGCACTGTAGGTATAGTTCATAGTATGGTTTATAGAGGGTTAAAGTAGGAAGGGCTGCCGGGTGGTAAGACAGGAGTTTCTAGGAAGTTAGTTCAGACAGGGCCAGGGTGCCCAAGTGTCCACATGGGCTATAGGCCCGGACAGCTCGGCAGCTACGTAACATTAAATCTCTACAACCCACATTATCCATGGCCACTGTGCCTCATAGCAGTGGGCAAGAACAGGGAAGGAAAGATGTGGTGACTCATCGCCTGAGCGGATGCCTTTAGGGCAGGAGTCAGTTGGACAGAGGAGATGAAGGAAGTTGGAGCTTCGACGAGGTCGGTGCAGATGGGCCGGATGTTTTACCAGAGGCAACCAAACCTGGTGACTGATGATTTCAACTCTGGGGCGAAACAGGCAGAAGGAATTGTCATCTTGGTGAGGTTAGGCCAGGAAGGAACTGGGGATCAGTCTAAGACGGTCTGGTCCGGGTGTGTGCTGCACAGAAGCGACAGCAAAGCAGGGAGAGATAAGGAAACAAGTGAATCCCATGATGTGCCAACTGTGGATGTAACGTGTGAAGTATTAAGTAAATGTTCACATCTGGACTGTGTCTCCATTATGGAGGGTCGCCTGAAAGAGGGACCGTCATCACCTGGGAAGTGCCCAGGGGAACCTGAATTTGGAGATGCAAGTATGCTGAGAAAAAGAATACAGTTTTCTGTAGGGAAAGGTCAGGACACAGATGCTGTGGTATCTCTGGTCACGACTACAGTCCTGGCCTCCCCTTACAATATTATTAATAGCATGTGTGGCGCCCCTGAGGGTTCAGTTGCCACAGAGGTACTGCACCTCCTCATCAGGTGTGGTACCCCACCATCCATGTGAGTTGGAGGCTCCTACCCACGCTCCAACACTCGCATCCCACACAACACGGTAGTTCAGCAAAGCCACATTGCGGCTCCCTGCTTGGAGTGTAGCAGAGCACCTTTGGAGGCTCCCTGCTTGGAACACGAAACGTGCTGGGAGGCGGGTGGAGTTTAGAATACATAAAAGAGTGGGAAGGCTTAGAATTTCAGTCAGTCAGTTTGAAGTCAATGAGTGGGGAGAGAAGATCCCTGGGAGAGGGATGGAGGAAGGAGGTGCTGCAGCAGATCTCAGTGACCTGGGTCTGCTGGCACGGGAAACGAAAGAAAGAGAAGGACATTGAACAGAAACCTGATCTTCCATAAGAAGGAAAGACTAGTACGGAACGTAGGAGTAAAAGGGAACAGAGGACGTGGGTTAGAGGAAGAACCCTGCCTAGAAGTTCTAAGCGCAAGGCCGTGGCATGGTCCCCGAGGTTGTATGGACAGTAATGGTTCTGCAGCAGACACCGGTGGAGTAGTGGGCTGTAAATGCACTACTCCCATCTAAGACTTGGGGGCACAACAGCAACCTTGATAGTGAGCCGGGATTCAGGAGAAGGAGTCCCCGAAGCAGGCTACAGCTGTCTGCCATACAAGTATAGTTCTTGGGAACATCTGTCAGGAGGAACTCCAGTGTAACTCAGTGCTAGGAGATCTTCACACTTAAAGGCACTATAGAGGAGACGTTCAGAAAGGCACATGTTGGCGGAGTGTTGGAAGGGAGCGTCCTATCTTGCCTGGAGGTCGACTGAGTTCCTGACCCGGAGGTCACAGCACGGAGGCAGGCACCTGTGTGTACTACAGACTATGAGTAAAGGTTTGGAACTACAAGCCCTGGTGTCCTCCATTCATTCCCGCGCCAACACACCTGGTACCGCTGCATCTGGGTACCCTCTTCTACACTGCCTGCGCCTCTCAGTTACCCCTCCATCTACACTGCCCTGGGACTACAACTACAGCTCCACCTGTGGGGAGCTTCACCATCTTGGCTGCAAAACACCACCAGTCCTAGAGGATCTGCATGCAGCGTCGGCTTAACATCTCCCTTGCCGAACACCACAGGTGGTGTCACGAACTATTCATCAATTCTATTTCATTGTTCTTTCACCCCCTTTTGCCATGGAGCCCAAGGGCCACGGACTGGGTCACAGCTTCCGTGACAACTCCCACTGAGATCAACGGGCCCGGTGCCGAGTACCCCGATAGCCCTGATCGGGCGCGCAACATGCAAAAGGAAGATAATGCTTATTAGATGTGCAATCTAAAAATAATCAACGTTTCAGTCTAGAATTCAGACCTTAGATGAATTGCTATTAAGACAAGCATGCTGAAAATAGCACTATGCCAGTACCAGGTAGGAGCTCCAATGATCTGTGCATATTCTGTCATGTCATTATACGCCAAATATGTGTGTAGATTATAAGAATACAAGTAATTCCATTCCTCTATAAAATGAATGCGGTGCTCTATTGCAGAGAAATCTACTTTAGAAGTGGTATGCAAATTAGTCTGGAAGTGCTCTGGGCGGGACGCAGAACTTCACCTGCCCAAGCTCCCAGCTCTATTCTCAGCCTAAGGCCGGAGTCACACTAGCATACAGCACAGCCAAGTTCTGTATGATGTTTTATCGGACAGCACTTGGCCCAATGTTACACTATGGGGCAGAGCAGATGAGCTATTATTTTCTCATGCCAATTCAGTATGAGACAACAATCGCAGCAGTGCTGCAGTTGGCAGCGAGACTTGGCTCACTAGCACCCATACATGTCTACAGGTGCGTGTGAATTTTCAGACTGCACTTGGATATCATCCCAGTACAGTCCAATATACGCCAAGATGGGCAATGGAGCCGAGGGTCATTAGCATATCACATCCGATGCCATACGCTACTGTGATTTCAGCCTAACTATGCGCCCCCACTAGGTGAATGACAGCAGTGCTGCAGCATGTTAGAGTGAAGCTATGGTCACACTATCAGTACTTGTAAGCCAAACAAGGTGAGGAACAATGAGAGAAAAAGTACAATAGAAACACCTCACCACTTTTGTATTTATCACCCACTCCTGGTTCTGGCTTACAAATACTGATGTGAAAAACTGACCAAATTCTGATAGTGTAATTGCAGCCTTAGGTTAAAGGCCCCGTTACACTCATCAATGTCCCAGCGATCCCACCAATGATCCAACGTGGATGGGATCGCTGGGACATAGTTGTCACATAGACAGCCCCTCCAGCGATAAGGACCAGCGAGCAAGCTGGTATCCAAGGTAAACAGCGGGTATCCATGAGCCGCGCGGCTCTTAGATACCTGCTGTTTACTCTGGAAACCAGCTCCCAGCGTCGCTGATCGTTGGTCTCTCGCTGTCACACGCAGAGATGCGTGCTGGCCCGCGGGAGACCAATGATCAAAAAGCGATACTCGGCAGGGGGGGGTGGTCGCTGATACATGTCACACCCAGCGATGTCGCTGGCGAGATCGCTGTAGCGTCACAAAATCAGCGATCTCGCTGGCGATCTCGCTGTGTGTGACGGGGCCCTAAGAATAAAGCTGGGAAGCTCAGGCAGCTGAAGTGCTACACCCAACCCATCGCACTTTGCAAATCACTTTTAAAGTGGATTGTTTAGCAATACAGCAGCGCTTTCCTTTAATAAAAGTGTGAGTTAATTTGCTTCTTATTAGTAAGAATGAGTTTTTGGGGAAGTTAAATATACAGTCGAATTATTACATTATCACACAATATTGAAAAATGACCACTTTAGTTTTTTTTTTGTTTTTTTAAATGAGCACTTTAGTTTTCCAACATTACGAACTTGTAGTTGAATACTATCAGTATAATATCAGTATAGCTAAATTATAATAGTAAAAAAATACATTTGAAAGGAGAACAACATCTTAGAAGTCACTTCCATTTTTCCTGTGCTTTTATCTTTAAAGGCTAATGGGGTATAGATTATTAGTCTGCGACCAACCGATCTGTGCCCAGCAGGAAGCTGAAGTCATTAAAGAAGGAATGCATTACCAGTGGAATGACAGCCATCTTATATTATGATTATTGACATGGGCTAACATTCCACTACGCTGGTTGTATGGGGTGAGCTGTTCACGATTCCCCAGCACGTGTGGCCGTACACATAGGCCCCTATTCAGAGCCCCTGGATGCCATCTTGATGAATTATGTCCCATACAAATATGGCTCTTACTATTTTTTCCTCAAAGCATCGCAGTCTTCTGAAGATGTTATCATTCAAAGACCTCATTCTAGCGTCCCCACTGTCATTCCAGTCATTCTTCATGACAACTGCACTGAAGCTCAATTTAGCAATAGTCCCATACAACCCCAAAAAACCCAATGTAAATAGTAAAAAAATCAAATTCATACTCTGAGGCCTTGTTTTATATGTGTTGATTTGCTTTGTGTGGCATTTTTTTATATCTCACTTTTTTAACTAGTGGTGAGAGACCAATAAAAAAGCGATCATAACGGAATGGATGATGACTTTGCAGTAAGTTATTTGCTAATGAGAACCATTGTATAAGATACAAGTAGGCTCAAACCCGTATATTTCCCTATCAATAAGAACAACATAAATGGGATTTTGAAGCAGAATGAAGCATCTTTATTAAAGGCAAATTGCTGTGTTTTCAGATTTGTCTGGATTGTTGCTTTAAAGAGGTTGCATGGGACAAAGCTTTTTATTTTTTTCATTTTTAGATCTATTGTTCTTTAAGGGCAGTTTAATAGTGCCCTCTGGAAAGTGGCAGGAAATGTTGTTCCTATTAAATGAATCAGCAATCATATAATCATATAAGATGTTTTTGGGTCATATCCTCTTTAGCAAACCATCCTCTTTGACAGCTATTTGTCATTTCCATTTAAAAAGATTTTAACAACAACTTTTGGCTGGTGCTCCTTGATATCTTTGGCCATGACACAAGTCTCACGGGCAAAGAACTCCATGTGCTGCTGCATCGCAGTGTAATGTGGTTTCATTGCGACCCGGCTAAGTTCACACGTACCGGAACTCTCGCGGAAATTACCACGAGAATTCCGGAATTCCATTCCGCGGGAAAATCGCATTTTAAATTCCCGCAATTTTCCCGCGGAAAAACTAGCATTTTGCAAGCGTAATTAGCTTGCAAAATGCTAGCGTTTTCCAAGCGATATGTAGCATCGCTTGGAGAACTGATTAACAGGTTGGTCACACTCGTCAAACATAGTGTTTGACGAGTGTGACCAACTTTTTACTATTGAGGCTGCCTATGCAGCATCAGTAGTAAAAGATAAAATGTAAAAAAAAATAAAAAATGGTGTTATTCTTACCTTCCGACATCCCGCGCAGCTGTTCCCAGTAATCCTTTGCGAAAATGCCCTCGATAACGTCCGTTCTCGCGGGATCGCGATGTCTCGCGGTAATTCGCAATGACATCGCACGAATGACCGCGAGACTTCGCGATCCCGCGAGAACAGACGCCATCGCGGGCATTTTCGCAAAGGATTACTGGGAAAGAGAGCGTGGAGAGAGGCGGGAAGGCTGCGCGGGACGTCGGAAGGTGAGAATAACAATATTTTTTATTTTAAATTCTATTTTTTACAGGGATATGGTACCCAAAGCCCGGAGGACAGTCTCCTCTCCTCCGCACCATGGGTACCATCTGCAAATGTTCTGCTTACTTTCCGCATGGTGTGCACAGCCACATGCGGGAAGTAAGCGGAACAATGCATTCCTATGGGTGCGGGATCGCCGCGATTCCGCAAAATTAATGAGCATGCTGCGGTTTTTACTGTGAAGCGATTCCGCCACGGTAAAAACCGCAGCATTAGCACAGCATTGCGGAATCTCATAGGAATGCATGGGATGCTTATTTTTCACGTTTTTGCGGCAAAATCGCGCGGTTAAAACCGCCGCGGAAACGCGAAAAAAATGCAACGTGTGAACTCAGCCTAGTCTTTATTGCATAGTGGTCATCTTGACATTTCTGTAAAATTCAGTCACAGACAGACTGAGCTCCATAGTAGACTATGATTTTTCCTTTTTTACTGCAATACTGTGGGTATAAAAAGTATTGAAAAAGATATATATACAGTATATATATATATATATATATATACACACACAATATATATATATGTATGGGCAACTAGCCAGATGGGCTAATAAATAGCACTTTGACTGGATTTCTTTTGGTGTGCTGCTTTCATCTTGAGTACTATTTTTGAGGTTTGGCATATGCCTGGAAGGCTTGCACCCGCATTGTCTGTTCATTTTTTGTGCTGCTTTTTCCCTTTTTCACACACACACACATATATATATATATATATATATATATATATATATTTACAATATATTTTAAAAAATGAAATCAAAGAAATAGAAAAATAATTAACATACTTGATTTTGCCGAATCTGTAAAAGACCGATCCATCAAAATATAACATTTATTAAATCGTACAGTAAACTACCGTACATACTCATGTATAAGTCGACCCAAGTATAAGCCAAGGCACCTAATTTTGCCACGAAAAACTGGGAAAACTTATTGACTCGAGTATAAGCAGGGTATGCATTTTCCTCTCTTCCCCATCCTTATATGCATGGCCCCCATCCTGTCCTTGTCTGCATGGCTCCCCATGCCTGTCCTTGTCTGCATTGCTCCCTGTCCTTGTCTGCATACCTCCCCATCTCTGTCCTTGTCTGCATGGCTCCCCATCTCTGTCCTTGTCTGCATGGCTCCCCATCTCTGTCCTTGTCTGCATGGCTCCCCATCCCTGTCTTTGCATGCATGGCTCCCCATCACTGTCCTTGTCTGCATGGCTCCCCATCACTGTCCTTGTCTGCATGGCTCCCCATCTCTGTCCTTGTCTGCATGGCTCCCCATCCCTGTCTTTGCATGCATGGCTCCCCATCACTGTCCTTGTCTGCATGGCTCCCCATCTCTGTCCTTGTATGCATGGCTCCCCATCCCTGTCCTTGTATGCATAGCTCCTTATCCACTATCCTTGTATGTATGGCTCCCCATCCATGTTCTTGTATGCACGGTTCCTCATCCCTATAAAAAAACACATCTTACCTTCCTTCCTTACGCGCCCTTGCTGCATCTCGTTCCGATGTCAGCAGCTCTTCCGGTTGAGCGATCACGTGTCCCCACTCATTAACGTAATGAATTTTCACCTCTCTCCACACCTGTGGGAGTGGAGAGAGGTGAATATTCATTACCTTAATGAGCGGGCACCCATGATAGTCCGGCCGCTGCTGGAAGCAGGCGGTTGCGTTTGTAACTGTGCGCGCTGTAAGAGAAATGAATATTCATTGCCAGTGTAGTGAATATCCATTTCTCTTTAGCAGTGGGCACAGACTTTAGCTGCAGCTGCTGGCTCCTGCCTCCTGTGGCCATCTGCTCCAGCGCTCCCCCCCGCCATCTTCTGAGACAATCACTTGTGAATAAGCTGAGTGGGGCGTTTTCAGCACAAAAAAATGTGCTGAAAAACTCGGCTTATACCTGAGTATATATGGTAAATGAAGAGAAAGAAATCGAAATGCCAGAATTGCATATTTTTACTCACCTCCCTAAAAAATGCAATAAAAAGCAATCAAAATGTCATAGGTCAAATTGTTATTAATAAAATGGCAGCTTACCACACAAAAAGAGCCCTCATACAGCTCCATTAGTGGAAAAATAAAAATGTTACGGATCTTGGAAAATGGCGACACAAAGCACAACAAAATGTATTCCATAATCCAGGATTTTTTTCCATGACTTAAATAAAAAAAATTTGGTACAAGTTTGGCATCTCCATAATTCCACTGACCTGGAAAATGTTTCCAGTTCATTTTTACTGCATAATAAACACTGTAAAAACTAAACTCAAAAAACTATGTTGGAATTGCATTTTTTCAACATTTCATCTTGTGATTTTTTTCCCCTTTTTTTGGTACATAGTATTTTAAAATGAATGAAGTCAATGAAAACTACAACTTGTCCCACAAAAAGCAAGCTTTCATTTGACTATGATGAAGGAAAGATAAAATATGATGGCTCTTGAAAGAACGGCAATGAGGACCCTTGACATGGGTTACAAGCTTTCATATTTTGGACAAATATTGAGCAAAACCTCATGAATTTTTTTTTACATCTTTTTCATGCTTTTGTTACACATTTTTTCATTTTTATGCAGGTCCTTTATTGGCTGGGCGAATTTGGGGTGCCTTTCCCTGTGGGGTGCACTTACATAGTGCTGTACTATCTGCCTCATCTAACAGTAAGGGCGTCACTAATAGGCTGTAAGATAGACACTGTGCGCTACACCTATCTGTTTGCCCATCAAGTCTTATCCGTGTGTATTTATAATACTAGGCAGCCTCCTCCATGAAATGGTACATGTTTTAAGTATTTTTTTTCACTAGTATATTGCACCAGTGCTGCTTCCACCTTTATCAGGCAGGGATGCTGCATCCTATAGTACATTAACATTGTGACCTATGTTGGTAAATATGGCTGACTACTTTCTGGGATGTTTTTTTTAATTTCATCTATTTTTGGTGACTTGCTTTTGGAACAAGGTGAAGAAAAAAATTGAAGCGCAAAAATAATAAATTAATTTGTCATTAAGGGGTTAAATAAGAAATGTACCAAAAGATTACACCTAGTAATTAGCCACTTCTAAGTAGAGTGCAGAAGTGCCAGGGTGTGATGGAAAGTGTATGAACGCCTTCACATGCAAAGACCAAGTATTTTTATGTAGATATTGTAAGATCTCTTCCAGGAATGTGTTCATGGGCTGACTACTATTCAAAACATGATGTCATAGAGAGATTACGAAATCTAAGGCAGCTGCCAGCTGGACTTTGCATTGAGAAAGTAGTTAGAGCTTATGAAGTGCTTGCAAAGTGCCAGACGACCCTTTAAATTCTCCTGCTACTTTTAGTAAGGGCTCATTTCAACTTCAGTTTTTCTCATGTACAAGCAAAACAATTATTTGGATCAGAGTTTGATCAGAGTGTACTCTGATCAGTTTTCCTCTTACGTGGAGAAAGAGACAAAAAAGTTTCTGCACCTTCTCCTTTCTGTTAATCATAGTTGAAAAACAATGTCTGACTTTCATTTGTTCATTTTCATAGATTTTTGATTTATTATTACTTTTCTCAGATTCAAGTTATTTGTGTGACACATTCAAAATATATGTCTCAGGAGGCAGGCTCAGACGGTGTTAGGCCCAGTATGGATTGCACGTGATTGCACAAAGGTTAGAAAGGGTACCGTATCCCTGGATAACATGTATGGATAGCGTACACATTCAAAATATATGTCTCAGGAGGCAGGCTCAGACGGTGTTAGGCCCAGTATGACTGGGTAGGTCATAGCGTGGTACTGCATAGGCCATGAGTTCGCGGAAAGCTGTGCTTTCCACCAACCGAAAGGGCATCATCTCAAACGAGATTAGTTTGGCAATGGGGGCGTTCAAACCCAGTGTACGCGGATGAGAGACTGAGTACTTTCTTGACCTACTCATAGTGTCTGGGAGGGTGAGCTGGACTTGAGAGCTGCATATGGTGGAAGTAGCGGTGGACAGGGCGGACTGAGAGAGGGTTGATGATGGTGATGGAGTTGGTGTTCTTTCTGATGGCCTAGAATCAGTCTTTCATTGATATAACAGTGGGATTCCCTGACTGCTGTGGTCTTGCAACGACACCTCAACATTTGCTGCTGTGCTAACCGGTGGGCTTACAGTGGGGGAAACAATGTAGCGTTGCTGACTACCTTCGTTGTGATCAGTTGCACATGTGGCACTTGAGGTTTGGTGTTGTGTCCATGCTTGCAAGTGCATGCTGGTTAAATGTCTAAGCATGCAACTGGTATTCAAATTTTTCAGATTTTTCCCTCGGATAAAGGTCTTTGCGCACTTCTTACAGATAACCTTGGCCTGATCATGAGGATTTTGTTCAAAAAAGTGCCACACAGCACTCTTCCTACTTTGGCAGACATTTTGCGGCCTAGCACGCTGTGATCTTTTGACCCTCTGGACAAGCTGTCCAGCAACTCTTTTGATGTTTGGAACCTGTCTTTGGAGTGCTCCGGGCCTGCCAGATAACAGCTGTTGCGATGTCGATGTCTGCTGTGGATGCTCCTCATCTGAGCTATTGGAAGCAGCACCCTCTTCCCCCAATGGATGCCAATCTGGGTCAACAACTGGGTCATCCATCACCTCCTCTTCTATGTCATGTGCACCTTTCTCTGTGTCACCGTGTATGGTGGTATAGTGTGCGGGAAGGGGCACCTGAGTCTCATCAGGGTCAAAATCTGGCTCTGTACACTGCGAGGACAATGTAGTGCTCTGAGTGAATGTACCAGCAGAATCATCCATCAGCGGCTGTGCATCAGTGCACTCCATGTCAGATTCATCTTGGCCTGGGTAATTCACCATTTCACTTGATAATCCAGGCATGGTATGTGAAAACAGCTCCATGGAGTAATCAGTAGTATGGCCTGCGTCATCCTTCAATCTTGGTTGGGGTGAAGGACACAAGGAAAGGTGTGGTTCATGAACATGAGCCTCCAATGACGACTCAGTGCTTTTACTTTTTACAACTGAAGAAGAGGAGGCGATAGAGCTGGAGGCTGAGTCAGCAATGTAAGACAAAACGTTTTCCTGATGCTCTGCCTTTAAAAGCGGTTTGCCAACTCCTAGAAAACTAAGCGTTCGAGGCCTTATGTAGCCAGATGATGACGCAGGGTCAGCACCTCCTGCATTCGGTCCTATTTTGCTCTTGCCACTACCATCAGATCCACCACCAACACCATCATTACCAGCTGCCAACCCCCGCCCAATTCCACGGCCTCTTCCACCAGCCTTCCTCATTTTTGGTAGAAATGTAGACAAAATCCAACAAACTATATAGTAATGTAAAACAAGGTACAAGGTGTCTATAGGACAGGGGATATTTAGAATTTCTGCACACACTTGTGGACAGTGGACACTTTTGGATTGTGTGAGGCCCACTGATATCTGAGCGCTATGTGACAGGCTCGATGGCACAGCTGCCTGTGACCAAAGTGACGAGAGGATAATGGAGATTTTGAATCTCTGCGCACACTTTTGGACACTGGACACTTGTGGATTGTGTGAGGCCCACTGATATCTGAGCGCTATGTGACAGGCTCGATGGCACAGCTGCCTGTGACCAAAGTGACGAGAGGATAATGGAGATTTTGAATCTCTGCGCACACTTTTGGACACTGGACACTTGTGGATTGTGTAAGGCCCACTGATATCTGAGCGCTATGTGACACGCTCGATGGCACAGCTGCCTGTGACTAAAGTGACGAGAGGATAATGGAGATTTTGAATCTCTGCGCACACTTTTGGACACTGGACACTTGTGGATTGTGTGAGGCCCACTGATATCTGAGCGCTATGTGACACGCTCGATGGCACAGCTGCCTGTGACCAAAGTGACGAGAGGATAATGGAGATTTTGAATCTCTGCGCACACTTTTGGACACTGGACACTTGTGGATTGTGTGAGGCCCACTGATATCTGAGCGCTATGTGACAGGCTCGATGGCACAGCTGCCTGTGACCAAAGTGACGAGAGGATAATGGAGATTTTGAATCTCTGCGCACACTTTTGGACACTGGACACTTGTGGATTGTGTGAGGCCCACTGATATCTGAGCGCTATGTGACAGGCTCGATGGCACAGCTGCCTGTGACCAAAGTGACGAGAGGATAATGGAGATTTTGAATCTCTGCGCACACTTTTGGACACTGGACACTTGTGGATTGTGTGAGGCCCACTGATATCTGAGCGCTATGTGACAGGCTCGATGGCACAGCTGCCTGTGACCAAAGTGACGAGAGGATAATGGAGATTTTGAATCTCTGCGCACACTTTTGGACACTGGACACTTGTGGATTGTGTGAGGCCCACTGATATCTGAGCGCTATGTGACAGGTTCGATGGCACAGCTGCCTGTGACCAAAGTGACGAGAGGATAATGGAGATTTTGAATCTCTGCGCACACTTTTGGACACTGGACACTTGTGGATTGTGTGAGGCCCACTGATATCTGAGCGCTATGTGACACGCTCGATGGCACAGCTGCCTGTGACCAAAGTGACGAGAGGATAATGGAGATTTTGAATCTCTGCACACACTTTTGGACACTGGACACTTGTGGATTGTGTGAGGCCCACTGATATCTGAGCGCTATGTGACACGCTCGATGGCACAGCTGCCTGTGACCAAAGTGACGAGAGGATAATGGAGATTTTGAATCTCTGCGCACACTTTTCGACACTGGACACTTGTGGATTGTGTGAGGCCCACTGATATCTGAGCGCTATGTGACACGCTCGATGGCACAGCTGCCTGTGACCAAAGTGACGAGAGGATAATGGAGATTTTGAATCTCTGCGCACACTTTTGGACACTGGACACTTGTGGATTGTGTGAGGCCCACTGATATCTGAGCGCTATGTGACAGGCTCGATGGCACAGCTGCCTGTGACCAAAGTGACGAGAGGATAATGGAGATTTTGAATCTCTGCGCACACTTTTGGACACTGGACACTTGTGGATTGTGTGAGGCCCACTGATATCTGAGCGCTATGTGACACGCTCGATGGCACAGCTGCCTGTGACCAAAGTGACGAGAGGATAATGGAGATTTTGAATCTCTGCGCACACTTTTGGACACTGGACACTTGTGGATTGTGTGAGGCCCACTGATATCTGAGCGCTATGTGACACGCTCGATGGCACAGCTGCCTGTGACCAAAGTGACGAGAGGATAATGGAGATTTTGAATCTCTGCGCACACTTTTGGACACTGGACACTTGTGGATTGTGTGAGGCCCACTGATATCTGAGCGTTATGTGACAGGCTCGATGGCACAGCTGTGACAAAAGTGACTAGAGGATAAGGGAGATTGGATTGCTTTTAAAAAAGCAGTTTGCGGAGCAGTGGGTAAACAGCAATGCCAGCGTGTCAGGAAGCCTTAAAAGGCAGCCCAACAACCAACACCACTGATACACCACAATATAGCCTCCCCTTGCACTGAACACACAGTGACTTGTGTGTTGTGCAGGCCAAAACGCTAGCAGCAGAAGCAGTTTTTTTGTCTTCTTCCCTGCCTAACGCTCTCCCTACAGAATCAGCAGCAACCTCTCCCTATACTAAGATCGGCAGAAGTAAGATGGCGGTCGGCGTGCACGCCCTTTTATACCCCCTGTGACGCCCACCAAAGCAAGCCAATCACTTGCATGCCCTTCTGAAAGATGGTGGTGACCCATGCCTAGGTCATCACGTTGCCCACAGTGTCCGTGGATCCTGATTGGCTGAAAAAGAGCGCAAAACAAACTTTTGAAACGCGACTTTGGCGCGTAAGTCGCCGACCTCGTGGCCGACCTCATCCTAGGGTCGGGTTTCGTTTCATGAAACCCGACTTTGCCAAAAGTCGGCGACTTTTGAATTTTTTCGACCCGTTTCGCTCAACTCTAGTGACTACGGAAAAAATAGACGTAGATTTTCATTTTTCAATACATACACCGTATAGAGCTGTATGCTCCTCACACACTACCGTGTACCAGCAGGTATCATGGACAAATACATGCTATCTGTGTTTGACTCCGTAAAAAAACAGACGGAGATTTAAAATTTTCCATACACACACCATATACAGCTGTCCGCTTCTCAAATAGTATCGTATATCTGCTGTTTGGATTACGGTCCAATCTATACAGAGACAGTGCGTGTGTGTGTGAGAGCATAAATACATAGACGGACATTTACATTTTTCCATATACCGTATAGAGCTGTCCGCTTCTCTAACAGTATCGTATATCTGCTGTTGACTCCATCAAAAAATAGACGGAGATTTAAAATTTTCCATACATACATTGTATAGAGCTGTCAGCTTCTCAAACAGTATCGTATATCTGGCATTTGTCTTACAGTCAAATCTATACAGAGACAGCGTGTGTGTGTGACTCCATAAAAAAGCAGATGGAGATTTAAAATTTTCCATACATACACCGTATAGAGCTGTACACTCCTCACACTCTACCGTGTACCAGCTGGTATCACGGACAAATACATGCTATCTGGTTGTGATTCTGTGAAAAAATAGACGGAGATTTTAATTTTTCCATACATACACCGTATAGAGCTGTCCACTTCTGATACAGTACCGTATATCTGCTGGTTGGATTACAGTCAAATACATACTGGGAGAGCGTCTGTGACTAAGGAAATCTATACGGAGATTTAAATTTTTGCCTACACCTTATACAGCTGTACGCTCCTCAAACAGTACCATATATCTACTGGTATTTTTGTTACATTTTCACAAACATGAGGAAGTATGGTGGAAGAGGCCATGAACGTGGGCGGGGGGGCAGCTGGTACTGATGGTGGCAGTTGTGCATCTGCTGGTTATGCCAAAAGCACAATAGCAGCTAAGGCAGGAGGTGTTGAGCCTGCGTCGTCTGGCACAAAAAGGCCTGTAAGGTTCCCTTTTCTGGGAGTAGGAAAACTGCTTTTAAAGCCGAAGCATCAGGGACAGGTTTTGGCTTACATTGCCGAAGCAGCTCTATTGCCTCCTCTTCGGAACTTTCAAAACCTGCAAGCACTGTGTCATCAGTGCAGGGTTCTGGTCAGGAAAAACACCTTTCCTTCTGTCCTTCACCCACACCAAAAGTGAAGGATGCGGCAGCCCACACTTCAGATAACTCCATGGAGCTCTTTTCACATACCATGCCTGGGTTATCCAGTCAAGTCCTGAATTCCTCAGTCCAAGATGAATCTGACATGGAGTGCACTGATGCACAGCCACTGCTAGATGATTCTTCTGGTACATTGACCCACAGCACAACATTGCCCTCATAGTCTACTGAGCCAGAATCTGACCCTGATGAAACTCAGGTGCCCCTTCCGGCATACTATACCACCTTACACGGTGACACAGAGGAAGGTGCAGATGAAATTGAAGAGGAGGTGATGGATGACCCAGTTGTTGACCCAGATTGGCATCCATTGGGGAAAAGGGTGCCACTGGCAATAGCTCAGATGAGGAGAAGGATCCGCAGCAGGCATCGACATTGCAGCAGCGGTTATCTGGCAGGCCCGTAGCTGTACAAAAACGTGGACCAAAAACTAAAAGAGTTGCAGGACAGCTTGGCCAGATGGTCAACTTAGCACAGCGTGCAAGGCCAGAAAGTGTATACCATAGTAGGAAGAGTGCAGTGTGGCACTTCTTTGTCAAAAATCCTACTGATGAGGCAAAAGTTACCTGTAAGAAGTGCAGAAGGACCTTTAGCCGAGGGAAAAATCTCATAAATTTCAATACCAGTTGCATGCTTAGACATTTAACCACCATGCACTTGCAAGTGTGGACGGACTACAAAACCTCAGGTACCATATGTGCACCTGCTCCGACTGAAGGTAGCCAGCAATGCTCCATCGCTTCCCCCATTGTAAGACCATCGCCACCGGTAAGCACACCACCAACAATAAATGTTGAGGTGTCGTCGCAAGGCCAAAGCAGTCAGGGAATCACAATGGTTTTGCAACAAAACACTGAATCTAGGCCATCACCACCAACACCATCACCAACCCCCTCTCAGTCCATCCGGTCCACCTCTAGTTCCCCCATATGCAGCTCTCAAGTCCAGCTTACCCTAGCAGACACTCTGAGTAGGACAAGAAAGTACTCATCCTCTCATCCGCGTTCACTGGCTTTGAACGCCTTCATTGCCAAACTGATCTCATTAGAGATGATGCCCTTACATTTGGTTGAAAGCAAAGCTTTCCGAGATCTCATGGCCTATGCTGTCCCACACTATGACCTACCCAGTCGGCACTTCTTTTCTCAAAAAGCCATCCCTGCCCTCCACCTGCATGTGAAAGACCGCATTGTCCATGCACTCAAACAATCAGTGAGTGGAAAGGTGCACCTCACAAAAGATGCATGGGCCAGTAGGCATGGCCAGGGCCGTTACGTGCACTGTCCATCACTGTGCACTGGGTTAATGTGGTGGATGCAGGCTCCACAGGGGACAGCGGCGGTGGAACAGTGCTGCCTAGCTCACGGTATAGGAAACAGTTGACTGTAGGTGTTCGACCCTCCTCCTCCTGCTCCAGAAGCGAAAGCTCGACAACAGAGCGCAGTCGCACGAGCACTCCATCTGCAGCTGCCAGTGTTGCACATGAGGTGTCCCACTATCGAACAGCTAGTGGTAAGCAGCAACAGGCTGTTTTAAAGATGATGTCTTTGGGCGACAACAGACACACCGCGGAGGTACTGGCCGACTATTTGCAGTGACAAACTGAGTCATGGCTGGGTAGTCTACATCTTGAGCCAGGCAAGGTAGTCAGTGATAACGTCGCTCGGCCGTACAGTACAGTCATATGCAGAAGCTGCAGTGATTGCTCCACCTCCCCAAGCAACGCCTAATCATAGACGTTGCAGCAAGGTGGAACTCCACCCTGCACATGGTTGAGAGGCTGTGCAAACAGAGGCAGGCTGTAATGCATTTGTGGGAGGATACACGGGCAGGCAGTTTGAGGGCAGACATGGAGTTGTCGGGTGTGCAGTGGTCAAAGCTGAAAGACCTCTGTAAAGTCCTTCAGTGTTTTGAGGAATGCACACGGCTAGTAAGAGCAGACGACGTCATCATAAGCATGAGCATCCCAATTATGCATCTGCTCATGCAAAGTTTGACGCACATTAAGGATTAGGCGTCTGTAGCAGAAGAGGAACAGGAGGAGGAGAGAAGCCTTGATGACAGTCAGCCATTGTCTGGTCAGGGAACTGTCATGGATGAGATGGAGGAAGAGGAGGAGGAGGATGAGGGGGATGATTATTTTGGGGAGAAGGATGCTTCTCAGGGGGCAAGAGAAAATGTTGGCGTGGCAAGGTCAGGTACTGGGTTTGTGTGTGACTGTAGGAATGTGGATTTGCCAGAAAGTGCTCCTCCACCCACCACTGCCAGTGCATCATTGACACCTGGAACATTTGCCCACATGTGTGAATATGCCTTGCAAATCCTAAAAAAGGACCCCCGCATTGCCAAAATGATGAAGGATGACTACTACTGGTTGGCGAGCATCCTCGATCCACGCTATAAAGGCAAGTTACACAACATCATGCCACAGGAGAACCAAGAGATAATATTGGCTAACAAACAAGCAACTCTGGTAAACCGTTTGTTTGAGGCATTCCCAGCACACAGCAACAGTGCTGGTTCTCCCACGAGCTGAAGTGGGCAAAATGGAAGAGGTGTTCGTGGTGCACACAGCCGAAGTGGCATTGGAGACAAAGGTTTCATGACCATGTTGTGGACTGATTTCTCAAGTACCGCTCACACGACTCGTAATACTGCATCGATTAAAAGTGACAGGAGACAGCAGTTGTCAACTATGGTTCAAACTACTTCTCCTCCCATATCGATGTTCTCCCTCACAGGTCATTCCCCTTTGACTATTGGGCCTCTAAACTGGACACCTGGCCTGAATTGGCACAATATGCCTTACAGGAGCTCGCTTGCCCTGCTGCTAGTGTGCTATCTGAAAGAGTCTTCAGTGCTGCTGGATCAATCCTGACAGAAAAAAAGGACCCGTCTGTCGACCCAAAATGTTGATGCTCTAACCTTCATTAAAATGAACCATGCATGGGTCTCAAAGGATTTTGTCCCAGCTTCTACTGATGACACATAGGTTGCCAGAAATTTGGCTCACTTTGTCCTCTTCCTCGGACTTGTCAAATTCCTCCATTTGTAGCTGCTGAATATACAGCCTACACATCAACATATTCCATTTTTTAAACCACTTTAACTGGGCTGCCCCCCCAAGGGCTGGGGTCACCACCTGGTGCACCCGGGCAAGTGCCGTTGCTCTGAACAGGTGGTTGGGCGCACTCTTGGCCGATGACACTGGCACAGGGCCGCTCATAGTACAATACAGTGTTTCCGACGGTGAGGCGGCCCACTCACCGTCAGACACACCGGCGTACAATGAGGTGCCCTGTGCCAGTACCGTCGCCCACGAGTGGGCACCCCCGCTTGCTCATGGCCACAGCCCTTGCAAGTTGCAATACTTACCTCTCCCTGTTCCACCGCTGTGTAGTCTGGGCAGTTAAATACTTCACAGGGACGGCCACTACAAATTTGGTGAACTGATCGATGATGGTTAAGGTCTATGGCCTGTCCTGCTGGCCTCTACCTTCAGATGATCAATGGCTTCCATTTTTAATGGACGCCAACACACAATCGGATGATCAGCTTTCACAGTTTTCCCAGTCACAGATGTGTGACATTCCTGTCACCATTTTTCAATGTCTCCTCTCATGCTTCAAATACATTTCCCTTTTTCTACTTTTTATATTCTGGTGTAATCCATACTGAGCCTGTGAGTGTCTGTGTCTGACTCCAGAAATATAGACGGAAATTTACAATTACCCCTTGACTGGATACACCTGGTATCTGCTGTTACAGTACCTTTGTTCTAAATTGTTTATTACGGTATAATCCATACTGAGTGAGCATGTGTGGTTTCCTCCTATATATATGGAGATAAAAATTTTACCCTATATTATATACAGCTTCTATCTTGTTATACAGTACCTTTGTACGACATTTAGTATTACGGTCAAATCCATACTGAGTGAGCGTCTGAGGGTGACTACGGGAATATCTATACAGAGATTTAAATTGTACCCTATAATATATATACTTGAATTCATGCAAAGAGAAGAGGTCGCACTCATCGAGATGGAAGTTTCACTGATTTATTGACATATCATGAACATGTCAAGTCGGGGGAGTGACATAAGGAGTGCTAGAAAGGCTGACAACGGCCGTTTCACGCTGCTTGAGCGCTTCAACTTGATATCTTGTTATCCAGTACCTTTTTTTCAACATTTTGTATTATGGTCAAATCCAGACTGAGTAAGCGTCTGAGGGTGACTCTGGAAATATATACCGAGATTTCAAATTTGCCCAACACTGTATACAGCTCTACGCTTCTGATACAGTACCCTTTTTTGCTATTTTGATTCTGGTGTAATCCATAATAAGCCTGTGAACGTCTCTCTGTTACTCCGGAAATATATTTGGAGATTTAAGATTACACCAACACTGTATACAGCTGTATGCTTGTGATACATTACCCATTTACTGCTTTTTATATTCTTGTCTAATCTATACTGGGCCTGAGAGCGTTTGTGTCTGCCTCCTGAAATATATACGGTGATTCAGAATGTTTAAACTAAACTATATATACACCTTTTCAACTTTTATAATATTGTGTAATCCTTACTGAGCCTGTGAGAGACTCATGAAATATATACGGAGATTTACAACTATCCCTAGACTGTATAGATGTCAGGAACACCGCACTGCACTTGCTCACTGTGCCAGTGCGGGTGTCCTGAGTACAAAGACAGTACTCACAGATACCTGTGGAGCAGGGCAGCAGCGGTGACGATGCGTGCTTCAGAGTATCAGGACCTGAAGCACATGACTGCTGGGGGCATGGCCTAAGCTCCACAGATCTAGGAGCTGCAGGGAAACTCCTAGAAAGGTAACTATGGGGCACTGTTACCAAGGGGCATAGACAGAGACAGAAACCAGACGAAGCCAGGGTCAAAGCACCAGATAGCAATACAGTACCACGGGGTTTAGACAGAAAGGATAGTCAGGACGTAGCAATAGGTCAGAAAACCAGAACGGGCAATAGACGGTACAATAGGGACAAACTGTAACGGAGTAACGATAGCCAAGCCAGGAGGTCAGAACCGGAGAAGACAGTAGTACCAAAGCGAGAGACGGAGTACAGAGTGAGGGAACAGGCCGGGTCATACACGGGAATCAAACAAGCAACGCAGAATACATGCACACCAGGGGTCAGACACACCAGAACAACAGTATAGCTGACAGAAAACCCTGGTAAAGAGTGAGTATAAATACCCCTCCCAGATCCAGAAAGAGGCCACGAACACTTAACCCTGTGAGTGCAGGGCAAGAACCCTGTTCAAACCATGACAGTACCCCCCTCTTAATGGGGGGCCACTGGACCCCCAGGCTTGTCTGGGTATCTGGCGTGGAAAGCCCGCACCAGACGATCGGCATGCACCGAACTGGCCGGAACCCATGACGGATCCTCCAGAGAGTACCCCTTCCAGTGTATCAGATACTGGAGTCTCCGGCGCACCCATCGGGAGTCAACAATGCGCCCTACTTCATACTCCAGCTGCCCCTCTACCAGCACTGGCGGAGCATTTGATGAGGGATCCTCTCTCACTGTCCCCACAGGCTTTAACAGGGACCTGTGGAAGACATTAGAAATTTTAAAGGAGGTGGGCAGCTGCAGTCGGTAGGCTACTGGGTTAACAACCTCCACAACTTTGTATGGGCCAATAAACTTGGGGCCCAGCTTTATAGAAGGTATCTTAAGCTTGATATTGCGGGTGGATAGCCACACCTTCTCCCCTACTGCAAATGCTGGACCTGGCCCCCTCCTCCTGTCAGCAAACCGCTTATAGTTTTCCTGGGCCTTGGAAATATTCGTCTGAACCTCCCTCCAAAGAATTCTAAGACGTTGTGTCACATCCTCAGCACCAGGACAACCTGAATCCATACGGGAAAACTCTCCAAAATGTGGGTTAAAGCCATAGTTGACCTGAAAAGGAGACTTCCCAGTAGACTGACTCACACGACCGTTGAATGCAAACTCTGCCATGGGCAATACCTCACACCAGTCCTCCTGCCTGGAAGAGGCCAAGCATCTCAGAATCTGCTCCAACGATTGGTTCGTGCGCTCCGTCTGTCCATTAGACTCTGGGTGGTAGGCAGAGGAGAAGGACAACGAAATCCCCAGCTTTTTGCAAAAAGCCCTCCAGAACCTGGCTACAAACTGTACCCCTCTGTCTGACACCACATTCATAGGCACTCCATGTAACCTAATTATATGCTGCATAAATAAGCGGGCCAGGGTTTCAGCAGATGGTAACGCGGGGAGAGGTACAAAGTGAGCTTGTTTTGAAAACCTATCCACCACCACCCATATCACCGAGTTGCCCCTGGAAGGGGGAAGATTTGTGATAAAATCCATGGACAAATGTGTCCATGGTCTATCCGGAATTAGCAAAGGCACCAATTCCCCGGGCGGCCGGACCTGAGAACTTTTAGAACGAGCGCACACCCCACATGCAGTCACAAACTTTTTAATATCTGTTACCATAGAGGGCCACCAGAAATCCCTCGCAATTGCCCCCCGGGTAGCTGCAATCCCAGGATGAGCACTCAAGACAGAATCATGAAATTCCTGCATAAGTCCGAAACGGAAACGTTCCGGTACAAACAATTTACCCGGGGGTTTACACCAGGAGCCCGAGCCTGGGCCTCTAAAATCCCTCTCTGTAACTCAGATGAGATTTCGGCCACCACTACTCCTGGCTGAAGAATGGAGGAGGGAGGTTCTGGAGGGGACACCGAATCAAAGCTTCGGGATAAGGCATCAGCCTTGATGTTTTTAGATCCCGGGCGGAATGTGATGGTAAACTGAAAACGAGAAAAAAAAAAGTGCCCACCGAGCCTGTCTGGGGGTCAGTCTCTTGGCAAACTCGATATAGGCCAAATTTTTGTGATCAGTGATGACTGTAATGGGATGAACAGACCCCTCCAGGAAATGCCTCCATTCTTCAAAAGCCAACTTTACCGCCAACAACTCTCTATTGCCGACATCGTAATTTCTCTCAGCAGAGGAAAATTTTTTAGAGAAGAAAGCGCAAGGCCTCAGGTTAGTAAGGGTAGGAGGGCCCTGAGACAAAATTGCCCCCACCCCCACTTCCGAGGCGTCAACCTCCACGACAAAAGGTCTTGACGGGTCGGGTTGTAACAATACAGGGGCTGAAGAAAAGCACTTTTTTAATGTCATAAAAGAGTTTTTTGCAGCTACAGACCAATTTTTTACATCAGCTCCCTTGAGAGTGAGGTCCGTTAGAGGCTTTACCACCTGCGAAAAGCCCTTAATAAATTTCCTATAAAAGTTGGCAAAGCCCAAAAATCGTTGCAACCCTTTCAAGTCATGAGGTTGCACCCACTCCGTAACAGCCTGAACTTTCTTAGGATCCATGCGGAACCCCTCTCCTGACACAATCAACCCCAGAAAGGATACTTCTTGCATGAAAAATGAGCATTTTTCCAGCTTGGCATACAAATGATTCTCCCTCAGCCTCATGAGAACCATCCGCAAATGGTGCAAGTGAGATTGACTGTCCACCGAGTACACCAGAATGTCATCCAAATAGATAACCACAAAACGACCGATTAAATCAGAGAAAATTACATTAATAAAATTCTGAAAAACAGCAGGAGCGTTGGTGAGACCAAAGGGCATAACCAAGTTTTCAAACAGCCCTTCAGTCGTCAGGAATGCTGTTTTCCATTCGTCCCCTTCACGGACTCTTATAAGGTTATATGCCCCACGTAAATCCAGTTTAGAGAACCACTTGGCCCCGGTGAGTTGGTTACATAAATCAGGAATTAGGGGGAGAGGGTATGTATTTTTCACAGTAATTTTGTTTAATTCCCGAAAGTCGAGGCACGGCCGCAAACCACCATCTTTTTTCTTAACAAAAAAGAAGCCCGCTGCCACAGGTGAAACAGAAGGCCTAATATGCCCTTTGCGGAGACTCACAGTAATGTACTCCTTCATGGCTAGACGTTCGGGCCCGGACAAATTGAACAGGTGAGCCTTGGGTAACTTGGCTCCAGGGACTAGATTAATGGCACAATCAAAGGGTCTATGTGGTGGTAGCGCCTCAGCCTCACTTTCAGAAAATACGTCTTGAAAATCTTTCAGGCACTCCGGAATACCTTCCAGATCGACAGACGACACTGACACAGATTTTACTGGGGTGACAAGGGTTGTCAAGTTACAACATAGACCATTAGCCATACAACCCCACTGAATGATCTCCCCTGTGACCCAGTCAATAGTAGGATTGTGACGTTGAAGCCAAGGCATACCCAGTATCAGTCCAGCCGGCAGATTATTTATGACAAAACATCTTAATTTCAGAGAAAAGGTATCAGTCATGAAACAAATTCCCTCCTGGGTGATAGGAGAAGAATCAATTGCCACGATTTTAACAGGATCTTTTAACCTGACTGTCCCTATCTTATGAAAAGTCACAACTTTGGCATCGATCAGATTAATAGAAGAACCACAGTCAACAAAGGCGGTAGTCCCAACCGGGCCGTCTGTAAGTTCCAGTTCCACCGGAAGCAGAATTTTAGTAAGCGAGTAAAAGGGTACCTGGGAGTCTGGGCAACCTCCTCGATTGTTACCCAGACTCAGTCGTTTTCCTGACGGCTTCACTGAAGAAGGGCAAGAAGGACAGTTCCTTCTCCAATGTCCAGTGGATCCACAGTAAAAGCACAATTGGTTGTTTCTTCGGTGTCTCCTCTCTTTTTCCTCCAGTGACGTGGCACCAACCTCCATGGGCTCAGGACTAGATGCAGAGTCTCTCAGATTGGAGAATAAAGGGGTCTCCTGCAGCATGACCCCTCTTGCCCGCAGCCTACGGTCCATGCGGACAGCCTGGATCATAGCGTCCTCCAAAGAATCCGGTGGAGGATGAAGGGCTAGGGCATCTTTCAAATGTTCGGACAGGCCTCTACAGAACAAACCCCGGAGGGCAGCATCATCCCAGGAGACCTCCGCTGCCCAGCGTCTGAACTCAGAGCAGAACCATTCAGCAGAGTTCTTCCCTGTGTCACACTCATCACCATATCCTCTGCCAGATGCACTCTATCAGGCTCATCATAAATGTGCCCCAGAGCCTCAAAGAACAAATTCACAGACATGCGTTCAGGAGCAGAGGAAGAGAGAGAAAGCCCATGCCTGTGGAGCCCCCCGAAGTAGGGAAATGACGACCCCCACCCTCTGAACTCATCCCCGGAAGAGCGGGGCCTCAGAGAAAAAAAAAGCTTGCATCCTTCTCAATGACCTGAACTCCTTTTTATCCCCTGAGAAAAGGTCTGGCAATTTGACCGGAGATTCTGGGAATGCCAATGACACATCTCTATCCCCAGCACAAGAATCCCCTGTAGAGGCAGCCCCCTGTACCGTATCCACCAACTGTTGCTGGGTCTGGGCCATCATGCGCTGTTCCACATTAAGTTTGTGGAACATTTGGGTCAGGTGCTTGACCTGATCAGCCAAGGCTTGTATGGGATCCATGAGGATAACACACTATTTTTTTTACACTTTTTTTTTTTTTTTCTCAGAGGGGGAAAAAAAAACTGAAATGGTCAGCTATAATGTCAGGAACACCGCACTGCACTTGCTCACTGTGCCAGTGCGGGTGTCCTGAGTACAAAGACAGTACTCACAGATACCTGTGGAGCAGGGCAGCAGCGGTGACGATGCGTGCTTCAGAGTATCAGGACCTGAAACACATGACTGCTGGGGGCATGGCCTAAGCTCCACAGATCTAGGAGCTGCAGGGAAATTCCTAGAAAGGTAACTACGGGGCAATGTTACCAAGGGACATAGACAGAGACAGAAACCAGACGAAGCCAGGGTCAAAGCACCAGATAGCAATACAGTACCACGGGGTTTAGACAGAAAGGATAGTCAGGACGTAGCAATAGGTCAGAATACCAGAACGGGCAATAGACGGTACAATAGGGACAAACTGTAACGGAGTAACGATAGCCAAGCCAGGAGGTCAGAACCGGAGAAGACAGTAGTACCAAAGCGAGAGACGGAGTACAGAGTGAGGGAACAGGCCGGGTCATACACGGGAATCAAACAAGCAACGCAGAATACACGCACACCAGAGGTCAGACACACCAGAACAACAGTATAGCTGACAGAAAACCCTGGTAAAGAGTGAGTATAAATACCCCTCCCAGATCCAGAAAGAGGCCACGAACACTTAACCCTGTGAGTGCAGGGCAAGAACCCTGTTCAAACCATGACAATAGAGCTGTACGCTTCTGATACAGTACCATATATCTGCTGGTATTTTGGCTACATTTTCACAAAAAATAGTAAGTATGGTGGAAGAGGCCGCGGATGTGGGCATGGAGGGCCAGCTGGTACTGATGGTGGTGGTGGTGCATCTGCTGGTAGTGCCAAAATCACAATAGCAGCTAAGGCAGGAGGTGTTGAGCCTGCGTCATGGTCTGGCTCCGGAAGGCCTGCAAGGCTCCCTTTTCTGGGAGTAGGTAAACTGCTTTTAATGCCGGAGAATCAGGAACTGGTTTTGCCTTACATTGCTGAAACAGCCTCCAGCTCTATTGTCTCCTCTTCTGAACTTTCAAAAAATGCAAGCACTGAGTCGTTAGTGCAGGCTTCTGGTCAGGAGCAACCCCTTTCCTTGGGTCCTTCACCCACACCAAAAGTGAAGGATGCGGCAGCCCACACTTCAGATTACTCCATGGAGCTCTTTTCACATACCATGCCTGGGTTCATTCTAAATGGGGCACATTATATATGTAGCATTATTTGGGCCCATAAGACACTGGAGCATCATCCATGAGGCCTATCATATACTGGAGCATTCTAAATTGGGAAGATCAGACACTGGAGCAGCATCTATGGGGCCCATTATACACTGGAGCATTAGAAATGGGGCCCATTATATAGGGAGCATTATTTGGGCCCATAACACAATGGAGCATCATCCATGGGGCCCATCATATACTGGAGCATTCTAAATGGGCGAGATTATATATATTGAGCATTATTTGGGCCCATCATACACTGTAGCATCATCCATGAGGCCCATCATATACTGGAGCATTCCAAATGGGGGACGTCAGACACTGGAGCAGCATTTACGGGGCCCATTATACACTGGAGCATTAGAAATGGGGCTCATTATATATGGAACATTATTTGGGCCCATAAGACACTGGAGCATCATCCATGAGGCCCATCATATACTAGAGCATTCTAAATGGGGCAGATCAGACACTGGAGCAGCATCTATGGGGCCCATTATACACTGGAGCATTAGAAATGGGGCCCATTATATATGGAGCATTATTTGGGCCCATAACACACTGGAGCATCATCTATGGAGACCATAATATACTGTAGCATTATGTGGAGCTCATATACTGTATGGAACATTATATGGGGCCAATTATTCTGTATGGAGAAATATATGGGGCTCATTATTCTGTATGAGGCACCATGTGGTGGCCATAATACTGTATGGAGTAATATACTGTCCGTTTTTTGAGGTATTGTAGAATTTAAAATAGATATCAGTAATGTCATGTAAGAAGTGAAATATTTTTCATTGTACTATACCTATATTTCTGTGCCATATCGGAGCATCATGAATTGTGGTATGTGTTAAAGGGGCGCACTGACACTCTTTGGCCCGGGGCACATGAAAACCTGGAGCCAGCCCTACCCCCCACAACTTTAGCCAAATAACCCCCAGTTTTCAATGCGTAACTAACTATTATTATAAAGTAAATTAAGGTTGACAAGCTTGACGTTGGTATTTTCAAGTATTTACCTCGTGGGGATAACAAGCATCTTGACTTACCCCCAAAACCCCACCGTGACCATAAAACCACCACCCCCACCTCGGCGCCAACTAATACACAGACACCGGTATTTCTTTTGGAATTTTATGCCACAGCAGCCTTTTATTATAACAACGAACAAACAATAAACACTGTATCATAAATAACATAAGTCCTTGAAGCCACAAGATCATGGTGAAATAGTCCAAAATATTGTGAACAACCCCCGACCATTTGCTCCCAGCCGTTACCCCACAGGCTCGGGAGCACCAGCACACCAATAGATATTGTCCACAAACTCCTTGGAGATCCGCCCTCTTCCGACAGAAAACTCTGCATCCACCTTTCACCAGATCACGACCAGCATACCTTTAAACGAAAGAGACCCTACCCACAGAGTCTCCAAAACCAATTTCCACCGACTTCAAGGACTCCCCCCTCCCCCAAAACCGCCACAACGAGGGGCCTTTGAACGCCTCAATGACCCGAGACCCCCACAACCCGCCAAGCGACAGCCTTCTCTATACCCTCCTGAAGGGCGAGAGCCCAAATATCAGAACCCACTGCATTCAAGTGAATCCCGTCCGCCAACCAGTAATCGCCCTCACCCTTTTCCAAATGGAAATGTCGCACGGCAACTCCCCCATTTTTAACTATAAAAGCAGACACCGCTCTGTTGACCTTGATCCTGGCCCGGTTGACCTTTTCCAACGATCTCATGATGTCCCGATACATTACCCACAACCGCAAGCAATCTTGCTTAATGACCTTGATCAATTCCCGAAAGGGACGGACAGCCAGATCATTACCCCCAGCATGAATAACGAGAACATCTGGTGCCCGGTCCAACCGGACACACTCGTGAATTTCCGGCAACACCCGACGCCACACCAGGCCCCTAAAACCGATCCACCGCACCACCGCCACCGTTCTGGAAATCCCCAACTGTCTGCCGTCGTTCCTGACATCAGCTCGCACCGCTCCCCAATAAACAAAAGAGTGACCAAATATCCAGACCAGCAGCGGTTCCGCACCTGAAACACAAAACGACACTCACAGGAAAACATATCACAACAAAGATAGCGCTCCAACCCCTGTAACATTCAATCGACCCCATGGACCCCACCAACCAGGCCCACCTCCTGCACACCTGAGGCCGAACATAACTGCGATAACGATTAGACCTCCACCCGCCGATGCACTGTATGAAAGAGGGACCCAAACTCAGTCGCCGCACCAATCCTAAAAGAATGAGAGGCAAAGCGAGAATCATCCAACCCCAAACACCGAATTGACTTTTTAAACACCGCGCCAAACTGATACGAGACAGACTACCACCGTCTGCGTGACACAACAAAGATCCGCCCAGACTGGGACGAAGGTCCCAAAAATTACGCAAACACTGAACTGGGCACATTCCAGAACCAGACACAACACCCAACACAACTCGACGGCCTTTTCCAGACTGGTCCGTTTTTGACCTACGCAGCCAGAACTCAACCCCCTGGGAAGTCAAAACCACATCCCTGGCTAGCAACCCACCCATCGACACTTTATTGTGAGACACGAGTTCCCCAATCCGCAGTGCCCCAAAAAATGCAAAGGAAAAAGCCAGACAAAACAACGCAACCTCATAACCATCTGCGCATACCGATCCCAGAACCAGTCCCAATTGCTCTAGCATTTTAAACGACATGGGCCGTCTTAAATCACCCCCCCCTCGGAAACGGTGAAAACCTTTCACCGCCTGTCTCACCAGAAACGTTTTCGTCAAATCCCTGCACCCACGCAACCGAAAACCGAAAGACAAACCGGCCAACAAACGTGTCACCTTTGCACGAGACCAACCTTCGCTTGCGCCCTGCCCCAACCATGACAACAACAGACCCTCTTGCTCAAGCCTAACCCCACTGGTGGGGCCAGCCATAAGGACCTCTTCCCACATACGCCACGCATTCCGGTAGGCCTCCCAGATTTTTGGTGCCAATGACGATACAATCAGTGACTCTGCGGCTCGTAAGCCACCCTCCACAACTCCTCAGGACAAATCAGACCCTCGAACTCTGCCTCCGGAGCCAAGGAACAAAAACGATCCCACTGCGAACGAGAGAGAGAGTCAGCTATCTCGTTCTTCACTCCAGGCACATGCGTCGCAGTCACATGCGCATTCAAAGACAAACATGATAGCACCAACTTCTGCAAAACCCTGACAACTGGAGGGGACGATGCAGTAAGACCATTAATCGCGCTCACAACACCCATGTTGTCGCAATTAAAATGAACGCGCCGATTCCGAAAATCCTGACCCCACAAATGTACCGCCACCAGAATCGGAAAAATCTCCAAAAACGTGATGTTACGCACCAACCCAGCCGAAACCCAAGCAGCGGGCCACTGAGCTGCGCACCATTGCCCTCCAAAATAGGCACCAAAACCGAATCCACCTGCCGCATTCGTAAACAAATCCAAAGCATCGTTACAAACCACATCAGCCATTACCAACGAACGACCGTTGTACTCCTCCAAAAAGGACTCCCATACCACCAAATCAGCCCTGAGCTCCGCCGACAATCTCACAAAATGATGAGGAGCCCGAATCCCCGAAGTAGCGCTAGCCAGCCTAGGTGAAAAAACTCGACCCATCGGCATCACCCGACAAGCGAAGTTAAGCTTTCCCAACAGCGACTGAAGATCCCGCAACGATATTTTTTGCAACCGACGTGCACGAACCACCTCAGACCTCAAATCTTCTAGCTTGTCCTCAGGCAACCGAAATTCCCATTCGACAGTATCGATGACGATCCCCAGAAAACGCAAACACGTACTGGGGCCCTCAGTTTTTTCGGGTGCCAACGGGACCCCGAACCAATCCGCCACCCACTCAATCGCTTTCAAAATCCTGAGACAACGTGAAGAATCAGCCGGGCCAATGCACAAGAAATCGTCCAAATAATGAACCACCGAATCAAAACCAGAAACGTCACACACGACCCACTCAAGAAAAGAACTAAAAGCCTCGAAATACGCACAAGACAATGAACAACCCATAGGTAAACACCTATCTACAAAAAATCTGCCTTCCCAAAAACAGCCCAACAACCTCACGCTTTCTGGGTGGACCGGAAGTAAGCGAAAAGCGGATTCAACATCAGTCTTAGCCATAAGGGCACCGCGACCACATTTCCGGACCCAACTTGCCGCCTCGTCAAATGAAGAGTATACCACCGAACAAATCTCCAGATCAATACAGTCGTTAACCGACCTCCCACGTGGGTAGGACAAATGCTGAATTAGCCAAAATTTATTGGGCTCCTTCTTCGGAACCACCCCCAACGGGGAAACCACCAAATTCGGAAAAGGAGGGGACACGAAAGGGCCCGCCATGCGACCCAACGAAACTTCTTTCCGGATTTTCTCCAAAACAACTGAAGAATGCTCCAAGGCGGAGCGCAAATTTTTCAAAACAAACGGGATTTCAAACGGAGGACCCGGAATGCGAAAACCCTCCTTAAAACCTGAATACAACAGCCCCGCACTTACCCTATCAGGGTATCTATTTAGAAAGGGGACCAACCTTTCCAGACTCACTGGAGTCACCCCCTTGCGAATTACCCCCACCAGATTTGGACTTCCCTTTCTAGAAACACTTTGATGCCCCATGTGAGGCACCATTGCAATTTGAGCAGAGGTGTTTAAATTTACAGTTGGCCCCGAACTTACACTGGCCGTCGTTAAACTGCCAGCACACCCCCGCCTTGTGCGTTCCCGACTGCCCTTGACCCCCGCCACTCTTAGAGCCGGAGGTGCCGCTATTCTGGCTGGTGCTTCCAGCCCCCCCATGAAAGGAACTCCCAGACTTATTTTGCGCTATCACACGCATCCACAAACCAATGTCTTTTTGGTCCCAGCGGATAGCCGGACGCACCGCTTTCCTCTGACGAAATTGCTCATCATACCTCAGCCACGCCTGACCGCCATATACTCTGTAAGCCTCCCCAATAGCATCCAAATAACAAAACAACGCAGAGCAATTATCGGGGGCCTGTTCCCCAATAACACTCGCCAAAATGGCAAAAGCCTGCTGCGAATTTACAAATGTCTGAGGAATCAAGCGCCACCTCCGCTTTTCCTCCTCTTCCTTTTTGCTATCCTCTTTCTTACTTTTATCCAAATTAAACTTCAAGAGGCAATAGCGAAAATATTTCCACATATTCATCCTTCCAAATCCGCTCTTTCACCTCCTTTTTTAAATGGGCCCCCAACGAACCTTCGAAGCACACATACACCTCGCCATGCACCCGATCATCCAGATGCACACGACACTCCTTTTCTCTGTCGGTTTGCACCGACACTGACACCGGCTCACCAGCACAAGGGCCCGACGCAGCCGCGCCCTGACCCGCCAACCCGCCACCCTGTGGCCCAACCCACGCTGCTACCGGTGACGACCCAACAAAACCACGCTCCAAATGTAAAAGCAAGCTACGCACATCCGCCAGCATATCACATACACCCCTGGCCGACCCTGAACTGCTCAACCCAGCCTCAAACCCACCGCCCCTGGATTCTGCTAAGGGGCCCCCTACCACCACTGACGAAGATAATAGCGGGTGACAAACAGGGGACATAGACGCATACTCACCGGGCTGCGAGGGGGCTGTGTGCCCTCCAGCCGGAAATCCTGGATCCCCTGACGCCTCGTGGACCTCGCGGCTCCCGGCGGTGGACTCACCGCCTCGTTGTTGCGGCCCGAACACCCCTGCAGCCTGTGCCGGGGTAGGAGGCCTAAACCCCTGGACTGAACCAGGCAGAGGTACCCCCACATCCGAAGGCTCCTGGCCCCCCCGCCGAGAGTCATTCCAGATGTGCCATCGCGAGGTACCTGGCTGCCTAGGGCCCCCCACGGCAACTGGGAGCCCGACAGTGTCCTCCGCTCGAATCTTCTTGCAGCCGGCCCCGACACAGCCGGGCTGCTCTCCGGTCCCGCCGCAGCCCCAGGGCTGTGAAACATGCTCAGGGGGTCAGAAGCAAGCGCCGCTGCGGGGCCAGCGCAGCAGCGCCCCCCTGCTCCAGCCGGTTCCCCCGCACCACTAGGGGATGAAACAGGACCCGACCCTGCCGCCTGGCAGGCCGCCACTCTGCCAGCGGCCGAAACGCTAGAAGCTGTAGGGGCAGGCCGTGCAGCACGTCCATAACCGCCGTGGCCCCCCGAAGGAGCTGGTGCTGCCGGATGTCGGGCGCGCGCCGGCTCCGCCCCCTTCCTGCCCCGGGGCGAAGGTCTGGACGCCGCCGCAGGGCCTCGCCGCCTACAAGGATTCCTCCCAGGCTGCACCGCCATGGATGGGGAAGGCAGCGTCACGCGGCCTGGAGGGTCCCGGGAGGGGCTCCGACGGCGACGCGAGGCCCGGGGAGCGGTGTCGGGCGATAACCGTTCAGGAGGCCGCGCCCGCCTGGACCTCTGCTCCCTCACCTCGGCCTGCGCTGGCGCCCCCTGGAGCAGGCCGGCCACCTGAGCCTCCAGCCATCCTGGAGACTGCACCGCCGCTGCCGCCCGCAGCCTGTCCAGGATCTGGTCGACTCCAGCCATCCCCGTAAGTGTATGGGGCTGACTGTTCAGGAGCTGGGAAAACAGGAACAGAGGGCGGGAACCCCCCAGTCCCTATCTTAAATACCCCCTAGCTCCCCCTCCCCTTTAACCCTTCCCTCACTAAAACCTCCAACTCCCATCATGATGGCCTCCGCCCACGCCTCCTCCAGGGGGTCGGGAGGCTCACTCCGGCCATTTCTTAAGTAATAAGAACTGATGTTGTTGGCATTGAAATGGGCACTGTAGGTGTGTTTACTGTCCTCCACTCCCTGCCGACTTTGCTTCCCCATTGACTTGCATTGGGTTTCGTGTTTCAGTCGGACCCCCAACTTTCCAATATAGTTGGCCGATTTCGTTCGACTCGACTTTTGAGAAAGTCTGGTTTCATGAAACCCGACTCGACCCTAAAAAAGGCAAAGTCGCTCATCTCTAGTATGGGGTATATATGTTCTTCACGCAAACATCAGACCAGGTTTGTCTTTGGCTGTAAGGAGACAGGCTGCAGTCATAGTCCTCCCCTCTATTTGCAATAAAAGAGACAGAATACTAAAGCCCAAAACATACATTAGCTAGCTATTGGCAGAACTATAGTTCAGTCCACAGCTCTCTCGCTCCCATAACTTAAGGCCCCGTTACACATAGCGATATCGCTAGCAATATCGCTGTAACGTCACCGGTTTTGTGAAGTAGCAGCGATATTGCTAGCGATATCGCTACATGTGATACTTACCTCCGACCGGCTCCCCCGCTGGCTATCGCTGATCGCGCGAGAACGTACTGGACCATTTCTCGCCGGGCGCTTCCTGCTGGACTTCCTGTGGTGCCGATGAGCGACGTGTGGATGCTATGTCGCTGCTATGTCGCTGGTGAGATCTGCCTGTGTGGCAGCTCACTAGCGACCACTTAGCGATGCACCAGCGATCCATATCATTGTCGGGATCGCTGGTGCATTGCTAAGTGTAACAGTACCCTTAGACAAGCATTGCTGGCATTTCTTTATCTTTCCTCCAAAACAAAAGGATAGGGTGAATTCCAACCATCTGATCCTATGTCTGGAGGTTCCCATGCACATTTGATCATTGGCTGATCCCACTGAAATCTTTGCATAGGGACATTCATCTCGATGACCTTACACCTACGCACTTAGAGCCACATCGTTAGCTGTTTGCCAGTAAAAAAAAAGGATGAAGACGATGTAAACTCTAGCAAGATCTCTACAAAACTCTGTGCACTTTTAATTTTATATTTTAGGAGTTGCTGTCAATGTACAAGAAAGATTCATATTTATTGAAGAGAATCTGTCATCAGGTATCTGCTGGCGGCCAATCTAAGCAAAAAGTAGTGACACGTACCCTGACTGCATTGCTGTATCATTTACTGGGATTCTTGCTGTAGTTCTTATCAAATCACACTATGTTAGTCATATTGGGAGTCAACTGCAGAGTCCTCTCCACTTTTTGTGTGCCCCAAAATAGAAATGCATGCAGCTGTCACACTCTGGTCGGGAAAGTCACTGGTCAGACCTTGAACTGCGATACAATCTCTGTCCGATTTATACGGCCTTCTGATTGCGCCCTACGGAATGGGAGTCTGGAGCTCGTGGATACCTGAACTCCAGCTGCAGCTAATGTGCCATATTTTGCAGACTATAAAACGCATTGGACCATAAGATGCACCCCAAATTTTGGGGAAGAAATTAGGAAAACATTTTTTAATAACATGGTGGTTCGTCTTATAGTCTCATTTTACGGTAGCTTACATGGGGGTGTGTGGTGGAGTGGGATCAAAGGAGGGAGAGTAGCTGCTGCAGGAAGTTTGCGGCTGTATCAGGAGTGGGGCGATTCTGCGGGCCCTGGCCTGGGAAGAGGGAGTGTTCGGTTTTGCAAGGCTTCAGTAGGGCCTGGGCCTTCACAAAATGTCAGTGGAGTCCCCGCACTTCCCATTGATTTTACTGCTGCGGACTTCAGGAAAGTGGCCACTGGAGAATGCGTTTGTGCGGATTGAGATGTCGGGGGCTTGGCCAACACTATGGCCCCACTCCTGCTGCCAACAGCTTCCTACAAAAGTGACCCTGACTCCAATGACCCTGCTACACCATAGCCACCGCTCCTGTAAGCTGCAGTCGGATTATCATACGCACCCATATTTTCTCCCAAACCTGGGGGGGAAAAGGGTGTCTTATAATCTGAAAAAATGGTAGTTAAAAGAGTTCAGCGCTCACTTACTGGTTTCTTTACACAGGAAGATGAACAATGATGGTGATAGAAAGATCATTAATATGATTATTCTGTCTCCTCACTGGTTCATTATTTCAGCAGCACTTCCAGTTTCCATACGGCTAACAACATTTTTATTTTTGTCGACATCATCCATCCGATCACCAATGAATGACTGTCAAGTATGCCTTTTTTCTTATTTGGAAAATGACAAGAAAAGTGACCACGATTTCCAAAGGAGAGGGGGTGTAGGCCAGAATTATTAACTAGAATAAGAGGAAATGTGCATAAACATTTGCAGGACACTAAGAGAGCCTATGCTGACTTTTTCACAAAATGTAGAGAATTACAAATATTTCATGACAAATAATGTTGGGTAGTTATTTTATTGACGATTAGAAAACAGGTGCAAATGTTGTACCAGACTGATAACAATATTGGAATTTCAGCATGTGTCCAGGCACCTGTTGTTGAGATGCCTGAAATAAGTGCCATATTCATCCAAAATTCCTGTATTGTCACACAAACATCTTGCATAGAAGAATTTGACATATACAGTTATATAGAAAAGTCCCCTCTGAAGGGGTGATCCAGGGATATTTTGTTTTTTTTTCTTATGTACCTAAGAACTTAGGGATAGGTAGTTGCAAGCTACTTGCAAGTTGTGCCCGGAGCCAATTTCTGCAGGCTAAGAGAGGTCATGGATCGCTCCACCAGCAATGCTGTAGTTTCTGGTGATGTCATGTTGACATAGTCTTCTCTTCCGCTCTGCGGACATGGCGTGACTCCTGATATCATGCTGATTGACAGCTGGCTTCCTGCTGCACAACTGTGGGGAGCCGGCTGCAGCATTTGAACGCTCTGAGGCGGTGCTAAGCAGAAGAAGCAGGTAGTCACCTAATTGTCTGCCTGTCAGTTTTTAGCCCCGTAAAAAAAAAAAAATAGTCCCGGATAACCTCTGATTCATTTCGGGTGAATCTGACAAAATGGCAGTCAGTATATGCAATTTTACTGGATTAAAGTGAGCCTGGAATGGGTTAAAAATAAAAAAAATACTGAACTGTAAAGCAAACCTTTTGAAATTGGAATTCACCAACTTCACCAAATGTTTCCCCAAAATATTATTACCAATACCAGGAATGAAAAACCTCTAATGGCTCTAAAAAGATATGAATGAACTTCTGAGGTCTCCAAAAAGTATATCTAAACTCTTATACGATCTTTATTTAAATTAAGCACAGCCTTAAAGGGGTTATCCCATGAGCAAAGTTCATTTTAATTAATACATCTTGGAATAAAAATAAGTTCCACAGTTGGATGTGTTAAAAAATTGTTCCTGTGCGGAGATAATCTTATAAATGCTCTCCTGCTATGTACTGTACAATGGCTGTGTCTGACGGTACAGGGACATGAACTGATCATACCACAGCTCCTGGGCAGGGGAGGAAGCACAAGATAATCCATACAAGACAGCATGGGTTCACAAATGATACTTTCTTTGAGGTAAAGCATTCAGTCAGTGAAATGTTACCTTACAAAAAGAATCAGTTATGATCCCATGTTGTTCTATCTGTATACTCTTTTGTTTCCTCATATGCCAAGGAGCTGAGGTATGTTCAGATATATTTTTATATAGCTCCTCATGGCTGGGAGTCCACTAGTTGGGGTCTTGGTCCTGCTCGACCCTTATTCACATTTATTACTACTTTATATAAAAAGGATCACATTAAGGCTGGGTTCACATCACGTTAGGTGCCATCCGTTTAACGCATCCGTTACTAAGCGGCACTAACGCTATGTAACGGATGCGCAAACACACCCATTGCCAGCCATTATCGTACCGCATCCTAACGCATGTCAAATTCGGCATGCGTTAGCGATGTTCCTTTACTTTGTGACACACCCTCGAACACGGTCTACCGTGTTTTCGGGTATGTTAGGTCTAACGCACAGTGAACGGACATGTTCGCTGTGCATAGACCTCCATTACTAACACGTGCCTACGCAAGGGTACCTTGCGTTAGTGCATGCGTTAACGTGATTGACTAAAAAAGTTGATTTTGGCCATCAGCGTTAGTGCATCCATTTAATGGATCCGTTACACGGATGGCACTAACGCGATGTGAACCTAGGACTTGGGAGGAATATACAGGTGCTTCTCACAAAATTAGAATATCATCAAAAAGTAAGTTTATTTCAGTTCTTCAATACGAAAAGTGAAACTCATATATTATATAGAGTCATTACAAACAGAGTGATCTATTTCAAGTGTTTATTTATGTTAATGTTACAGCCAATGAAAACCCAAAAGTCATTATCTCAGTAAATTAGAATACTTTATAACACCAGCTTAAAAAAAAATGATTTTAAAATCTGAAATGTTGGTCTACTGAAATGTATGTTCAGTAAATGCACTCAATACTTGATCGGGGCTCCTGTTGCATCAATTTCTGCATCAATGCGGTGTGGCATAGAGGCGATCAACCTGTGGCACTGCTGAGGCGTTATGGAAGCCCAGGTTGCTTTGATAGCAGCCTTCAGCTCGTCTGTATTTTTGGGTCTGGTGTCTCCCGTCTTCCTCTTGACAATACTCCATAGATTCTCTATAGGTTAAGGTCAGGTGAGTTTGCTGGACAATTAATCTGTGATACTGTTGTTTTTAAGCCAGGTATTTGTACTTTTTGTACTTTTGGCAGTGTGGACAGGTGCCAAGTCCTGATGGAGAATGAAATTGCCATCTCTGAAAAGCTTGTTGGCAGAGGGAAACATGAAGTGCTCTAAAATTTCCTGGTAGATGGCTGCGCTGACTTTGGTCTTGTTAAAACATAGTGGACCTACACCTACAGATGACATGGCTCCCCATCCATCACTGATTGTGGAAACTTCACATTAGACCTCAAACAGCTTGCATTTTTGTGCCTCTCCATTCTTCCTTCAGACTCGGGGACCTTGATTTCCACATGAAATGCAAAATTTGCTTTCATTTGAAAACAACACATTGGACCACTGAGCAACAGTTCAGTTCTTTTTCTCCTTGGCCCAGGTAAGACGCTTCTGGCGTTGTCTATTGGTCATGAGTGGCTTGATATAAGGAATGTGACACTTGTAGCCCATGTCTTGGATACATCTGTGTGTGGTGGCTCTTGAAGCAATGACTCCAGTAGCAGACCACTCCTTGTGAATCTCCCCCAAATTTTTGAATGGCCTTTGCTTAACAATCCTATCAAGGCTGCAGTTATCCCGGTGGCTTGTCCACCTTTTCTACCACACTTTTTCCTTCCACTCAACTTTCCATTAATATGCTTGGATGCAGCAATCTGTGAGCAGCTAGCTTCTTTAGCAATGACCTTTTGTGGCTTACCCTCCTAGTGGCGTGTGTCAATGACTGCCTTCTGGACATCCGTCAAGTCATCAGCCTTCCCCATGATTGTGGAGCCTACTGAATCAGACTAAGGGACCTTTTAAAACATTTAGGAAGCCTTTGCAAGTGTTTTTTGCTAATTATTCTAATTTACTGAGATAATGACTTTTGGGTTTTCATTGGCTGTAAGCCATAATCATCAACATTAACAGAAATAAACACTTGAAATAGGTCACTCTGTTTATATTGACTCTATATAATAGTTTCACTTTTCGTATTGAAGAACTGAAATAAATTAACTTTTTGATGATATTCTAATTTTGTGAGAAGCACCTGTATATAGAATCCAAAAAATTTGGGAATTCTGTTACGGTTCTGCAGCGCAGGACTAGGGTAGGAGGGGGAAAAGTGACCCTGCACTGCGACTAGGCTGATGCCCTACGATGGAGTGGGTGACTCATTCCTTGTGAATAGACCCACCGATGATCCTAGGCTAATCTCAAGTGGAGACCTATAGATAGGGGGGAGGGGTCCTTGAAAGACATAAGGACTGGGTTCAAAAACGGGTCACCTTTTAACAGAAAACACAAAGAAGGCTGCAGAAACAAACTGAAAACAGAAACCAAGACTAGCAGAACCAGAGGTCCCAGAACTGCACTAAATAAACACACAGAAGGCAAAGCAAGGCTCCAAGCCAGACTTCAAGCGGATTACTGTTGTCCAGCATGGAATGGGAGACAGGTGCAGATTAATAAAGGGTCATACAATCACCTGACCAAAGGCAAACCCAGCACCAGGGGAAAAAGACCAGCAGCCAGAACACTACAAGAAAATGGCGGATAGTCCTAAACTGAACAGATTCTAACAAAATCCTCAAAAGACCCCTTACTAACAAGCCCTAAAACTTAACTTTTATTGATATTTAAAAGCGGGGTGTTTAGCTATTTGTACATTTTTGGCCCTACACTGCCTAAATCATTCTAATTGTATCCAAGCCAAGCCAAGATTATCTCATGGTGACACCTCAGGTGTCAACTCTATTGGCAAGATAGGGCAAATTGTTAGAACAGCACAAGTTTCCCCAACATGTTACATCAACAGAGGTTGGGGCAATCTGTGGTATCACTATCAGATAATCTTGACTCACCTCACTCTATACAAATACAATTAGAATGATTTAGGCAGTGTAGGGACAAAAATATACAAATATCTAAACACCCCGCTTTTAAATATCAATAAAAGTTAAATTCTTATTCACATTTACATCATTTGACATATGGTAAGGCAAAGGTTAGGACCATCCCGAATACGGTCACCATGACATGGTGGAATGGCTTTTATGTTTTTTTGATCAAAATTATGTTAACCAAGTGCCCTTTATTATTTTCATGCACTTTTGCAATTTATTTATTTATTTACTGCAGGGTATTTGCTCATTTTGCTTTTATCTTAGGTTTTGTCTGTTTAATAACTCGAGTGAACATGCGCTTACACGTTGAATGCATACCAACTCTTTAGGTCTTTGATTCCATATGCAGTTTGTCTCGTTAAGGAAACCTTGTACTTCTCCCACTTGGTACTAATTAGATAATTTTTCCATATTGGACATTCACATTAGAAGCAGACGAATCCTTACATGTCCAGTCTACATTGCTTCCTCTTCCTGCCTTTATGTGTACTATAATAGAGGCTATAACTATCAATTGTGTCTGTATGATCAATCCTTAGGATATCTGTCTGAGCCTGGGACTTACAAGTTGAGATGTTTTGTTAAGGTTTACAGAGGTTTTTTTATTTTCTGTTCACTGAAAAAATCTTGAAGGCAGAAGTGTTAACTATCCTGATATTCAGCAATGGTCGCTGTTTGGCCAATAAATCTAAAAAATATAAATTCTATAATAAATAATTGGTTTCCTAGTTTTATATATATTTTTAAACCAGAGTTTCTCATTAACATACTTTTCTATTTACATTAGCACTGGAAAATCATCCATCTAAAAGTTAGTGAATTAAAAATCTATTAATCGACAAGTAAACATCATTAGTCTACAAAACTGAGATTTTAATCCTAATTTAAGGGACTGCGCTTCAAGGCATGGATATTACTCCTTGTGTAGTGATACTGAATACACATGGCTAATTGTTCTCTATACAAAGGTTAATTACTTCTCGGCATCTAAATGTACATATATAATGTGGAAACATGCTTGTTTTATCTTTAAGTAGTAATGTTACAGCACTTCTTTTAAATGGAATCTGTCACCTATTTTTTTGACTATCAGCTGCCGACACAGCCATCAGGGGCTTATCTACAGCATTCTGTAATGCTGTAGATAAGCCCCCGATGTAATCTGAAAGAGAAGAAAAATGAGTTATATTATACTCACCCAGGGGCGGTCCGGATCCGGTTTTGGTCCAATGGGTGTCGTGGTCCCGGCCGGCGCCTCCCATCTTCTAACGATGACGTCGTCTTCTTTGCTTCCCGTCGCGGCTCCTGTGCAGGTGCACTGCTCTGCCCTGTTGAGGGCAAAGTCCTGCAGTGCGCAGGCGCCGGACCTCTCTGACCTTTCCCGGTGCCTGCGCACTGCAGTATATGGAGGCTCCGGCAGCTGATAGTTGAAAAAATAGGTGACAGATTCCCTTTAAGAAATTCAGATTTCCAAGTTGAGCACTATTTTTTGTCCACTTGTCATTACCTACGGTATATTGATGTAATTCATCTATAATTAAATTATAGGAATATCTCATCATCTTCTGAAGTTAAGTAGAAGATGACAACACTGTCACGCTGTGTGCATTATCTCTGTGCTGTGACATCACTGTGCATGATCTCTGTGCTGTGACATCACTGTGTGCATGATCTCTGTGCTGTGACATCACTGTGTGAATTATTTCTGTCCTGTGACATCACTGTGTGCATGATCTCTGTGCTGTAACATCACTGTGTGAATGTTCTCTGTACTGTGACATCACTGTGTGCATTATCTCTGTGCTGTGACATCGCTATGTGAATTTTCAGTGCTGTGACATCATTGTGTATTAACTGTGCTGTGACATCACTGTGTACATGAAGTTGGTTATTGTGTAGTTGGGCAATATAATAAATTCTGCTATGGGCCCCATGATTAGATGATTAAGTGTGAATTGGGAGTAGTGTTTCTCTAAAATCATTGCTGTTTGTACGTCATGAATGGTAGATTGGTACTTGAAATAGTAGGTTGAGTAGTTCTGCAAAGGAAGAGACTCAGAGATCCATTAAAGATGTCTCTTTCAGAGAATAATGTTAGGGTGTGTGCACACGTTAAATATTTGGATGAAGAAACATCAAGCCCATAGGCTTTGTACCTTTGATTCATTGGACTACGTTAGACCTGCAAGGGATTTTTTTTTTTAATAAAGTGGTGAAGAAGGGAAAGTGTCGGCGAGTGTTTATTTCAATAAACTATTTTTTTGTGTGTGTTTTTCCCATTTATTATTTTGTTAATAATTAATAGCAGCATGGCTTGATGTCAGCTGTGTTTTTGGACACTTCACAGCAGACATCAACCTCCAGCACCATTACCCCGATTGCCAATGCACTAGGGCAGCGGGAAGAGCCAAGTCGAAAGCACCAGAATTGGAGCATCTCATGTGATACTCCAATTCTGGGGCAGCTGTGGGCTTTTATTTTAGGCTGGGAAGTGCTCAATAACCACAGACTTTCCCAGCCTGATATTATCAGCTCACAGTTGTCTGCTTTACCTTTTGCTAGTAGTTACCAAAAATGGGGGACCCCACATTGTTTTTTTCATTTATTAGGTTAATAGAAAGCATCACAATATTATATATTGCCTAATGAAAACGGCATTTCCAATTAATTCATAAATCATACAAAAAAAGGGAGTGGAAACTATATGCCATAAAATCAATAAAGTTTTATTATAAATCAATTAAAATGCATTGCAATACAATGCGATACATATGGGAGCAATTAATGCAAAAGATAAAGGCCTATAGGCCAGGTACAATAAGGCTCAGGGAGAGAATATATACATAGGTGCAAATCTAATAATCAGTATATGGAGCTTTAAGATAAAAAAGCTTCCAGGGAAAAAAATCCCATATAAATGTGCAAATGACAGAGGTTATATTCAAAAAACCTTACTACATAAAAAGCCAGCAGAAGCCTTATTCATAGAGTGGCAAAAATACATACACACTAATCAAAATGCATAATACAAAGTGCAAACAAGTGTACCAGAAAAAAATAATAAATATATGCAGATTGCCTACAAAGATGATGGCATACAGCAACAAAAGGAATCCCTAATCCCTAGTTGGCAAGAGTATATACAGTATATACTAAATCATGGGCATAATGCAGTAAGCAAGCATGCTAAAGGATAATGCATAGTGCAGTCATGAAAGCACACAAGCTGCCTACAAAAGGTATGGTATAAAGTAAACCAGAGAGGGAGAGGAAAGAGTTACTGCTGCTTGGCAGATACTGTACCTGGATGGCCGTGGCACCCCTGACGCGCGTTTCGTGGTGAAGCTTTTTCTCAAGGGATTGTGCACATTGTGTGGCATATAGTTTCCACTCCCCTTTGTTGTATGATTTATAGGTTAACAGAAAGTTGGACAATAACCTCCACATGCAAAGCACTAAAGGGTGTCATTTTATATGTAGTGGGGTTGTAAAACTATATATCTACAATATACATATATACAGCCATAGCTGAAAGTCTTGGTACCCTTGAAATTGTTCCAGAAAATGAAGCAGTTCTTCCAGAAAATTATTGCAATTACACGTGTTTTGTTATACTCATGTTTATTTCCTTTGTGTATTTTGAAACAATACAAACTGAGAATAAGAGGCAAATTGGACATAATTTCACTCTAAACCCCAAAAATGTGCACACTCCAAAATTGCAATATTTTTTTCAAACTCTGCAAGGTGGGGCTTTTCTTTTATTCCACTGTCAAACGTAGGATATTGTTTATTTATTGTAATATAAAACTGGATGTTTCCATTTCCTTTGTTAAGAGGAAATGTCCCCATTACAGTCTGGCAGATTAATGTATTTACTAGCAAACACTAAAAGTTTATGTTTTCTTTCATTAGGCCACTCAAGATAGGGTCATTTACCACTGCTCCTGACCAGGCACATAATCGAGTTTTTTTGTATGTTCGGTTCAAAGGGCTATAAAAAAAACGTTTCCATTCAGATATTCAATTAATTTTAATCCTTTTCATGATACATGTGTCTGTTTTTCCCATTTTTTGATTTTTTTACATGACCACTAAAACACATAAAAAAATTCCCCATTTTGTAACGTATATTTTTATAAATAAACACTTTTTTTGCAGTTGTGGGGCTAGTAGCAGCAAATTGGATTGACAAATGACAATTACATTTTTAATTTATTTATTACTTGTCGTTTTTATATTCATTTAGTTTTAATTTATTTTACATATTTCCCACCACATCCCTATAAGGTTATAAAAAACTTTTGGGTGCATTTAAAAAAAAATTTCCCTTGTAACTGGGGCTGGTGAATTAGCCCCAGTTAAAAGGTAAATGTAGCCTCATGCCCGCACAAAAGAGCTGTCTGTGTCTCCCATAACCCAATAACTCCTGCTCCCTCTTTATACACAACGATCACATGACCACTGTATATGAAGGAGGAAGCGCCATCAGAGCTTCCTATTACCTTATACACAGGGCTTCTTTAGCGCTATGTATACAACGATAGAGAAGGTACTGGTGGTAATAAATTGTCTGTGTGTTTCTTCTATATACGGACTTCGGCTGTCCCAAACAGCAGGAATCCCATGTTCACAGCTATACGATCGCGTGTAGCTGCACTACAGACTTTTAAAGTTAATGGGCAGCCTAGAAGAACTTAAATGGGTTGGCCACCTTTGAGGACTTTTTTCCCTAAATGTATGACATGGGTTAATAATTTTTTCAATTTGGTTTCACTACAAATTTTTGCACCGTTTTGCTTTTACAGACTCTTTGTTTTCCAGCATATTAAACAGTAGAGATAAGCGACTTTGTCATTTTTGGGGTCGAGTCCGGGTTTCATGAAACCTGACTTTCGCAAAAGTCGAGTCGAACGAAATCGGCCGACTATAGGGAAAAGTCAGAGGCCAACTGAAACACGAAACCCAATGCAAGTCAATGGGAAAGCAAAGTCAGCAGGGAGTGGAGGACAGTAGCTTGTCAACCTTAATTTACTTCATAATAATAGTTACGCATTGAAAACTGGGGGTTATTTGGCTAAAGTTGTGGGGGAGTAGGGCTGGCTCCAGGTTTTCGTGTGCCCTGGGCCAAAGAGTGTCAGTGCGTCCCTTTAACACATACCACAACTCATGATGCTCCGATACGGCACAGACATATAGATATAGTACAATGACAAATGCTTCACTGCTTACATGACATGACTGATCTATTTTAAATCGTACAATAGCTCAAAAAGAGGACAGTATATTACTCCATACAGTATTATGGCCACCACATTGTGCACCATACAGAATAATGAGCCCCATATATTTCTCCATACAGAATAATTGGTCACATATAATGTTCCATACAGTATATGATGAGCTCCACATAATGCTACAGTATATTATGGTCGCCATGGATGATGCTCCAGTGTGTTATGGGCCCAAATAATGCTCCATATATAATGGGCCCCATTTCTAATGCTCCAGTGTATAATGGGCCCCGTAAATGCTGCTCCAGTGTCTGATGTCCTTCATTTGGAATGCTCCAGTATATGATGGGCCTCATGGATGATGCTCCAGTGTATGATGGGCCCTAATAATGCTCCATATATAATGGGCTCCATTTCTAATGCTCCAGTGTATAGTGGGCCCCGCAAATGCTGCTCCAGTGTCTGATGTCCCCCATTTGGAATGCTCCAGTATATGATGGGCCTCATGGATGATGTTCCAGTGTATGATGGGCCCTAATAATGCTCCATATATAATGGGCTCCATTTCTAATGCTCCAGTGTATAATGGGCCCCATAAGTGCTGCTCCAGTGTCTGATGTCCCCCATTTGGAATGCTCCAGTATATGATGGGCACTGACAGGGAATTCTATATGTCCTTTGAGTATCAATGTATTTCTGGGGTCTTACATGTATACTCTGTATATGAAAATGCTGTCTCACGATGATGATTACCTATAACCTTATTCTTCATAAGAAATTGTACATGATGGATAAACGGCTTACTGCACCCAGTTGGACATTGAAACTACACGTCCACATGTTAGGTAGATACTGGGGCTATGAACACTTAGTAAGGCAGGTTAATGAGGCTAATGGAGCTATAACCGTCATGAGGATGGATTAATGAGAATAATATTGGGGTCTTGTGTAATTTACACAAGACCTACTAAAGCTTCCATCACGTCTGCACAAATACTAATGATTAACAGCCGAGTACAATCTGATTGGTTAACGAATATGAATATGATTGGTTGAAACCATTTATGCTTACTGTTGAATGATCAATTGTCCAATGAAATGTGATGATGTAATGTTACCGCCTACTCAAATGAGCATATAAGCTAATATAAGCTACCTAATTAAATCAGGAAATTGGGAACATCCTGCAGATACATACCCTGTCTCTGTGTGTGTTTGTTCTCCGCTACTCGAGTAGGCCTCAGACCAAAATCTGGCAACCTTCCAGCATATCGATCTCCCATTGAGAGATAAGCATCAAATCATAAACCCATCAGTGGCGTCCCTGGGTGGGCTGGTCACAACAGAAGACCCCAGTATCCTGAGATCCGGCACCCGCAGACTGAGGCCTAGAGAGGACACACAGATCAAAATCACCGGTGAAGGTAAGAGCCATTGATTCTTACAAATTCTGTGTCTCCCCTCTGCTACATGTTCTGAACCGGCTTTTGGGTTACAGTATAGTCTTGTCTTCTTACATACCAGCGCTAAGAACCGTAGAATATCCTTGTGATACATAATACGTATGCTGGAGGGAGAAACCTAAAAGCTGCTACGTATGATTGCGCATGAATGATTGAACCAACCTTGAGGGTACTAGGAATTCTTTACTGTGTTTTTGCCCCTTGGGAGCGTCTCTCCATGATAACTGGCTTGCCAGGATTCATGTGAGGACACGTCTCTGGCGGCATACGCATAAAGAAGGCTGCGTACGTCCTCTTGGAGAGTGCTAGAGGTACTATTACGGTGTTAAAACGCCGGTTACAGACAGGATAGGTCTATCCACCTTCTATCCTGTCTGATACGCACAAACTGCCCTCTAATGGTGCTAAAGAACTTTGAGGTAGTAGGGATTACATTAGCCTGCATATTAATGATAGCTCTAGTCTTCTGGTTGATAAATAAGATCTCTGAGTATACAAGGCTCAGCAGGTTTAGCTGAGGGAAAAGATTCTTACTGGGCTAATAAGAAAATTTGGGTCATATTAGTCTGCCTATAGTTAATTGGATTTGCTCTCTGGTATATATAGGTTTATTATAACTGCAAAGAAGTGCCATCTCATACTGAGTACGTAGAGATTTAGTGAGTAAAGGGCATGTCACACTAAGAGATATCGCTAGCAATATCGCTATAACTAGTGACGTTATAGCGATATTGCTAGCGATATCTCTGTGTGTGATACTTACCTACGACCGGCTCCCCCGCTGGTTATCGCTGATCGCGCGAGAACGTCCTGGACTGTTTCTCGTCATCAGCTTCCTGTGGCGCTTCCTGCTGTGAAGACGAGCGACGCGTGGAGCCGGGCGGGAGGACGCAGGATCGCCGGGTGTGACAGGTAAGTAGCGATCCCCGTCCCCAGCGATGTCGCTAGTGAGATCTGCCTATGTGGCAGCTCACTAGCGACTACTTAGCGATGTACCAGCGATCCTGACCGCGTCATATCGCTGGTCGGGATCGCTGGTACATCGCTAAGTGTGACAGTACCTTTAAAGATGACCAGGAGGGTCATATTGGCCAGACCACTAAATAATTAACCTTCTTATCAAGGTTCCCATGGGTTTGATGCCTATCAACTGATGAAGTTACGTCAATTTAGGACACGCAAGTTCAAACATTGAGCGGGGACCTCTTATAACAACGGCACGCAGTCTATGTATCGAATTAGCGCAGTGCAGTCGGCATAGATATTGCTAGCAAAGTGATAATGAAGTAAAATTGTTGAGACGTGGGCACACAGTAACAGCGTATATTAAGAGAATAAGTGAATAGCAACCAGAGAAAGAGGCAGATAGAGAGATACGGCCTAGGTGCGGCCTGTACATTGAGTTAGCGAAGTGCATTCAGTACGGGTCCGCAAGCCATAGGCATTTTACATTTTAGGACAAGCCAGGAGAATTTTTATCCCCAATATGGTCAAGTATCAACCAGAAAACATAGATAGGATTTTTAGCAAGCACCAAGAGATAATAAGCTTAAGGAGTTAACAGTTTACTGAATCTGTGTGTGCAATTCTGTGTGAATGAGAGGACACTGTAGGTTCTGTCTGGAGACTGCGATTTTCAAAAGAAAATCTGATGCAAATCATGTTTTGTATGGCAGATGGATATTTGCTGGGACAGTCCCAGGCACGAATGTGAAGAAATTCCAATACATACAGCGAGGAGATGATTGGTGGGCGCTGTTAGCATTAAACGCGCATATCCCTTTAAGTAATGCGTTGAAAGGTCACACGTTACAAGACCTGAGGCTTGGTGAACAGTTTATATTGCAAAGCCCAGACGGACAAGTTTTCCACAATAGACGGTTCCGTGTCAGGAATCAAGGCCCCTGTTGAGTGGTGTATACTGTGGGTTGTATTATATAGGAAAAGTTCTGTCTTATAGTCTGAGCTTGCCTTGTGTGTGTGTGCCAAATATTCCATGAGAAAATGTCGTGCCCTAATTGCACATTTGGATTAATGTTGATTATATCTCCTGAAGGTTGGAGAATTGTCAAAATTATACCAGGAGGGTATATCCAACAGCTCACTGGTTTTGGATTTCTGTCAGACAGATTTCCAGAGTATAAAGTATTCAGACTTAATGTGCATGGTATTCCTGCAACTCCCTGGGTCGACGGAATTTCATTAAGTGACATAGAAAATTATAATCTTGTCAGATGTCCGTTAAATAATGGGCAGCCAGAGATGTACCTGGTAGAAGCGCAGCTTGCAGCCCTTCTCACTGGATTCACATTATAGCATAATACGTATTTGTAAAAGGTGTACAGCTAGTTTTTCTTAATGTCAAGTTTTTAGAATGCATGTTGATAAGAAAAAAGGAGAGGCAGATGGTTCAAGGTACAACGTTGCCTTTAGGGGGTTTTACACTAAGCGATATCGCTAGCAATATCGCTAAAACGTCACTGGTTTTGTGACGTTATAGCGATATTGCTAGCGATATCGCTATGTGTGATACTTACCAGCGACCGGCTCCCCCGCTGTCCATCGCTGATCGCGCGAGAATGTCCGGCTCCATTTCTCGTCGGGCGCTTCCTGCTGAGACTTCCTGCTGTGACGACGAGCGACGCGTGGAGGCGGGCGGGAGGACGTCAGGATCGCTGTGTGTGAAAGGTGAGTATCGTGCGCTGCGTCGCTGCTGCATCGCTGTGAGGTCTTTCTGTATGAAAGCTCACTAGCGATCATTTAGCGATGAACCAGCGATCCTGACCGGGTCGGATCGCTGGTCGGATCGCTGGTGCATCGCTAAATGTAAAAGGGCCTTTTGACTTGAAGCGGTGTCAGATATCCATGGAAGGCAATTGTCAGGTAGTAAAGATAAGGAATGCTTTTAGTATGTGTTTGAAGGAAAGGAAAAAAAAAAAAGAGAAAATCCCGCTATATGTGTAATGGAAATCCACCACTCTGCCCCCTATTCGGTACTAGTATGGTGATTTCCAAAGGGGGGGGAGAAGAGAGGAGAGTCCGCTATTTTTAATATGTTAATCATAAAGGTATCTCTCACTAATCTGGATTTTGAGTTTTTCTTTCCGGAAGGTCCAAGAACCTGGTTGTATGGCGATCACACAGCATGAGATAGTAGAAAGCAGAACCACTCCTCCCTCATAACTCTACAGGGGAGGTGGAGTTGACGGCACTCATTGAGGCGTTTAGGGGGCTTTAAGGTAAGCAAGACACTACATATACAAGTCATTGTTTTCAGGTGAACCCACAACTGCAGCCCCATATGGGGAGGAAAGGTCTTTTCTTACACCAACAGGCCCTGGAAGAGGTTGCCATAGTGGAAGTGAGGGTACATATGAGAAGGAACCCGTGGAGCACGAAGCAAACAAAGTGGCTGGGAATCAGCCAGAAGACCAAGGTACTGGGAGACCCCTGAGGCGCCTCCACTGGTCATGGTGAGCATTAAAGATAACCAGTTAGACTTAAGTATCTTACAGGCTCTGACTCGGTCACCAACCGGGGAAGAGACTGAAGTCTGGTCGGAAGCTGGAGCTCAGAACCGTGGATGGTGGGACAGCGGGTATGTTTGCTAAAACCCTTGCACCATGTGATGGCTCATGACTCAACGCATGTGAGTGAAGACAAAAACTATGTGCTCTGAAGAAAGATGCTGGGTCCACCTGTTTAGCTTTACATTAACATAGATTAGATGCGCACAACACAGATAGACTAGAAAGATGCCATAGACATACACGTGCGCCTGGGCCCTCCTATCCGTTTCAATGACTGCAGATTGACTTCATACAGGCTGCCCAAGGTAAGATGTATGAAGTATGTGCTTGTGTGTGTTGATCTCTTTTCAGGGGACTGGAAGCCTTCCTGATGTCAGAAACTACCACAACTGAGGTACTCTTTTGTCCACATAGATGTTGTAACTATTTGACAACCCCTGCAGCAGGTCCGGAGTCCAAAAGGGACTCCCATTTGTGTATAAATAAGTTTTTGATTTTATTTTAGTTAATCCAGACATTGGTTGCTGACCAAAAGACACGAAGACCACTGGAGCCACTGGTTGATGGTCCCCGCTAAGCCACATCCGTAGAGTTAAACGGAAGACCGGTCCATACAAGCTACTATGAGGTCCTGGAGCGGAAGAATGAGGGTCCTGTCTCTGATGATGTTGGCAGCTTTACTGCAAGAAGGACAAATGGACGAGACACTTCAGAATAGCACATCAGTAACCTTGTGGTTTGACACCAAGGCAGCAACAGCTACATTTAAGGTGGACTTGTGTCAGATAGTGAAGTGTCAATGGAATCTTAAATTTGGGAAGAAGAGCAGCAACCCCAATTATAAATATCTAACAGGAATTGAAGGGGCGGTGGTATATATCTGTGTAACTAGACCTGGAAATGAGAACTGTAATTCTTGGTCAGATGCAGCTTGGAACACGGGAACTTCATGGGGGTATAAGCCAGAGGAAGCCATGACTCGTGTTAGTTCATCAGGAAAGCCTCTCCTCAAGAGGATGAATATTGCTGTACCCATTCCAAAGTGGGGTTGTGATCCAGAGGTTTTGGACTGGAGATTCTCTTGTAATCCTCTCCTTATAACACTGGATGAACCCTCTCTTGGAGATGAAGGTCTCTATGTATTGGGACTGTATACCCCAGGTAGACAGGTTCAGCAGGGAACATTTTGGTTAAAAGCTGTTCCTGCACAGGACAAGGAACAAGAGGAGGACAAACCCTAAAGGTCAGGAGAAATGTTGGATGTTGATGGAATTGGGGAATTAGGCTATGAGGAGAAGTTAGCCGTAGAAACAGGCTACACAGAGAGGAATGAATGGTTGCTATGGATGAAGTATACTACAGAGCAAAATAACAAAACTGATTGTATTGCATGTGCAACCGCTAGGCCCCATTTAGGGACTATTCCCCTCAGATATTCAGAACAGGATCAAGTAGACTTACAGTGTATTCTAGCTTTGTATAATGCCACATATGACCCTAGTGATAATGTTTTGTGTCAATCTCTATCAGTCCGGTCTCCAATAGCAAAAATTGATCAGGTGCCACCTAGAGTTTATGCATATCCAGGTGACTACACTTGCTTCCTGAGAACAGGACCAGGGAGATGGGTAGGAAATCTAACTTCAGAGTTTTGTCACATCACCATCCCCATAAATACAGATATAGGAGGTTTTAAAGCCAGTTGGTTTCAAAACCAAACTATAGCAAGGAGTGACATATGGTGGTTATGTGGAGATATGAAATTAAGGCCTAGGTTGCCACCAAGTTGGGTTGGCAGCTGTGCTCTAGTTCAAGTGCTCATGCCATTTAAAATAATTTCATCAGAAGAGATTAAAGGAGGTGGAATGAATGTTGAAACCCTGCACAGAAATAGGAGGTCAGTACCTGCTGGGTCCTTTGATCCTAGAGTTTATATAGACAATATAGGGGTACCCAGAGGGGTACCTGATGAGTACAAGGCCAGGAACCAGATAGCAGCAGGTTTTGAATCAATTTTCTTTTGGTGGGTGACAATTAATAAAAATGTGGATTGGATAAATTATATTTACTATAATCAGCAAAGGTTTATAAATTACACAAGGGATGCAGTAAAAGGGATAGCTGAACAATTAGGCCCAACTTCTTTAATGACACATCAGAATAGGATGACTTTGGATATGTTGCTAGCGGAAAAAGGGGGCGTGTGTAAGGCCTCTTTCACACATCAGTTTTTTGCCTTCAGGCGCGATCCGGCTTTTTTTTGTAAAACCGGATCCGGCAAAATGCAATGCCGGATCCAGTTTTTCCCCATTGACTTGCATTAGCGCCGGATCGTGCCGGATGGCATTGCGTTTCATCCGTTTTTTGCCGGATCCGGCAACTTGTCTCATTCCGGCGTCTGGAAAAAACGGCTACTGTAACGTTTTTTGTCTCCGGCGAAAAAGCCGGAAGCGCCGGATCCGGCGCTTCCAGCTTTTTGCTACAATGAAAGTCTATGGGCGCCGGAATGCGCCGGATCCAGAAAAAGACGGATCCAGCCACCGGATCCGGTTTTTTTAAGTCTGCGCATGCTCAGATCCAATTGGCCAGCCCCCAGGAACAGATATAACCTGCTAGACGGATCCGGCAGAAAAACGGATCCGTTTCTACAGTTCTCCAAAATTTATGCCGGATCCGTTTTTTCAAAAAATAGCCGGATCCTGCCTGACGGCAAAAAACTGATGTGTGAAAGTAGCCTAAGATGTTTGGGACATTTTGTTGCACGTTTATCCCCAATAATACTAGTCCAGATGGGAGTATCACCAAGGCGTTGGAGGGTCTTACATCCCTGTCTGAAGAATTGGCAGAAAATTCGGGTATCAACAATCCCTTCATGGACTGGTTGGAATCCTGGTTCGGTAGATGGAGTCATCTTGTATCCAGCCTCCTCATCTCTCTGGCAGTAGTAGCAGCAGTACTTGTGACCTGTGGATGCTGCTGCATACCATGTATCAGAGGACTACTTCAAAGATTGATTGATGCGTCTATTACTAAAACTATGTATATTACATTGAAACCTTATAATGATGATTATGAGCAAATGGTATGAGGTTGAGAATTAGATATGATCTCCCTTTCCCTATGGGGAATTCGGCAGAAGAAGGGTTAGGAAGTCCGACACTGACATTAGGCCTTTGAATGTACCTGTATGTGAATGGTAGAGTCATATCTGTTCTCAAAAGGGGGGACTGACAGGGAATTCTATATGTCCTTTGAGTATCAATGTATTTCTGGGGTCTTACATGTATACTCTGTATATGAAAATGCTGTCTCACGATGATGATTACCTATAACCTTATTCTTCATAAGAAATTGTACATCATGGATAAATGGCTTACTGCACCCAGTTGGACATTGAAACTACACGTCCACATGTTAGGTAGATACTGGGGCTATGAACACTTAGTAAGGCAGGTTAATGAGGCTAATGGAGCTATAACCGTCATGAGGATGGATTAATGAGAATAATATTGGGGTCTTGTGTAATTTACACAAGACCTACTAAAGCTTCCATCACGTCTGCACAAATACTAATGATTAACAGCCGAGTACAATCTGATTGGTTAACGAATATGAATATGATTGGTTGAAACCATTTATGCTTACTGTTGAATGATCAATTGTCCAATGAAATGTGATGATGTAATGTTACCGCCTACTCAAATGAGCATATAAGCTACCTAATTAAATCAGGAAATTGGGAACATCCTGCAGATACATACCCTGTCTCTGTGTGTGTTTGTTCTCCGCTACTCGAGTAGGCCTCAGACCAAAATCTGGCAACCTTCCAGCATATCGATCTCCCATTGAGAGATAAGCATCAAATCATAAACCCATCAGCACCATTTTTAATGAACCCAGGCATGGTATGTGAAAAGAGCTTCATAGAGTAATCTGAAGTGTGTGCTGCTGCATCCTTCACTTTTGGTGTGGGTGAAGGACACAAGGAAAGGGGTTGCTCCTGACCAGAAGCCTGCACTTACGACTCAGTGATTGCATTTTGTTAAACTTCAGAAGAGGAGGCGATAGAGCTGGAGGCTGTTTCAGTAATGTAAGCCAAAAACAGTTCCTGATGCTCCTGCTATAAAAGCAGTCCACCTACTCCCAGAAAACGGAGCCTTACAGGCCTTACAGAGCTACACCATGACGTAGGCTCAACACCTCCTGCCTTAGCTGCTAATGTGTTTTTGGCACTACCAGCAGATACACCACAACCACCATCAGTACCAGGTGGCCCCCCACACCCACGTCCGCATCCTCTTCCACCATGCTACCTCATGTTCTGGAAAATGGACCCAAAATACCAGCATATATATGGTACTGTATCAGAAGCATACAGCTCTATACAGTCTAGGGATAACAGTGAATCTCCGTATATATTTCATGAGTCATACACAGATGCTCACAGGCTCAGTATGGATTACCCAATAAAATAAAAAGTTGAAAAAGGGTACAGTATCACCAGATACAAGGTATATATAGTATAGTGTAAACATTCTGAATCTCCGTATACATTTCAGGAGGCAGACACAAATGCTCTCAGGCCCAGTATGGATTACACAAGAATATGAAAAGCTGTAAATGGGTAATGTAACACAAGCGTACAGCTGTATACCGTGTTGGGGTAATCTTAAAGCTCCTAATATATTGCCAGAGTGTCATGATCCAGGGTGGATCTGACAGATTAAATGCACAAGTAACCTTTTTTTTTCCTGTGAGCTGTTTTGTTCAGGGTTGGTTTTGTCCCCCCGGTGGCCAGTATGGTCATTGCACTTGTGCTTAGAGATAGTTTTGCCCTGGTGGCCAGTATGGTCATTGCACTGGTGTTTTTAGAGATAGTTTTCCCCCGGTGGTGGTTAGAGTAATTGCACGGGAATCACTCTACAGGTGTGTTTGCTCTATAAAGGTGTGTCAGTAGTGCTCACTGACGTTGGTGATATTATTATTGTTGGGTTTTCCAACCATCCTGTGTGAAGGAAGGAGCTGGATGGGGAGCTGGAGGAGACTCCAGGGCGGCTTATTCAGAGTCCTGGAGTGGCAGCTATGGTGTCAGCGAGGAGTTTGTGTAGAGCATGGTGGAGTGCAGCTATGGTGTCAGTGAAGAATTCCTGCAAAGCTTGGTGGAGTGGCAGCTATGGTGTAGAGCTGCACTCAGTTTGCAGGACTCGGTTGCTGGACAGCTGCACTCAGGTGCTGGACTCTGTTGCTCCAAGGCGGCACTCAGTGCTAGATGCTGTTGCTGTAAAGCTGCACCCAAGTGTTGGACATGGTGGAGGAAGATGCACTCAGGTGTTGGTCTCTGTTGCCAGGAGCAAGTGCATCAGAGCAAAGCTAAGTGTTTCCCTGTTTGTCACTTTTCCTCATGTTGGTGTTAGTGCAGCGGTGGGGCCAGTGCCTGCTCCACCCAGCTCCCTAGCAAGAGATAGGTGTAGGGTGTGCCACGGCTACAGGTTCCTGAGCGGCGCCCGGTGCGGAACCGGCATAGGGAACGTTAGGAGCGTTAGGGACACTGACTCAGGGGAGTGCAGGAGGTCTCCACGTCCCCCCGTTCCCTATCGCAGGGCCCTCCTTTGTAAATGTTTCCCTACCCCCTTTGTCTTGTTGTATTAGTTACCGGCCTGCGGGCCACGTCACAGGACAATTACACGTGCCACGTCCTGTTGTTTCAGTTACCGGCCTGCTGGCCGTGTCACACAGGACGGGGCATGTGACACAGAGTAACAGACAGACGTTCACAGGCTCATTATGGATTACACCAGAATCTAAATAGTTAAAAAGGTTACTGTCTCAGAAACGTACAGCTGTATACAGTGTTGGCCAAATTTGAAATCTCTGTATATATTTCCGGAGTCACCCTCAGATACTCACTCAGTCTGGGTTTGACTATAATAAAAAATGTAGTGAAAAAGGTACTGGATAACAAGATAGCAAGTATATATATTATAGGGTACAATTGAAATCTCTGTATACATAGTCCCGTAGTCACTCTCAGACGCTTACTCAGTATGGATTTGACCGTAATACTAAATGTCGAACAAAGGTACTGTATAACAAGATACAAGCTGTATCGAGTATAGGGTAAAAATTGGTATCACCAATTTACCGTATATATAGAAGGCGTAAACCACACACACTCACTCACTATGGATAATACAAAATTTGGAACAAAGGTATTGTATCAGCACATAGCAGGTGTATCCAGTCTAGGAAAAATTGTAAATTTCCGTCTATTCTTCCGGCGTCAGACACAGACACTCACAGGCTCACTATGTATTACACCAGAATTTAAAAAGTAGAAAAAGGGAAACGTAGTCGAAGCGTACAACAGTATACAGTGTTGTGGTACTTTTAAATCTTCGTATATATTTCAATCTCAGTAAGCCAGTCCAGACTCTCCGCTACTGGAAACTACATGGATACAAGTACAGAAGAAAAGTCGAGTGCTAGCAGAAATTTGGGAATTACTCATCGTGGGAAAACCTCCCGGTAGATGTTGCAGAGGCGATGCAGACCCTCAATTACTGTGTCTGTGGAGACAGCAAAAATGGTTCTTTGTGAAGAAAGGATTGCTTTATCGCTGTAGCGTGGATCACATCACCATTACTCGTCTCCATCAAATTGTGATCACACATAGACATGGTTCTCACTGCCTATCATGATGTGTCTGGTCATTTTGGAGTGCAAAAGACAGAAGCCACAGGCCGTAGGTGATTCTATTGGATTGGCATGAGAGGAGACATTGAAAAATGGTGGCAGGAATGTCACACGTCTGTGACTATCACAACTGTGAAAGGTGATCATAAAGCACCACTGCATCCGCTTGTAAGTTGACATCCATTACAAATGGTAGCCATTGATCATCTGAAGGTAGAGGCCAGCAGGACAGACCATAGCTACATCTTAACCATCATCGATCAATACCCCAAATTTCTAGTGGCCGTCCCTGTGAAGGATTTAACTGCCCAGACTACACAGCGGTGGAGCAGGGAGAAGTAAGTATTGCAACTTGCAAGTGCTGTGGCCATGACCAAGCAGGGGGGGCACACTCGTGGTCGACGGTACTGGCAAAGGGCCCCTCATAGTATGCTGGTGTGTCTGACAGCGAGTGGGCCCCCCGACCATCAGAGACACTGTATTGTACTATGAGGGGCCCTGTGCCAGTGCCGTCTGCCATCAGTGGGCCCACCCACCTGTTCAGAGCAACGGCACTTGCCCGGGTGCACCAGGTGTTGACCCCAGCCCTTGGAGGGGTGGGCAGCCCAGTTAGGGAGGTTTAAAAAATGGCATATGTTGATGTGTTGGCTGGACATTCAGCTGCTGCAAAGGGCGGAATTGGGCAAGTCCGAGGAAGGGAGGACAAAAGCGAGGCAGTTTTCTGGCAACCTATGTATCATCAGTAGAAGGTGGGACAAAATCCTTAGAAACCCATGCATGGTTCATTTTAATGAAGGTTAGATCATCAACATTTTGGGTCAACAGACTGGTCCTTTTTTCTGTCAGGATTGATCCAGCAGCACTGAAGACTCTTTCAGATAACACACTAGCAGCAGGCAAGCTGCAAGCTACAGAGCTCCTGTAAGGCATATTGTGCCAATTCAGGCCAGGCGTCCAGTTTAGAGGCCCAATAGTCAAAGGGGAATGACCTGTGAGGGAGAACATCGATATGGGAGGAGAAGCAGTTTGTAACCATAGTTGACAACTGCTGTCTCCTGTCACTTTTAATCGATGCAGTATTACCAGTCGTGTGAGCAGTACTTGAGAAATCATTCCACAACATGGTCATTAAACCCCTGTCTCCAACGCCACTTCGGCTATGTGCACCACAAACATCTCTTCCATTGTGCCCACTACAGCTCGTGGGAGAACCAGCACCGCTGCTGTGTGGTGGGAAAGCCTCAAACAAACGGTTTACCAGAGTTGCTTGTTTGTTAGCCAATATTATCTCTAGGTTCTCCTGTGGCATGATGTTGTGTAATTTACCTTTGTAGCTTGGATCGAGGATGCTGGCCAGCCAGTAGTTGTCATCCCTCATCATTTTGGCTATGTGGGGTCCCTTTTTAGGATCCGCAAGGCATAATCGCACATGTGGGCCAATGTTCCAGGTGTCAATGCTGCACTGCCACTGCTGGGTGGAGGAGCACTTTCTGGCATATCCACATCCCTACAGTCATGCACAAACACTGTACCTGACCTTGGCATGCCCACATGTTCTCTTGCCCCCTGAGAAGCATCCTCCTGCCCAAAATAATCATCCTCCTCCTCTTCTTCTTCCTCCTCCACCTCGTCCAGGACAGTTCTCTGACCAGACCATGGCTGACTGTCATCAAGGCTTCCCTCCACCTCCTCCGCTGCAGACACCTGATCCTTAAGGTGCGTCAAACATTGCATAAGCAGATGTATAAATGGGATGCTCATGCTTATGATGGCATCGTCTGCGCTTACCAGCTGTGTGCATTCCTCAAAACACTGAAGGACTTTACAGAGGTCTTTCAGTTTTGGCCACTGCACACCCAACAATTCCATGTCTTCCCTCACACTGCCAGCCCTTGTATCCTCCCACAAATGCATTACAGCCTGCCTCTGTTCACACAGCCTCTCAACCATGTGCAGGGTGGAGTTCCACCTTGTTGCAACGTCTATGATTAGGTGGTGCTTGGGGAGGTGGAGCAATCGCTGCAGCTTCTGCATATGAGTGGAGTGGACGTTTGAGTGACAGATGTGCGAGCACAGTCTTTGCATCTTATGTAGCAGGGATGTTAACTCCGGATAATTATTAAGGAAGCACTGCACCACCAGGTTCAAAGTGTGAGCCAGGCAAGGTATGTGTGTGAGTTTTGCACGGGCTATGGCTGCCCCAAAATTATGGCCGTTATCACTGACTACCTTGCCTGCCTAAAGATGTAGACTGCTGTTGTGAACTCATTTTCTGGTCTGCCTCTGGTTTCTGGTGAGGGAACTGTTTATGCTGACATAGGAATTGTGAGTTCTCTTTCCGGGCTCCCTTTGGTGGTGGCAGGAGGTAATGAAGCTGATCTAATTAACAGAGACGTGCCACCTGATAATGAGGACGACGATTGGACATCTGGAGTCTCAGACTGGATTTAAGACAGCCGACTCCCTATTCCCATGCTGGTGATTTTTTCCTGCCTCCTGCGGTCTTGGTTTCCAGTTCAATTCCTGTCTTCTCAAGCTAAGTTTTCTCTGCTAATGTTCACATTTGATTTGGTTTTGTCTATTCAGTTTTTGTGTGGTCAGCCAGCCCCGTCTGGGGCTGTGCTGAATTTCCACTCTTATGTTACTGTATGTGCCAGTTTGCTTTTTGTCCCTTATTAGATTGGCCTCTTTTTGCTCTGTTCTCAGAATATGCCAGAGTGCTGATATAGTGGGTGAAGTCTAGTGACTTCAGGGTTTTTTTTGCTATCAGAAGTGTTGGACATTTTTTGCAGGGTTTTTTGGTGTAATTGCAGACAGTATCTTTCCTTTCCTGTCCTTTCTACTTAGTGTGGGCACCATCGTTTGCTCAGCCTATTTTCCTACCTGTATACAAATTTTCACAACTGGGGCCTGAAAATACATGGCACTTCCCAACTAATGCATGTACCAAACAGATCAAGGAAGCATAATGCCATAAAATACAAATAGCTTTATTGAAACACATACAGTAGACATGAACATGATAAAAGGAGATAAATACATCAGTGGGTATCACAAGTACTAGTGTGCCAGTCGTATACAAGTGTACACAAAAAAAATACACCACAACTGAAATCATGGCAAAGTGCACCAATGTAAGGCATAGGGGGTATGTAAGACATATACATTAGTGGGCAAAAGACTATGGTTGCCTGCAAGAATGATGCCAACTTAATTAAGATACTGGAGGCATCCTAATATTACATAACAATGTGATAGACATTGCACAAATGTATGCCCAGCATGAGAAAATTCACAGCAGATAATGGTCAGATTAAATACATGACAGTTCTATGACAATCTGAACACAAAATCGAATTTAAAAAAGGGTGTATGTCTAGACCTAATATCCTGCTAATGACACTGAGCAGACACATATAATCTGAAGACATGACCTATAATATGGCCAGAGTCCTGCATATCTATGAAATATGTTGTCAGTAATACTGTAAAGCATTATCTAAGACAGGGGCAAAAAGTAGTATATACCCACAGTATTGTGCCATCACATAGGTGCAGTGTATAACACAAGTGTGTCCATAGTATATGCCTCCATTCTAGATATTACGCAACCCCCTAAAGTGAAAAGCACATATGACCTGTGATGCCGCAGTCCCCGACGCGCGTTTCGCCTTAGCTTCATCCTGGGAGGTAGGTGAGTATAGCTGCATGGTGTGTTGGAGTGTATATAGTGGCTTAATTGCGAAATGCTCACACCTGAGAAGTTGCCCAGTGCCCGGCGTGTGACGTCATCATGGCGCGCGTCTCCCGGCCGCACAACCACTCCCCATCACACACGGAATGATGTGGAGATGGCTGAATGAAGCCAGGGAGAGCTTTAATGTGTTACAATAACATGAAAGATAGGGGTCTCAATTGAATTTAGTGTACGTCACCAACTACATAGCATGTTCCTCTAATCCTCGGTTATCTAAGATAATACTACACCATAATGCGAAAGATGACTAACTAAGAGGCATATACCATGTATATTGGAGCCTAGATATATAATTGTACAGGGACCTAATCTCCGCACAGTCACTCCCCATACAAAGCTTTGTATGGGGAGTGACTGTGCGGTGATTAGGTCCCTGTACAATTGAGACCCCTATCTTTCATGTTATTGTAACACATTAAACTTATTAACTAAGGGTCACTTGGGTTTTTTCCCTACATCTTATTATATTATTAGATAAATTTCGCATACTTCAATGGAGAAACTCTGGATGTATGGATTTTTTGAACTTAGTTCGGCAGGATGCTATCTATGCCCATTATGTACTTACATATGATCCGTTTTAGTAGAATAATCCTTGGACATTACAGCGTACTACTATATATTGTCATTTTCGTGCATTTCCCAGTGCACCGTGCACACTCTGTGTGGAAACGTCTGTCAGATGGGTTGGGCTCCGCCTCTCTGCCCTCACACGTCGGGCGGAGGAGTGGCTTACCGATCTGCAGCGTCATCCAGCAGCGTAGTGAGTCGCCTTGGCGACGCGCTCTCCCTGGCTTCATTCAGCCGTCTCCACATCATTACGTGTGTGATGGGGAGTGGTTGTGCGGCCGGGAGACGCGCGCCATGATGACGTCACACGCCGGGCACTGGGCAACTTCTCAGGTGTGAGCATTTCAAAATTAAGCCACTATATACACTCCAACACACCATGCAGCTATACTCACCTGCCTCCCAGGATGAAGCTAAGGCGAAACGCGCGTCGGGGACTGCGGCATCACAGGTCATATGTGCTTTTCACTTTAGGGGGTTGCGTAATATCTAGAATGGAGGCATATACTATGGACACACTTGTGTTATACCCTGCACCTATGTGATGGCACAATACTGTGGGTATATACTACTTTTTGCCCCTGTCTTAGATAATGCTTTACAGTATTACTGACAACATATTTCATAGATATGCAGGACTCTGGCCATATTATAGGTCATGTCTTCTGATTATATGTGTCTGCTCAGTGTCATTAGCAGGATATTAGGTCTAGACATACACCCTTTTTTAAATTCGATTTTGTGTTCAGATTGTCATAGAACTGTCATGTATTTAATCTGACCATTATCTGCTGTGAATTTTCTCATGCTGGGCATACATTTGTGCAATGTCTATCACATTGTTATGTAATATTAGGATGCCTCCAGTATCTTAATTAAGTTGGCATCATTCTTGCAGGCAACCATAGTCTTTTGCCCACTAATGTATATGTCTTACATACCCCCTATGCCTTACATTGGTGCACTTTGCCATGAATTCAGTTGTGGCGTATTTTTTTTGTGTACACTTGTATACGACTGGCACACTAGTACTTGTGATACCCACTGATGTATTTATCTCCTTTTATCATGTTCATGTCTACTGTATGTGTTTCAATAAAGCTATTTGTATTTTATGGCATTATGCTTTCATTGATCTGTTTGGTACATATTTTCCTACCTGTGTTTGTGCTGTCATCTTGTTTCACCGTCAATACATGTGTGGGGGCTGTCTATTCCTTTGGGGTCTGCTCTGGGGCAGTTTAGATTTCCCCTTTTCTTGCTTTAGGCTTATTTAGTCCTCCGGCTGCGACGAGGCGTCTAGAATCATTGTGGGTACGCTCCACAGCTGCTGTAAGTTGTGTGGTTAGGATCAGGGGTCTGCAATCTGCGTAGTTACCAACCTCTCTGGTTTTCTGTGACTTAGCTTGGTTTTGTTTTCCTCCTCGGTGACCCAATCATAGCAACTGCCCAGCCATGACTCAGTTTGTCGCTGCAAGTAGTCGGCCAGTACCTTCGCGGTGTGTCTTGTCGCCCAAGGACATCATCTTTAACACAGCCTGCTGATGCTTACCACTAGCTGTTCGATAGTGGGACACCTCGTGTGCAACACTGCCAGCTGTGGATGGAATGCTTGTGCGACTGCGCTCTGTGGACGAGCTTTTGCTGATGGAGGAGGAGGAGTGTCGAAAGCCTACAGCCAACTGTTTCCTATACCATGGGCTAGGCAGCACTGTGCCACCGCCGCTGTCCCCTGTGGAGCTTGCATCCACCACATTATCCCAGTGCACAGTGATGGACACGTAACGGCCCTGGCCATGCCTACTGGTCCATGCATCTTTTGTGAGGTGCACCTTTCCACTCACTGACTGTGTTAGTTCATGGACAATGCAGTCTTTTACATGCCGGTGGAGGGCAGGGATGGCTTTTCGAGAAAAGAAGTGCCGACTGGGTAGGTCATAGCGTGGGACAGCGTAGGCCATGAGCTCGCTGAAAGCTTCGCTTTCAACCAAACGGTAGGGCATCATCTCTAATGAGATTAGTTTGGCAATGTAGGCATTCAAACACAGTGTACGCGGATGAGAGGATGAGTACTTTCTTGTCCTACTCAGAGTGTCTGGTAGGGTGAGCTGGACTGGAGAGCTGCATATGGGGGAAGAAGCGGTGGGCCGGATGGAGTGAGAGGGGGTTGGTGATGGTATTGGTGGTGATGGTCTCGATTCAGTGTTTCGTTGCAAAACCATTGTGATTCCCTGAGTGCTTTGGCCTTGCGACGACATATCCACATTTAGTGCTGGTGGTCTTACAGTGGGGGAAGCAATGGAGCGTTGCTGGCTACCTTCAGTCGTAGCAGGTGCACATGTGCTACCTGAGGATTTGTAGTCCGTCCACGCTTGCAAGTGCATGTTGATTAAAAATCTAAGCATGCGACTGGTATTCAAATTTCTGAGTTGTTTACGTCGGCTAAAGTTCCTTCCGCACTTCTTACAGGTAACCTTTGCCTCATCAGTAGGATTTTGGACAAAGAAGTGCCACACTGCACTCTTCCTACTATGGTATACATTTTCTGGCCTTGCACGCTGTGTTAAGTTGACCGTCTGGCCAAGCTGTCCTGCAACTCTTTTAGTTTTTGGTCCACGTTTTTGGACAGCTACGGGCCTGCCAGATAACCGCTGCTGCGATGTCAATGCCTGCTGTGGATCCTTCTCCTCATCTGAACTATTGCCAGCGCCACCCTCCTCCCCCAATGGATACCAATCCGGGTCAAGAACTGGGTCATCCATCACCTCCTCTTCAAAGTCATCTGAACCTTCCTCTTTACCTTCCTCTGTGTCACCGTGTAAGGTGGTATAGTATGCGGGAAGAGGCACCTGAGTTTTATCAGGGTCAGATTCTGGCTCAGTAGACTGTCAGGGCAATGTAGTGCTCTGGATCAATGTACCAGCAGAATCATCTAGCAGTGGCTGTGCATCAGTGCACTCCATGTCAGATTCATCTTAGACTGGGGAATTCAGGATTTGACTGGATAACCCAGGCATGGTATGTGAAAAGATCTCCATAGAGTAATCTGAAGTGTGGGCTGCTGCATCCTTACCTTTTGGTGGGGGTGAAGGACACAAGGAAAGGTGTTTTTCCTAACCAGAACCCTGCACTGACGACTCCGTGCTTGCAGGTTTAGATCGTTCAGAAGAGGAGGCAATAGAGCTGGTGGCTGTTTCGGCAATGTATGCCAAAACCTGTTCCTGATGCTCCGGCTCTTTAAAAGCGGTTTTCCTACTCCAAGAAAAGGCAACCTTACAGGCCTTCTTGGGCCAGGCGATGACGCAGGCTCAACACCTCCTGCCTTAGCTGCTATTGTGCTTTTGCCAGAACCAGCCGATGCACCACCACCATCAGTACCAGCTGCGCCCCCCTGCCCACGTCCGCGGACTCTTCCACCATACTTCCTCATGTTTGGGAAAATGTACCAAAAATACCAGCAGAGAGATGGTACTGTATGAGGAGCGTCCACCTGTGTAAGGTGTATTAAAAAAATTAAATCTATGTATATATTTTGTTAGTCACAGACGCTCTCACAGTATGTATTTGACCGTAATCCAACAAGCAGATATACGGAACTATATCAGAAGTGTACAGCTGTATACGTTTTTTGTGTAACTAACATCCTCTGTATATGTATTTATGGAGTGTTACAAACACACGCTGACTCTGTATAGATGTGACTGTAATGTGAATGGCAGATATACAATACTGTTTGAGAATCGGACAGCTCTATACGGTGTGTGTAAGGAAAATTGTCAATCTCCGTCTATTTTTATACGGACTGACACACATATAGCTTCTATTTTTCCGTGATACAAGGCGGTACATGGTAGTGTGAGGAGCATACACCGCTATACGATGTGTGTATGGAAAATTGTCACTCTCCGTCTATTTGTATACGGACTGACACACGCTGTCTCTGTCTAGTTTTGACCATAATTAAACAGCAGATATACGAAACTGTTTGAAAAGCTGACAGCTCTATAAGGTGTAGGTCTGGAAAAATGGAAAAACTCCTCGGCTTGTTTTTCCAGAGTCACACCCAGATAGCTTCTAATTGTCCGTGATACCAGCTGGTACACGGTAGTGTGTGAGGAGCATACACCGCTATACGGTGTGTGAAAAAATGAACGCTCTGTAACTCACCAGAACAAAATAATAAAAGTTGGAGTGCTTTGAAAAAAGCAGTTTGAACAGCAGTGTGCACACAGCAATGCAGCTAGCAGGTAGCCTTAAAAGGCAGCCTAATCACCACCAGCGCTGCTTCACAGAACAAAAATCCTCCCCTTTCACTGCACACTAACTGTACAGTGAAAAGCGCTAGCAGCAGATGCAATTTTTTTTTTCTTCTTCCCTGCCTAACACTCTCCCTATTCAGAATCATCAGCAGCAGCAGCACCTCTCCCTATTGTAAGATTGGCAGAAGTAAGATGGCGGTCAGCTGTCACGGCCTTTTATACCCACTGTGACGCCACACAAAACCAGCCAATCACTTCAATACCCTTCTCTAAGATGGTGGTGGCCGCTGCGCATGTCATCGCGTTGCCCACAGTGTGCGTCCTCCATCATTGGCTGAGAAAAGGCGCTGGAAGCATTATTTGAAACGTGGCTTTGGCGCTCTGATCAGCGACCTCATGGCCGACCTCACGCTATGGTCGGGTTTCGATCGGCGAAACCCGACTTTAGCGAAAGTCGGCTATTTTTTAATTTGACCGACCCGTTTCGCTCAACTCTATTAAACAGTAATGTGGTCTGTTGCCATAAATTAGCCAAGAAGAGCTTAGAAAAAGTCAGATAAGAAGAGTTACAGACTCTCCTGTCAAAATGAGATCACGGATTATGTTAGTTAGATGTTGGCCAATTTACATTGTTAGTGCAGCTTTCCTCACTCACTAATCAGCACAATGCTGCTGGTGAAGGAGAATATGACCAGAATAGTCCGTCAAAATTATTTGTATTTTTCAGAGCTCCTCTCAGCTGATTTATGCCCAACTACTAGATTATTGTAGAAAGTTCAGGGAAACAAAAATCCTGTAAAAAAAGGCACAAAATTTGTAATGAAACCCAACTGTAAAATATATTTTTAGACTAAAATTCATACAATTAATTTTTTTAAAAATCGGTGATTTCGGAGCTTATTTTTTTGTGACAGGTTAGATGAAAAAATAAATAAACCCATAGTCCCTTTTAAATCCCTTTAGTCCTATAGTCACTGTTAGCATAGCTTTAGCAATAACATGCCACACTGACATGAACACTGCAGCCAATCACTGCCTTTAGTGAAATACTCAGTGTTCATGGCACATGACCACTGTGGCCATTGACTGATTGTAGTTGTCACATGCTAGTATGACAAAGAATGCTGGCGTAAGGTATACAGAGACTGGTGGGGACTAGTGACACCAGATCAGCAGAGAATATGGGTTTATTTGGCAGTTTATCACAAAAGTAACTGCCAGGCAAATGAGCCCATAAAACCCCTGTAGCTTTTAGCTGTGACTGAAGGTACTGTCACACTTAGTGATGTACCAGCGATCCCGACCAGCGCTATGACGCGGTCAGGATCGCTGGTACATCGCTAAGTGGTCACTAGTGAGCTGCCACACAGGCAGATCTCACCAGCGACATCGCTGGGGACGGGGGTCGCTACTTACCTGTCACACTAGGCGATCCTGCATCCTTCCGCCCGGCTCCACGCTCATCGCTCGGCTCGCCACAGGAAGCGCCGCATGAAGCTGACGACGAGAAACAGTCCTGGACGTTCTCGCACAATCAGCGATAACCAGCGGGGGAGCGGGTTGTAGGTAAGTATCAGACATAGCAATATCGCTAGCAATATCGCTATAACGTCACAAGTTATAGCGATAATGCTAGCGATATCGCTTAGTGTGACAGTACCTTTAGAAATAGGAAGAGAAAAGCAAAGAACTACTTTTGAGTGACACATTACAGTAACCATAAAAGATTATGTTCTTTTTCACTCTACAGTTTCACATAAGCATAAAGTTGCAATTAAAATTCATATCAGCCTGATTGCTCCCTGTATGAAATTTACCATTGATTTTCCAGAACTATCTGTGCAGTTGTACTTGGCGGAACAATGCGTAATTGCATTAGTTTGAGCACTTGGCTTTAAAATATTTTCCTTATCATTTATTATATCGTATGACATGTAATTCACATCTAATGAAAGAACCTGCCCGCAGATGACCATACCAGGCTAAATTAAAAAGTGCATTAGCAGATACAGGGTACTTAGAGCTGAGTAAGAAGTATAATATTCCTTCTGAACCTTTCTTCAGTATCATCTTTGAATGTAATCTATAAAAAACACTTCATTTCTATAGAGGTAGACCAGAGCCAAGAAGATAATTATAATTCTCATTCAGCTTTTAGACATAAAATGCTTAACAACACTTATATAGACTTAACAGTAATATAGATAATCCTAAGACAATGTCTGCAGTCCACATGGTCAGCCCTTATGATCAAATTAAAGGGCTTGTACAACTTTGCAATAATTTTTAATGCCACCAATGTATTCATATAAAAAGAAAATTAACCAACTTTGCAAATAATTTTAATTGAAAAATAAAATAACATAATACATCCTACGCAACCCCTAAGAGATATGTCTTCATGCTTAGAAACTACAGAAAAATCTTGATCAGTTTGAACGTGAAGTCATGTTTGTGATGGTAGTCACTACTCATGGACATACTGCAAGTATAAGTACATGGCCAGATGTAATGTGATGCTAGTCATTACTCACGGACAGACCGTGAGGCAATGAAGTCAGACGTTCCAGGGTCAGTACCAAGAGAGCACTTAGATAACCAAGGGAAAAGACAAAGGCATAAGTCAGGTCACAGTCCAATGGTCAAAATACCAGGAGATAGTGGATCAAAGCAAAAGTACAAGACAAAGGGAAAGTCAAAACACGGTTCAAAGGGTCAGGTACCAGTAGATCAAAACTCACAAAAACATAATCAGGCAAGCACTCACCAGGAAGCACAAACTACTGTATGTCTGGGAGGGATCAGGGGCAAACAGCTCAGTTAAAAAGGTTGGGCAATCTCCAGAACACAGAATACCAGGAGAAATTCCTGCACCTGCCAGTTACAGATTGGACAGCTGAGCTGTCAATTAAAGCGCAGACAGCTCAGCATGCGCATCACAAGATTGGATAGCCTAGCTGTCAATCCAAACACTGACAACTCAGCAAGATCCAGTTTCCATAGGACAGCATAGCAAGCACTCACTGAGTGGAGGAATTGTGACAGTACTCTCTCTTCTAGGGGGCCACCGGATCACCAGGTTTCCCAGGAAACCTGCGATGGAAGGCCCTAAGCAGACGATCGGCATTTACAGCTCGAGCAGAGACTCAGGTTATCTCCTCCGGTCCGTAACCTCACCAATGAATGAGCTACTGGAGGGAATTAAGGACGTTTCAAGAATCAACAATACTTTGCAATTCAAATTCCAAACTATCATTGACAGAAACTGGCGGAGTAGAGATGAAGGAGTCAAAACCGAAGGGACAAACTCTTTTAGGAGTGATTTATGGAATACATTTGGAATGCGAAAAGATGGAGAGAGTTTTAATCTGAAAGCCCCTGGGTTAACTACCTTCAAAATCTCATATGGACCAATAAGGTTAGGACCCAGTTTCGCAGATGGCACTTTCAATTTAATATTTTTGGAAGAAACCCATACCTTATAACCAACTTTGAATATGGGACCCCCTGAATGTTTCCTATCGGCCTTTCATATCTGGTGATGCTGAGCTACTCTAATACTCTTCTGAACCACCTTCCAAACATCCTCAAGTTTATGTATGGCAACCTCTACTCAAGGACAACCAGAACTCATCCTTAAGAATTCACCAAAATGAGGATGAATATCATAATTACAAAAAAGGGCGACGTTCCAGTAGACTGGCTAACTTGACTATTAAAGGCCAACTCTGCTAGAGGTAAGAACAAAGACCAGTCCTCCTGCTGTTGCGCTGCAATGAAACATCTAAGAATTCACTCCAATGACTGATTCATCCTCCCATTCTGGTTTCAGGATGGTAAGCAGAGGTCAATTTCTAATTTCTTACAAAATACTATCCAGAATTTGGAGACAAGCTGCAACCCCCTTACAAATAAAATGTTCAAAAGAATGCAATGCAATGCAATCTTACCAATTGATTGATAATTTAGGCCTGGATCAAACTTCCGTTTTTTTAAATCCGTCAAAATCCGTCGTTTTCCGTTAAAAAACGGATCCGCCATGTTTTTGGCGGATCCGTTTTTTTTCCCCATAGACTTGCATTAGCGGCTACCGCGGATCCGTCAAAAAATGGATCCAAACGGATCCGTTAGCATCCGTTAGCGGCAAAAAACGGAAACGGATCCGTTTGGCGGACACAAAAAATGGATGTGTGAGACAGGGCTAACCTGGAACACGTCTCTGCATTAGGTAGCTTCAATGTTGCCGAGTTCTTAATCTGAGCATGCGCCTCCCCGGCGGCCATTTTCCCGGAGGCCACTGCATCGTAGTAATGGATATGCGGGTGCTCAGGGCTTTCACAAAATACCAGCAGAGCTCCCCTACACCACAGGGCACCACAGCCATTTTCAACAGCAGCAGAACACCCCCTCATCCTAGCCTGCAACACGCCACTCTTTCCTCCTCCAGCAGCAACCCTGGGACCCTGCTCCACCGCGGCTGGTAAGGTATATCCGCATTATAAGACACACCCCCAATTTTCCCCCTAATTTAGGGGGAAAAAGTGCGTCTTATAATCCGAAAAATACGGTACATTATATTGTATAGATAAAATAGATACAAATACATGTGTAAAGTCCTCTTTAACTTTGTGGCCAATCACTTGCTAAAAATATGTAACTTTTTCCTAGAATAAATGCAGCTGTTCTCCTGAGTCTGGAACTGTTTCATTTTTGCTCATGCCCCTTTCCATTCCTGAGATATGGCCTCTTCTTCCCTGTATATAAATCTAGGGCTCAATTCACACGTTTTCACAATCGAATTCTGGTGTAAAAGCTTTGTAAAGTCACAAAATTTTTGATAAAATCGACAGAGCTGGGGCAGGACGGGGGTGTGGTGGAGGTGGGATGCCACAGATCGTAATTCATGAGGGGCCGTGGTGTTCCCTACTCCAGAAAGCTTGGGCTGGAGAAAGATTTCTGATGTGTTGTATGGAGGCGCACACTTCTTCATGAATCTGGAGCGTTTAATTCAAGCATGCCCCTCATCAAGACTAGCGTAAACAACATTGGTCCTGATGAATTGGGCCCCTAGTGTTTTTAGCTAAGTGGGCATAATCTACAATTCTTCTCTATGTGAGTCTTCTTGAGACCCATGCTCAGTTGGATAAAGACTAGTGTTATATAAAGGGGGATATACAGTATCTTAGGAAAGGAGAGGCACAGGAACAAAAAATAAACCATGCCAGAATCAGGAGAAGAGCTTCAATTACACCAGGTAAAATAATTACATATTTATTGCAAGTGACAGTTCCTTTTCAAGCTGGTTTATAGCTTTAAGCTATGCTCATACACATATTTTTTCTGCAGCTAAAATCTGCTCTTTTGGCATTAAAAATCCTGCATTCAAGACACACGTTTTTGCATTTTTGTGACTTTTTTGGAGTAGATTACATGTCTAATTTGTCTACAGTACATAATTAATAAAGTTAGATTTATTCACCAAAAATGCAGCAAAAATACACTAAAAGAACTGGCATGCTGGAGATTTAAAAAATAATGCAGTTCTCAAATTGAGTCAGGAAAAAAAAATAGTCACCTTTAGGGCCTGCTTAACTCCAAGGTAAAATATCACTTTATGCAAATTAAGGAAGCACTCTCCTCCTCAAAGTTTTTACCCTCTTAATATATTGCAGCCATCATATTATTTAGCACTGTCTACTTACAAATACTCATTTTGGCCTGCCACCCAGCTAATTCTTCCGTTTTCCATTAGGTTTATGACATCACTTAATTAAAAATCCTTCCAAGCTCTATGTAGAAACAGGAGGTCAATTTTCCCTGTATGAGTTATAAGTCACTGCAAAAGTCCCTGGCAGGGGGAGGATGAGCAGCAGAACAGGGTCAGGAGATGAAGAGGGGAATGATAAACGCAGGGATATGAGACTTCCTGTTTCTACATAGAGCAAACAAAAGAGAAGAATTAGCTGGTTAGAAAGGTAAAATGAGCAATTGGAAGTGCACAGTGCTGTATAATATGATGACAACAATATATTAAGAGGATAAACTTTGACAGAAGTGCTTTTTTAACTGAGTAGAATTTACTTTCATAATATATGTATCTACAGTCACTATTGAGGATTAATTTTCTTTCTAACTATGGGCATCTGGTGTACATGTGTGCCTGAAGGCTTGTGCCATTTGGAAGAGTTCTGGGAAACAGTTGTATTTGTATGAGTTATTTGTTTTTTAATTAGTGAAACTTGCGGTTGCATTCGATAAATAAAGCTTTTTCTGCTCGTCCTGACCTTGGGAAATGTTTAGCTGCTTCAGATTACATTCTTCCTCAAGAAAGTTTTTATTTAATAACAAGTGAAGCTATTCTGCAATATAAAAGCAACCTGGTAGATAACTACAAGATAAGATCACAACGTGCATCTATAGGATTGAGCATGTTGAAATCTGTAATCTACAAAATCATGACCTGCATTGACTTTACATTTTTTACTTTGTAAAGAAAGTGAGATGTGATTATAGATGTCAGCTATTATACTAGGGTAAGAAATGAGATAAGGTATAACTAAATGTCTGTAAATTCCATATAAAAAAGGGTTTGTATTACATTAAATGATCTCTGCGACGCCATTTATTTAGTCAGGCTTATCTTGAAGGAAGGCTGCACTTTGAATTAATTTTTGTCATTTACTGGAGCATAAAAAACAAAAGCATTTTTCAATATGTAGTCATCTAAAGTGGATCTATCACCAGTTTTCGTCTTAAGGAGAAAAAAAAAGTAAAACACAAGAAAAAATGTTTTTAAAAATATGAAACAAATAAAACATAAAAAAAAGAAAAAATTCAAATGAGCCAAGTAAAAAAATGCCAGAGTAGTGAGTTTTTGGTCCTTGCAACAACACAAAAAAATGCAGTATGAAGCGATCAAAATGCCATTTGCACCACAAAATGGTAAAAAAAAATAAATATAGTATGACTAAAAACGCCTCACCACCACTCAAAAAACAAGCCCTCACACAGCTCCATTGACAGAAATATAAAAAAGTTATGGTTCTCGGACAATGGTGTCATGAAAAAAAAAATTGGGGGGGAACAGAATTCAGAATTTTTGTAAAACACTAATTTGTAAAAAAAAAAATTTGTTCCGCAAACATCTCATACAGCTATGTCAGCGAAAAAAAATAATAAAAGTTAGGATTATTTGAGGAGGGAGCAAAAAATGCAAAGAAAAAACTAAAACTGACTGCGTCCTTAAGGGGTTAATGCATTACTAATTAGATAATTAATCATCATTACATAAAAACCACGGCAGTTTCTTAAATATGCTAATTATATTGAGGACACACTCAAAAAACAATGTGTTACTTTTTACAGCCTGTGGTGCTTGATCCATGATGAAGTTGTTTAGTTACTTTATTGTTCCCAAAATGAAGACATTCTCTGGATGACATCCGGTAATAAAATAAAAAAATATACAAGTAACACACAACAAAGTAAGTTTCCTGTGCATTACTGGAACGTGCTCAAGTCATTTCCGTAGTGAGGTGCCTATTACAATTCCAGAGCTGTAATTAGCATTAATTATTAATTCCAGCCCCAAAATGCTTTTGTGCGTTGTCAGCTGCTGTACACAATGTTTTTCCTTTCAGACGGCAAATTGTGTTCATCAACATATCCATCCTAGTCTGTAGTCAGCCTGAGAATATTTCTGTACGTGCTTTATATTTAAAGGCATAAAGTGCCATGGTCTCAATCCAGGATACATATTCATGTTTGTTTGGAAATCAAAAAGGTTTAAAAGTGTTAGCAAGGTTTGAAAAAAGTCTAACTTTTATCAGAAGCTGGGAACGTTTGCTACTTTTGACCCATTCAAGTAGATAGAGCTGAGCTGAAATACCAGGCAAAGCAAATATTCCTTCATCAATACATTAAACACAATTATGAGCTTTCTACATTTTTCTGATCCACCCTTACCCCATATTTTTGGTAAAATAGTTGGTCCAATATAACATTTTGCTATAATAGTTGGTCCAATAGTCCTCATTGGACCCACATTGGGCAACATTTTATTTGCAGACCCACTTTAGCCATAAATTACACACAAGTTGCCAGAAACCCAAATCTTCTTGACATCTTGCTACTTGTATGTTCCATTTGTAGCAACTAAGTAAGTCTCAATAGGACCCCATTTATTTTCACTATGGTGTGATGTAGCAGAGATCTTTGATGTGAAATGGCTAAAGTCGCCTTGTAGCCCGACCCTAAAGGGGAATTTCTCCTTTAATAATTACTATTATATAAAAATGTCAGACAGTCAACAGTTCTTAATACAAAGGAACTGTATATTTGGCGAAAATGCTGAACTGCTTGGGCACTAGTGGTTTCTGTAGCTCAGTGTTCTTGTAGAACAGCACCTCAATGAACAGACATTTCTCTAAGCTTTCCATAACAGTGGTTGCGCTTTGCTATCCTCAAGAACATGACCTCAAGGTCATGTTTTCAGGATTTCCTTAGTGTTTCACAGGTGATGTAATTATTGTCAAAGTCTCAAAAATTACCTCGCTATAGGATATCCTCAGTTCCTGACCTGCTGTGGTTACTTAAGGACTGGAGCTGGAGTTGCCATAAAACAAAGGGAGCATTGCGCTCAGTTAAACTTTTAAACTGTTTTGGTTCCCAGCACTCAACCCTTTCAAAATTAATGGATATATCAAAAAGTGGGGAGGGGGGTTAGAAATGATAATTTAGAGGAAAATGTGATTCAGAATAAAAATGTGTTCAATTATATTGAAAAATATGCCTCTGTGTGTTTTGGAGTTTGCATTCATGGGGTAGACATTATTACATTTTTATATCAACAGGTGTGGAAGTAATACAAAAATTAAAGACAGAAACATTGCTTATTACTCATGATTAGAGTTGGTATCAATTGATTTGCCCATCCCATTCCATCAGTCACAACATCGGTCTGCAGCCGTGGCATGGAAGCAAGAGAACCATGTCTTCCATGCCATGATCCCCAACTCTTCTTTGGATTAGCCAGCTTGGTGAGATATCACATATGCATCATGACACATCAATGATGAAGTGCCAGGCAGGCTAATCAAAAGGCTAGCTTGACATGATGGAAGGTAAGAGGCTGTTCTCCCGCACCGCGGCCACATACCACTGTCATGGCCCATGGAATGGGATATGTAAATAAATTCCCACCAACTCTACTCACTATTCTTTTATTGGGTCTTCAGTATGAAGAATCAGTGAGTAGTGCTTCTTTTTTATTTAACGTTTAAAGGGTCCCTCACAGGAGATTCATGCTGCCCAAACTACAGGCAGCATGAATTAGACACCTGCTGCGTTATTGCATTAATGCTGTAGCATTTCAGAGAAAACATACACTAAAAAGCCATCAGGGAGCTACATGACTCAGCTGAATAGTCCAAGAGGCTGGTCCTCAGTGGCCTCTTCCTGCTCTATTCACGAGGACTGACAGATCTCTCCCTATGCGTTTGTATACACATCCATTGTCTGATTCATGCTGTCTATGGATAAAGCAGCATGAATCTACTGTTAGGTTCCCTCTCATTTGAATATAACTATTCAATGTTCTAGTTCACTAGAACTATTCAATTTTCAAATACTCGTTCACTAGTATTCCTCCACTGATGAGCAAAAGGGTAACAATGTTTTGAACCTTTGACTTTCAGGCTCCATATCTCACCATCCTCGACTGTTTCGAACATGAGACTTACCATCATTTTATAGGCAATTATCTTGGCTATTTCATACATAAATTTGACTTGCAACTATTTAGCATATGATTTGTTATGCAGATTCTAACCCTTTTGCTTGTCAGTGGAAATGCTAGTAAACATACATGACTTTGATGCTTCCCTTCATCACGTGTGGCACTCTGGTGCTTTCACACATGTTTCAGATCTGGGACTGATCAGTACTATCAGCAGATTACTTCTTCCTTCTACCTGTAAGTCTGAGCTTAACAATCCAAACATTACATCATTTGCTCTTTAACTTGACAGCCAAACCACTCTGTAACCTGTACAAATCGGCTGCAGGTGCTATGTCAACTGTAAATATTTGCGGCATGTTGTCCCAGACAGCACCGATTGCCATAAAAGTGTTTGGCAAATACCAGCTGCCGCTGATGGACATCTGCTGTTTAAACAACTGCAATCCAGCTATATAGGAGATTAGCTTACAAAATAAGGTGGCCTCTTGATAATTGCAGAATGCAAGGATCAAATGGCACTTATAGCTCTATATCCAGATACATTTTTTGTTTAATCAGGTCAGAATCATTTCTAAAAGATTTGATGCCCAGTTACATATATTGAAAAAAGAAACAAGTCCATTAATTTAAACTTTTTTCAGTCCTAACTTTTTGATCCAAATCAATACATACCTCCAAACCTTTTGGGTAATTGTTGTCAATTTGCCTCACGAGATGGGGTGCTCCTTTTTTTCCCTGGCACAACCAGGGCAGTCAATTTATATTCCTGGACCAATGAAACTCCATATCTCCCTCCCATTATACATTTCAGCTCAATTAGTCAGAATATAAATGCCTTCTCAGCTTTTGAACACTATCTTATTTATTTTACTTCCTTACATAACGCCAATATTTTCCACAGTGCTTTACAGACACCATCATCATTGTCCCCATTGGGGCTCCCAATGTAAATTCCCTATCAGTATGTCTTTGTGGGAGGAAATCTGAATACCTGGAGGAAACCAGCCAAGCTTAAGGAGAACATACAAACTCCTTGCATAGGTTGTCTTTGGTGGGATTTGAACCCAGGACCCCAATGCTGCATTATGATACTGATTTTGAGATTACTGTCTAAGGGTAGAGTATGACAAATTTGACTACTTTTAAGACTTCCACACACATAAGAGAAACTAAAGGATGAGCTAATCATCTAATGTGAATGATGGCTTTCTGACTCTCTCGATGCAGCACCCTTGAGAAGTTTTCATTGCTTCTAACGGTAGGTGGCAGATGATTACATCATTGTGTAAAAATTTTATATTTACGCCATTCACTGCCATTTTCACATGTAAATTATTACTGTAATCTGGACTTGAAAAAAAAGTATGACATTCTTGGAAGTAGCGGACACAAATAAAATTCTTTGATGAAGAGAGCCAGCATTGTTCAAGGTTAACTGTAACATAATAGGCCAGAGAATAGCACTTGCATCATGTTCTCCTGAACCTAGAGAGTGTTGCCAAATATCTTTATGAGTTTAGTGGACTGTAAAGCTGCATTACCATCGCAATAGTGCAATGTGGACATTGTAAGACTAATGTTGTTTTTGTGAGATCACAGCTCAACAGCATGTCAAAGAGGATTACCATGTATTCAAGTGGACACTGATCTAGACCCCTACTGAACTGAAATAATGGATTACTTATTAACCAGTCTAGTCATAACCATTACTCATTAACCAGTCTAGTCATAACTAGTCTTAAGGCCCCGTCTCACTAAGCAATCTCGGTAGCGAGATCGCTGCTGAGTCACAACTTTTGTGACGTAACAGCGATCTCACCAGCGAGATCGCTGTGTGTGACAGCGATCAGCGAGCGGCCCCCCTGCCGGTATCGCTGATCGCTGCAAGAAACCTCTGGACATTTCTTTGGTCGCTGGTCTCCCGCTGGCCAGCACGCATCGCTGTGTGTGACAGCGGGAGACCAGCGATCAGGTGTAAAAAATAATAAAAAAAATAAAAAATATAGTTATTCTCACCTTCCGACGTCCTGTTCAGCCATCCTGCCTCTCTCCACGCTCCGGTCCCAGTGATCCTTTGCACGAATGACCGCGAGACTTTGTTATCCCGCGAGACCGTGACATCTCGCGGTCATTCATGCAAAGGATCACTGGGACCGGAGCGTGGAGAGAGGCAGGATGGCTGAACGGGACGTCGGAAGGTGAGAATAACTATATTTTTTATTTTGATTCTATTTTTTAAAGGATGGCCAGCGATGCCGGGCGCTCGGCATCGCGGTGCTGATCGCTGGTGAAGCTGTCTGTGTGACAGCTCACCAGCGATCACATAGCGACTTACTAGCGATCCTGACACCTTGATATCGGTGTCGGGATCGCTGGTAAGTCGCTTAGTGAGACGGGGCCTTTAGTTTATACCCAGGTTTTAAAAAAAATTGTTCTAAAGTGTAGCGCTATCCCGAGAAATTACACTGATATTTTTAAGGGACAAGGTTGCAGTACTAGATACAACAGCATGCGGTATACAGAAGGGGCCGTACTCGGGTTCAAACGATATAAAGAGGGATGTCATCATACTTAGTTCTGCTCAATATTAAGTGATACAGTTAATATTAATATAATTATAAATAATATAATAATTATAATATATTGATATTAATATTGAGTAGAATTAATTTCAGCCTATTGGTTCAGCCCTCCACAACAGTTAATTGTCCACCCCTATAGACACATTCATCTCCAAGAAAGCCAATTACAGCTCTGCACAAAACTGTGCAATAGTATAGCTGTGTGTATGTGCCATAAGAGTTCAATAAATGAATGCATATTGAGATTTTAAAAAGCTTATTTAAATGTATTATTAGATGCAAATTTGTAAGGCCTCATTCAGATGTCCATTTTTCTCACGTACAAGAAAACAGGCGGATTATTGTGATCAGAGTTTGATCAGAGTGTGATCCAAGTGTCATCTGTTTTATTTGTACGTGGAGAAAAAAAGTTTCTCCACCTTCTCCTTTAGTATGTGATAGTCTGTGAAAATTGGACTGCACTTGGAAATTATCCGAGTGCGGTCCGATTTTTTTCATGGACCTATAGCTTTCATTTTGAACTGTACCTTGGATCTAAACTAAACATGTCTCCATGATTTTCCACGGACCACTCAGTCCACAAAAAAATCACAGACATGTGAATGGCCTCGTGGGTTATAACAGGTACGTGGCTAAATGCTTTAGTTTGAAAGTACTTTTGGTTGTTTATCTTTTGAATAATTAAGTAAATCTGAAGATACGTGAGATGGTTACACTTCAAGAATAACTCCCATTAACTTTTTTGCCCCTAAACCTGTGTTAATGTTAGTGCAGTGTCTGTGTGATATACAGTCATGGTCGAAAAAGTTAGCACTCTTTAAATTGTTCCAGAATAAAAAGTATTTCTTTCAGAATATTATTGAAATTACATATGTTTTGTTATACACATGTTTATTTCCTTTGTGCATATTGGAATAACACAAAAAATAAAGACAAAAAGGCAAATTAGACCTGTTACTTGGCATAGGTGAGATTGAATGAGCATCACATGCTTCAAAGTTGTTTACATTCAATTTTGGAAAGGTGTCAATTTTGTCTGACCCATTTTTCAGGTTTTGTGTGAAGTTATTTCCAATTTGACTTTTTTTTCTGTCTTTGTGTTGTTCCAATAACAAAACATGTATAATTGCAATAATTAACTTTCATTTTATGAAACAATTTCAAGGGTGCCAATACATTCGGCCATGACTGCATACTCATCGATTGCCATATTGTCCAGCGCCACTCTGGTTCTCTTCTGAGTCATACGACAGCCCTTCAGACTCTAGAGATGACACTCCATTTTGTGTGACCCAGAAATGGCTTTTATGATTTAGACATATTATCATGCTCCACCAATGAGTCAGACAGCGCATGGCGAGATGGTGGGGAAGGAAAGCGCTGCCATTAGGGAGAGTTAGGAAGGGCAACCCTTGAAACTTGCCCTGTGCTCCCTGACATCCCTAAATGGCTTCTTTCACCCAATGCGGCACACGCATTCCTGTCTCTCTTTTTCCCTTAGCAAAGTGTGCTAGTGTGTGGGGCAACAGGAACATTAAGGGCCTGTCACACTAAGCGATATCGCTTGCAATATCGCTATAACGTCACTGGTTTTTGTGACGTAGCAGCGATATTGCTAGTGATATCGCTATGTCTGATACTTACCTCCGACTGCTCCCCCGCTGGTTATCGCTGATCGCGCGAGAACGTCCTGGACCGTTTCTCGTCATCAGCTTCCTGCTGGGGCTTCCTGCTGTGGAGACGAGCGACGCGTGGACGCGGGCGGGAGGATGTTAGGATCGCCTCGTCTGACAGGTAAGTAGTGACCCCCCGACCCCTGCTATGTCGCTGGTGAGATCTGCCTGTGTGGCAGCTCACTAGCGACCACTTAGCGATGCACCAACGATCCTGACCGCGTCATATCGCTGGTGCATTGCTAAGTGTGACAGTACCTTTAGTCCTGCTCTCAGATAAGGACATGAAAGGGACAAGGATAAAACAAACAACAATCACTCAATGAGAACACAGAATGCATAAAGGTATAAAGGTAGGGTGAGGCAAACCAAATAGGAAATAAGGTACTTGAAGACCGCCAAATAAACTTCCAAGCAGATATCTCCAGAGATGACTCCTAGACAATCTTTCTTCACACAGCTTATACCTCTAGCTCCAAACCAAATTATAGCAAGCTATCACTGGCAACTACTCAAGCTAAGATGGGCGCATTTATACCAGAGGGGAGTGGCAAATCCAAAACAGCAGATATAACTCAGAACTGTTTAACCTTTATAACACCAGAGCAAGGAAAATGTGCACAGCTAACTGGAAGGCTAAGCAGATCTATTCAGTGCAGGTGCACATGTAGCCGGACGCTACAATCCCACATATAGAGCACCAGAATATGGATCCATAGGCTTACATTGTGATAGAGATTTCCAGCTCACACATAGAGTGCAGTGTGAACATTAGAGTCTGAATTGTCATCAAGCACCTGATTCAGATGACGAGAGAAACCGCAATGAATACTGGCACTACACTAACATTAACACAGGTTTGGGGCAAAAGTCAATAGGAGTGTTTCTTAAAAATGACTATTCACAAGATATGTTAAACATTATGAAACCCAACTTAGATTACCTTGTACCAATTATCGCCATATATTGCTGACATGTCTGAGTATGACATTTTCTGAACAATGACAGTTTTCTGTAGAAAAGTTGATCTGCAATGTTGAATTTTGTAATCCCTTTATTTTTACTAAATAATGGACTTGTTTCATCCCAATGAAAACTACAATTAGATTACAGATCAGGGCAAGGATTTGTGTGTTATTTGTGGCATGGTCATCTAAGTTGACAACTTTCACAGACCAGCTGTAAAAGACAAGTTAATTGAGAGAACTGGCATCAGAAATTGCTAATATATTGCTAACAATAACGCCTAACAAATAGTTTAAGATAAACATACTGGCCTCAGTCCACTTGGACAGAGAAGGAAGGTCCACTATTCCCAGATGCAGCTGGTGAATAACAGGCTCTGTGCTGGTGCCTGCTTAAAAGAGCTAAAGCTGATAAGAAAAGAAATACCCATGCTATACAGGGAAATGGAAAAATAATATAACTGAGTACTCACTTGCTGGTGTGTGAAAAAAATCATGTGGTGGTGGATGTATAGCAGTATCCTGAGACTATTCACCTTGTCATAGATGTATATTGCCTTTCATTTGGATGCCAAAACTGCTGAGTAGATAATATAGGTTTAAATGGGGGTGAGCCCATTAGTGTGTTTCAGAGGAAAAAAAATATGAACTAATCTTGATTTACTCACTTGAGTATGTCAGAACCATATACAATACATGCTCTAAATGTAGCCATTGCTAGGTATTAAGATTGGAATGTTGCAGCCTGTTTCTGATGTAAAAAAATATAATAGTTGAAAAATAAAATGAAACGCCAAAAAAAGAAGGGGATAAATAGATGTTTGGGATGATAACTGAATGCTGACCTTACTGCATGCCAATTTCAACAGGCAAGGTCGGAATGATTACTCCTGTGCAAAACAAATGATGGCACAGGTCCTGCAGAGTGAATGAGCGTTAGTGACAGCTTGTGCCCGCTAGTGGAACGGGGTGCTTGATTCTGGTGCACTTACTTGCAGGGCCAGTGCTCAGTGAGGCAGGCTTGGGTGCTCAGCATGGGGGCTGGGGCTGCTGCTAATCCGTATGGAAGTGGAGACCACCGCTGCCTCACGCGCTCCGGCCGAGAGCAGCGCTGAGGGAGTCGGCGTGTGATGGGGCGGGGCTAGCGTGACGTCACACTGGGGGTAAGATGGTGGCTCAAAGGCAGCACAATACCGACATGTTTCGAGAGATAGCTACTCTCTTCATCAGGGTCCAGGTTTCTTTTCTTATTAGCCTAACGAACTGAAGAATCATATCCACCTTCATGTTGATAGAACTGCCTCTTATCCTGCCCGATATGACATCATGACTGGATAGACGCCCAGCAATGCCTGAAGAAGCACACAATACAAATAGCAGAACAGCGTGTGGTTCCCAGTTTAATTCAGTTAATTTTTCTAAACTGAAAAAATAATAGCTGAAGAATGGCAAAAAGTTACTGCAGACATTCTTCCAAATTCTAACTTTATAAGCTATAGGTTCCTTTGCTTAAACTTTCTTGGGAAACAGCCAGAAGGCCTGATTTGCAACATGTTACATAATGTTCGTGAGTTACAGAATAAACACACCTAAGGCAGAGATCTGTCATGATTAACTGAAGTAAAAGCCACTGATAAGACTATGATGTGCACCTGTACTGCTGGCATGTAATATTATCCACAGATTATTCACTGTTCTATCTGACACAATCAGTACATATGGGGCCAATAAAACATGATCAGAATAGTCATCTCCGGATTAAATGGTCAATCCATTGCAGAACCTAATTAAGTGTACAAATATGAAGCTTTATTAGTAGACTTTCCAACTTTTATCTTTTATAACATAAAATAAGGTCTACATGTGCAATCAATCTTTTAAAGGGATTGTGCAGAATGCTTTCATTGATGGCCTATCCACAGCATAGATCAGTAATATCAAATTGTTAGGTGTTCAACACCCAGCACCTCAGCTGATCAGCTGCTTGAAGCTCTCTCTGCACCCAGATTTACACAGTGTACAGAGCCGGTACTTCACAGCTTTATACTCTGTGTAGTGGCCATTCTCAGGTACTGGAGCTCAGCTTCCATTCACTTTAATAGCAATTGAGCTGCAGTACCCAATATCAGCAACTGCTCGTTCTGTTTCTGCTCTGTACACTGTGTACATAGGGCTGCATAAGGAGCTACTATCAGCTGATCAGTGGGGGTGTTGGGTGTTGCATCCTACCCATCTGATATTTATGATCTATCGTCAAGACAATCCTTTTATTGATTGCAGGATCACAATACACATTGCTCTACACAGGAGCTGTAGACACAAAACAGGAGTAATTTTTATTAAAAACTGTTTGCAAAGTTGCTTTAGGTTCATTTTAGACATATTAAAGCATTATGTATTACCGAGATGTGAGAGAACCTTAGTTGGATGAAATCTGTTATGGTCTGGTGTACATACCTCCCAACATTTCTGGGATGGAAAGAAGGACAAAGTTTGCAGCACGCTCTTTGTGCGCCGCAACAAATATTAAGACCACGCTCCTAACCAGACCCATGTCCATGTAGGTGCTTCGCAGGTGCACAGACATGCACAACAGACATGGGATTTCTAGAAATCCCATCCACTATGCTGTAACAGCTAGCCGCTCCAGGTTTGACGCTGCTTTAAGTACTCAGCCTCAAACCCAGAGTGGCTCTTGATTGTGTGCACACAGCCTAACATGGAGAAGTCACCAGCAGAGCAGACTTGGGTGCGCAGCTAAGACCTAGGAGCTCTGCCATGCAGGTGACCACCATGTGATAGCATGGTCGATGGAAGAAACAATTGTCTCTTTTGCAGGCACAGCATTTGATCACCAGTGACACGAAGATTAGGCTAATCTTTCATGTCACTGGTCATCACGTGCTGTGCCTGCAAATGAGGAAACAATTTTGTCTTCTCCTTAGCGCCACCCCCAGCATCAGCAGCTCCTATATGCTCAGTTCTGGCTGCTATCTGAGTCCTCCTGTGTGCCTGCTTCTTCATTGCTGTGACAGATTGTCATGATATGCAGGTACACAAGGACTCAGAGAGCAGTCACAATGGAGCACACAGGAGCTGCTGCTGTTGGAGGTCAGTGCTCTTCTTGCTCTGGCTGCAGAAATCACCTCAGTCCAGGAGACCTTAAGCATGATGATGAGCTGAGCTTTCTGAATGACAAGAAGGGGGGACAGAGGGGGCTTGTCCTGATACAAGAGGGGGCGTGTCAGCTACTTCTCACTAGTACAATGCGGGAAAAGAAGCTCCCATCTGGGACTGCGGGCCAGAGTCTCAAAATTGGGACTGTCCCGCTATATACGGGACGGTTGGGAGCTATGCCGGTGTAGATCCCAGTCTGGGAGCAAAAAATCATTTCCTATACAATATATGAATACTTTTAAATAAAGCCAGCTATTGGAAATATATCCCTATGGTTGAATTTTAAGAAAACAAATCAGGAAGCCCTAAACGCTTCTTCTATTGCTTGAGTAGGTATGATTCTACTAAAGGTCCCATATGAATGAACGGTGAAGAAAGAAATGGCAGCATGCCCGCAACTTTATTCTATGCACATATGCATAGTTCATGCAAGGAGTAGATAAACACTCCATATAACCTTTGTCTCTTGTTATCATAAACTACAAAGAGGCAGAAGGACACCTAGAGTCTTGGCTGCTCAGTGCAGGCAGGGAGTAAACGTGCCAGGGGCAGACAGAGCAGGGACAACAAAAAACAAGGACTATCCTTCTAAATATACTGAGGGAGTGACTGATGGGTCAAAGAGGACAATTTCAAGAGTATTACCCCTCCTTTGTGTTCTGCAAGTATTCATCACCATGTTATTTAAAGTTACTGGATTATTGTAGCCGAAGTTAAATTTGGCAATCTTTTAAAGGACAAGGTAACCCTTCCATTACGCAAAGCTTGGACTGGAGCAGAATTTTTCTCCATTTTTGATTTGTCTTTCTCCATTTTGCCATTTGTTGAACTATTCTCCTAGGGTTGTGCAGTACAATGGTTACTACAATGGGCACATTGTATATTTGCAGCGGAGGGAGCTCAGGATTCATGAAACGTAATAGTCAGTGGCCACAAGAAAGCATAAAGGTGCAGATCAGGTCCCACAAAATTGTACAATCCAAGGTGGGACAGATTATGCTACATTGAAACCCATATTGGCACAGTGGGACACGCTGTGAGCCAACAGTCAATTTGGCATAGTCCGGCTTAGCGGTAACTCTGTGGAGAGGCAGAAAATGGGTTGCAAAGAGGCATAGAATGGGTATGAGTGTGGCTATATAAAAGGTGTAACACCAATGCCGGCACCCATGCATGGTTCCCTCTCCATGCAGGGATGCTGACATACTCACCGCCCCAGCTGCGCAGTGACCTCACCATCTCTAGCTCTCCTGCTTCCTGTGTCCACCGCACAGGCATACTGGCGGCGAGCCTAGTGCATGCACGGACTTCCATTTTTAAATGGGCAGCGTGCGTAGTTTGAAAATTCCCTCAGCCAATAGCTGATATCTTGTATGAAAAGCATCCTCCCTCAGGGGCCTGAGCAACTCCTGTAGTTCCATTCATGCAGTGTGTGTGCAACTGTATGTTGCCAGATCCCCGGTCCTAGTATGCCATGTAGTGAGTACCTGACTCTGGACCCTTGGTTGGCCAAGGCCTGAACCTCAACCCCTTGTACTTGTGTGGCCAGGGCCTGAACCTGAACCCTTGATTCTTTAGTTGCCCAGGGTCTGAACCAGAAACCGGAACCTCTGGTCCTTGTATGGTCAGGGTGTGATGCTAGTCACTTCTCATGGCCCAACAATGAATCAGAGTGGTCAAGGAGTCCAAGGTCAGAAGCCAGGAGGGTACATCATAAACAGAATGAAAAGATAAAAGCGTAGTCAGGTAACGCTCCGAGGTCAGAGTCCCGGGAGAATAACGGATCAGAGCTGAAGGGTTTAAACAGGTGGATGGTCAGAACAAAGTCCAAGGTCCGGTAACAGATCAAGTATACAGAACTCAAGGCACAGGAAAGCACAGCACAAACCTCACAAGATGAATGTATGCCTGGCAGTGTTTTGGGAAACACAGCTCAGTTAAGAAGCATGTCTATTAACTGAAATATTGAACACATGAGACAGCCGACGCCTCACTGTCTCAGATTGGATAGTCGAGCTGTCAATCAACACACTAACAGCTCAGCCTGCCCCTGTACCAGATTGGATGGCCAAGCAGTCAATCAAAGATCTGACAGCTTCATCACACCCCTATACCAAATTGGACAGCCGAGCTGTCAGTAACCGCATCCCAGACACACTGAGGGGTGGAACCGTGGCACAGGGCCTGAACCTGAAGCCTCAACGGCGGTACCTGAAACCCAAAGCCACACTGGTGGTACCTGAACCCTGAAGCCACACCAGTGGTACCTGAAGCCACAACAGCAGTACCTGAAGCCTGTAATGATTCCATCAGTACTAGAACCTGCACTTATGTCAGTCCAGGTTAGTGTTCCAGAGTCTGTACTGTTGTTGGAGAATGTTCCAGTATCCGAATCGAGCCTTGTCAGTATCCGTTGTGCTCGAGGAACCAGAACCTGTGTAGTCTGAACAGAGTCCGTATCCTGTCTTGCCAATTTCCTAATCCTGTTTTGCGAGTTGACCCCTGAGGGCAGCAGTTGCAGTACTGGGGATTTCCTAGGAGGGGTACCTGATGGCTACCTGCAGCTCAAGCCTGACTCCAAATTCAGTAGCTCTAGTAAAACCAGGTATCCGCTTAGCTATACCCCTCCTAAGTAAGCCCGGCCCCGTGGCACTATGGGTTCACGAACCAGGTGCGTCTCCTGCATGCAGGTCAAAAGGGGTTTAAATACACTCAAAATGTACGATGCGTACCACAAATGGATCTGGCTTCTAGATGTTTGCCATCAAAGATTGGTAAGAATGACAAAGCCAAATTAATTATCCCAACAGGCACATTTTGTTAATAAAAATTATAAGTACCGTATATCATAGTAGTTACTAAATTCAGTTTTGTAGAATTTAATAGAATTTAATATCCAAGAATATTCACTGTTTCTCAAATTAAAAGTGTAATCCATGAGGACCAAATCCAGGAATGGGCCAAAACAGGGATATCTGAAATTGAACTCCCTGAAGCAAAGTAAGATTAGTGTTTCATTCTGATTTCTTTCCCCCTGGGTGCCTCCCGTGCACTGCATGAGGTACTGAAATATTTCAACAGAATAATTCACAGTAAACATTCCTCTACTTTATGGGTTTCGACATCCTTCCCCCTATCTGGTGCCTCCTTTTAGGGCAATCATTCTCAGGAACAACACTTCCCAATTAGACTCTCGGTGCTAAAATATTATTGAAGATGAAGCCACATTCTGTACGTGGGTGACAGTTAGTTTAGGGAGTTGTAGATACCATGTAAAATGGATGAGCTGCAGAAACAGACTAGACAAGATCACTATGCTGAGCTCCTCCTGGAATCGCGACCAAATGTTGCATACTTAAAAACTGAAATACCAGATGTTACGGGGAGGAATTTGCTGAGATTTTACCTAGTGAGCAAAAAAGCTTAATCTTCAGCAGACAAAAAAGTTTCATTTGTCATTGCATTTATTTTGGACATGTGCGTGTGCTCTCCACATGCTTTATATTGCTACGCATAGAATTATTAATATGATAATAAAGGGAATTATATGATCAGAAGCACCAGTGCAAAATCTGGAAGAGCCCCCACTTCCCACTCTGGTCACCAGTCTCCAGGTGCAACATATACTCATATACTTGTACCCTTAAAAATGCAAACATGGCTATGACATCTTGTCCATAATGCGTAATAGTCCTCCAGAGAGAAAATGAACATGGTGAAGTCACTGTACCGGAACAATAAAGACTGATGCACAGGGATAATAAAACTAGTGATGTCACAGCATGTGGCTTAATGCCCAAAGAGGAATATCAGCACAGGGATGATGCACACAGTGATGTCACAGAACTTTGGGAATAAAGTGTAGTCACAGGACACATAAGGTAACAGCTAACACTTGAGAAATGTGAATAATAAATAAAACATTTCTGAAATCTCATGCACATGCTGCTTATTTTTTCAAAGTGCTTTTTTTCAAATCTGCAGCATGCCAATTCTTTCAGTATCAAATGCAGACCAATACCACCACTTAAAGTATATCAAATAAAAATAATATCACACTTATTCAAAGATTAATATCTTTCTTACAAAAAAAATTACACAGTGAAAGAAGAAAACAGTATAAACAAGCCCCTAAAAACCCCATAAAAACAATTTGGACAGCGTGGTTCAAAAATGAATACAAATGGCTTGTGCAGTTATTATAAACTAGATGGAGGCCCGATGCTATCGCATCCGGAAGGGAGGGCGGTAATGTCACCATGGGGGCAGGCTTTGCAGTGTTGAGAATCTCCCTCATGTGCTCACCCACGTATCCACTCTCTCTTTCCCCATGTGCTGACTTCTCCCATCTGTGCTCTCTTCTTTGACCTGTCTCCCCCATGTGCTATCCCCCTTGTCTGCTGTCTCTCTCCTTCCTGTGCTGTGTTCTCCCCTCATGTGCTGTCCCGTTTGAGCTGTCTCCCCCTGTGCTGTGTCTCTCTCACCCCTGTGCACTTTCTCTCTCCCCCATCTGCTGTCTTCTCCTCTCATGTCATCTCTTCTTTGACCTGGTGTATACAGTGTGTGTGTGTGGTGCATACGGCGTATACAGTGTGTGTGGGGTGCAATGGTGTTCCACTGGTGGTACCGCGCAAGAGTTTGGTACCACCAGCAGTTTCCATATTGAGACCCTCATCACTTGGGTGTCCCAATATGGCAGTTGGTAAACTTCTGCCACTTGGAATTCTGGGATCCGGACACATCTGGACAGAACAGGAAGTGAAGACATTACAAGGTAAGTATATATTAGATGAGTACAATAATTACATAATGTAAATAGATACAGTACATGGCCATGTATGTTTCACTGTGTGATTTTTTTTGTAATAAAAATGAAACCCTTTGAATAAGTATGATATTATTTTTATTTTTATTTGATATACTTACTTTAAGTGGTGGTATTGGTCTGCATTTGATCCTTTTTTGTGGTTACCCCCACATGATGGGTCTACATTATGAGTCTACAAATCCTTTTCTTCTGTATCTTTCAGTATGTTTGCAGCATTTTTTTTAGCATTTTAACATTTTTTATTAAATGAATGGGGAAAAACACATCAGAATCATTTGCAGTCCATTTGCAGTTTGCAGTTGTCCAGTGCTTAAAGAAGTATTCCTCACATCAAAGTTTTTATCCTCTTAATAAATTACATTCATCATATTATATGGCGCTGTGTACTTACAATTCCTCATTTTGCCTTTTTACCCAGCTAATTCTTCTCTTTTCTCTGCTCTGTGAAAATAATTACCATCTTAATATATTGCAGTCATCATATTATATAGCACTGTGTACTTACAATTGCTCATTTTGCCCTTCTCCCTAGCTAATTCTTCTGTTAACATTAGGTCTATGATATCATGTGATTAAAAACTGACTAGCTGAATCCTCCTATGCTCTATGTAGAAACAGGAAGTCTCTTTTCCCTGCAGAAATCATTCCCCTCTTCAGCTCCTGACCCAACTGCTCTCTCCTCCTGCTGTCAAATGCTTTTGCAGTGATTCATGACTTCTACTGGGAAAAGAGACCTCCTGTTTCTACATAGAGCTTAAGGAAGATTCAGCTAGTCAGTTTTTAATCACATGATATCATAGACCTAATGTTAACAGAAGAATTAACTAGGTGTTAGGGCCATGCCTACCCGGGTCTCTGATACTCATCTCTTCACTCCGGACGGGGCTTGTGGCGGATGTCTCCTGCGCTGTCAGCCTCGCGGTCGGCGGTTCAGATCTCACACATGTGCACTAGGGTGCGTGCGCGTGCGCCGCCTGCTCCTTTAACCTCTGCGGTGCCGCAACCCGAAAGCACCCCCTGACCAATGGAGTTTCACCGACAGGTATATCAGGCCGCCCTCCCTTAGTAGAGGCGACAGATTATTGTGTTACATTCTGTGCCTGTACTTAGGCCTTAGATATCTGGTTCCCAGTGTTTCTGTCTGTCTTGTGGCTACTCGCCTTACTGAGTTTTGGTCTCTTTTTGCCCTTTGGTCTTACACCGCTCCTCCTAGTTTTTCCTTCTGTTGTTGTCCTTCCAGTCCGTCCCTGGTGGTTCCCTGTCTCATTTCCCTTGGCCTCCAACCTTTTCCTCCATCTCTTGCTCCTGTCCTAGTCTGTCCATGTTACTTGGAGATACCTTTTTCCCATCTCCCCAATATTCCCTGTCCTGTATTATTTTTGTCCCTTTATTGACTTCTTACTTCCCTACGAGCCGCCCTCTTGTTACCGGCTTTAATCATGTGCACTTTATATAGTTATATCTTACCTGCTCATTTACACAAAGGAGGAAAAAAAAAGACCGGGGTTTTCAATGTATACGCGCTGACCACACAAGGACAGGATTATTCTTCAAAGCCTTATTGTGCCAACGCGTTTCGTGGCAAATCTGCCACTTCCTCAGGGAGTCTCCGGCTGACCTGAGGTGAACTGATGAGCGTGGGAAAAAAGTCAGAAACTTTCCCACGCCAATTAGTTCATCTCCAGGCAGCCAGTGAGGCTGCGCAGAGCTGAATTAATTCATTCTGTAGTAGTTTACGGTGGGGCTGGTCGCATTAGCACCGGTCCTCATTGTAAACTATTTAAAGCCTTGTGAAGGATTACAGCGTGGGACATGACTGAACAGCGGAGAGGTAAGGATATTGTTTATTTTTTATGTTTTTTTTGCAGATCATGGTTTAATTTTGGAATAGCAGAGCAATAAAAATTTGTCAAAAACTTGGTGTCTTTATTTCATTAAAAGACTTTTTAATTAATGTCTGTGTGTGGTTTTTAACCCTTTCATAGTCTAGGGTTAATAATGGATCAGTTTCTTATTGACACCTCTCCATTATTAATCGGCTTAATGTCACCTTACAATCGAATGGTGACATTAACTCTTTGTTATTAACCCATTTGCCACCTCTACAGGGCAATGGGAATAGAGAGGATAAGTGCCAGAAAAGGCGCATCTTATAGATTTGCCTTTTCTGGGTGTCTGGGGCAGATTTTTGTTGCCAAGGGGGGCCAAACACAATGGTCCCTCTCAAAGCTATTAAAATCTGCCCTCACTCACCTGCTTTACCTCTCTGGTTGACAAACTACCGCGGGAGCCCATGCAATTTTTGACGAGTTAACCCCTTAAATTAACACCTACAATGCCCAAATTTTACACACAAACTCTCATCTAATTACTAGTGAAAGACATAAAAAAACATGAAATGAAATGGTTTACTGTATGTAAACCATGTGTCATTTCATGTCGGGTTTGGGAATGATTTTACAGAAGCCGGCAATTGATTTAGAGGCTATTGTGCTATGTAGAACGCTATGAAATATAAATATATATATGTGTCTCAATGACATGTATATATATATATATGTATTCTATGTGTATATAGCTATTTTTTCGTTTCTTTATTAAACCTGTCAGTGTGATTTTACTGTATCGCTCACTGAATTGCCGGCTTTTCTAAAGGACACCGGTGCATACTTTTCACAAGGCACACGTCTGGTCCATGTGTAATGCGTTTTTTTGCGCACCCATAGACTTGCATTGGCATACTATGGGCGTAGTATGCTGACAATTGCAGCATGCTGCGATTGGCACGGACCGTAAAATATATGCCAGAAATATACGGCTGATGGGAGCTGCCCCATAGAGAATCATTGGTCCGTGTGCAATGCGTGTTTTTAACACCTCTCACTCGTCCGTATTTCTCTCTAGTGTGATGCCGGCCTAATACTGTAATACTCAAATAATCTAATACTAAAAATGCTATGGTCAAGACATAATTGAGTCAGCGTCAGGAAAGATGTGGTAAAGCTATGTTCATGATATTCTACTAAACAGTTATTTGTCCTGTAAGGGTATGTGCACACGTTGCAGATTACCCTGCAGATTTTTCCGCGTGGATTTTGCCAAATCCGCAGGTAAAATGACCTGTGTTTTACCTGCGGATTTAGTGCAGATTTACTGCGGATTTTCTGCAGTTTTTGTGCGGATTTCACCTGAGTTTTTATACCTGCAGATTCCTTTAATGGAAGAGGTGTAAAAATGCTGCGGAATCTGCACAAAGAATTGACATGTTGTGGATTCAAATCTGCAGCAAATCTCCATGGAAAAATCCGCATCATGTGCATTCTACATAGACTTTAATAGTACTGTACACACCGCAGGAGAATCTGCTGCAGATCCGCAGGGCCAAATCCACTGTGGATCCGCAGCAGAATGCGCAGCGTGTTCACAGACCCTTAAATATTGGGAAATACAGTACATGATTTTCAATGGATCAACATCTAATGTATAAAAATGAATCCATATATGTGCACAAACAGAATGTACAGAACAAGATAAGTCTTTGTCGGAAAAGTAACAAAATGTCCCATCAGATTTAGTACAGAATGAAATTTCTTCTGAGTAATTGTCACATCTCGGTTTATATATAGGGTCATTCAGAACTACATCTATATGTACATCCAGATTTCTGAAAAATCCTGGACAAGGTAATTAAATGTGAAGGGTTTAAGTTTAAGGAAACGTCCCACAGAAAAGCTGTCATAAAGGATAAGACAATGAGTTAAAGATAAAGCTGATTGCTATGCATAGCTTTGTAAAGGGTTATCCAGGACTATTCTATTTTTCACAGCAAGGTAGTTGGTAACTACCTGTGCATTCTGCCTAGAGTCGGTTGACAGCGATAACAAACCGCTCCTGCCTGCAATTCTGCTGCATTTGAACACACGTGAACAAAATAGCTCTTCCTCTTCCGCTTTGCTCTGTCAACAGGGCTTGACTGCCGATGTCATGCTGATTGACAACTGGCTCCCCGCAGTTAGGCAGCAGGGAGCCGAGTGTCAATCAGCATGACATTGCAGTCACTCCCAGTCAACAGAGCAGAGCTGTAGAAAACCAGATGCTCTGTCGATGTGACGCCACCGGAAGCCATAGACTCTCCCACAGAAGCAGTCTGTGACCTCTCTGACCTGGCAGAGATCATCATCAGGCAGAAATGGCTAGCAGCTACCTGCTTATATGCTCTTAGGCCCATCAGAAATAAATATAAAATAGTCCCGGATAACCTCTTTAATGTTAACCCTTTAAATTTGTGAGTGAAGATAGGTTGTCATTAAAATAGGTCCAACCTTTGCCAGTATCCTTGCCTTTAATGTACTACTCCCATGACCACTCCATAACCACAAGTTCTCAGTACAAGAAATAGTCTTTGTATCAGATTGTTATTATATCTCAAAAAAAGCAAAAATATTTTAGAACCATCATTGCACATAAGGACTGGATAAACTACATTGTAATAATACTCATCAGCTAAAAGGTGTGCTATTAAAGCTCATAACAGTATCACATAGCCTTGCCTGAAATTCAATACAATCTACTTTCTAAAGATCTAAATAAAGCCCTTTCACCGGCTGCAGTAAAATAATTTTTTTCCACGCAGCCACTCCTTGAATTCTCAGTATCCTTGTTATTTCTCATGCGCTATGTCATATCTGCTAATGGATGGTTGTCCTTGGAGAGGGGGCAGTGCGGGATCCGTGAAGGTTTAACAACGTTCTGCGCAACCTTGCTTTCCTTAGAAACACTTATTCAGCATCCTCCACAAGCATGCTGAGAAAAGAAAAGCTATCTCTATGCTAAGTCACAGGCCTGACCCAGCAGAAGTTCCTTGTCTTGCTGCAGGACATTAAATAATCTGACATCATCATAGGGAAAATCAGGGAGGGAACTACTGATGATTATAGCCAAAAGATACATTCTGAGATTCTGAGAAGAAATGAGCAATGCTGCAATATTAATATAACACTCCCTTTATAATATTATAGCGTCCATCTACTATATATATATATATATATATATATATATATATATACATATATACAGTATATACACTACCGTTTGAAAGTTTAGGGTCACTTAGAAATTTCCTTATTTTTGAAAGAAAAGCAGAGTTTTTTCCAATGAAGCTAACATTAATTGATTCAGAAATACACTCTATACATTGTTAATGTGGTAAATGACTATTCTAGCTGCAAATGTCTGGTTTGTAATACAATATCTTCATAGGTGTATAGAGGCCCATTTCCAACAACCATCACTCCACTGTTGTTATGGTACTTTGTGCTTGCTAACTGTGTAAGAAGGCTAATGGATGATTAGAATACCCTTGAAAACCCTTGTGCAAGTAAGTTAGCACAGCTGAAAACAGTTTGGCTGATTAGAGAAGCTATAAACCTGACCTTCATTTGAGTTAGTTGAGAATCTGGAGCATTACATTTGTTGGTTCCATTAAACTCTCAAAATTGCCAGAAAAAAAGAAATTTCATGTGAAACTCGACAGTCTATTCTTGTTCTTAAAAATGAAGACTATTCCATTCGAGAAATTGCCAAGAAACTGAAGATTTCCTACAATGGTGTGTACTACTCCCTTCAGAGGAGAGCACAAGCAGGCTGTAATCAGAGTAGAAAGAGGAGAGGGAGGCCCCGCTGCACAACTGGACAACAAGACAAGTACATTAGAGTCTGTAGTTTGAGAAATCGACGCCTCACAGGTCCTCAACTCGCAGCTTCATTAAATAGTACACGCAAAGCGCCAGTGTCAAAGTCTACAACGATGAGGCGATTCCCGGATGCTGGCCTTCAGGGCAGAGTGGCAAAGAAAAAGCCATATCTGAGACTGGCTAATAAAAGGAAAAGATTAATATGGGCAAAAGAACATAGACATTGGATAGAGGAAGATTGGAAAAAAGTGTTATGGACAGACAAATCCAAGTTTGAGGTGTTTTGGATCACACAGAACATTTGTGAGAGCCAGAACAACTGAAAAGATGCTGGAAGAGTGCCTGATGCCATCTGTCAAGCATGGTGGAGGTAATGTGATGGTCTGAGGTTGCTTTGGTGCTGGTAAAGTGGGAGATTTGTACAAGGTAAAAGGGATTTTGAATAAGGAAGGCTATCACTCTCCATGCCATACCCTGTGGACAGTGCTTGATTGGAGCCAATTTCATCCTACAACATGACAATGACCCAAAGCACACCTCCAAATTATGCAAGAACTATTTAGGGAAGAAGCAGGCAGCTGGTATTCTATCTGTAATGGAGTGGCCAGCGCAATCACCAGATCTCAACCCTATTGAGCTGTTGTGGGAGCAGCTTGACCGTATGGTGCGCAAAAAGTGTCCATCAAGCCAAACCAGCTTGTGGGAGGGGGCTTCTGGAAGCATGGGGTGAAATTTCTCCTGATTACCTCAGCAAATTAACTGCTAGAATGCCAAAGGTCTGCAATGCTGTAATTGCTGCAAAGAGAGCATTATTTGACGAAAGCAAAGTTTGAAGGAGAAAATTATTATTTCAAACAAAATCTTTTTTTTCGAACCTTGTCAATGTCTTGACTAGATTCTCAATTCATTTGGCAACTCATTTCATTAATAAAAGTATGAGTTTTCATGGAAAACACAAAATTGTCTGGGTGACCCCAAACTTTCGAACAGTAGTGTATATATATGTGTGTGTATAAAAATCAGCTTCTCTTCATGTCTGACAGCCATTCCATTCCAGTAAGAAAAAAGGAAAAAAGCCAGTTCACCTGAAGGCATGTGTTGTGGGAAGCACGGATCACATGCAGTCATCACGTAGTAGTCAGGACAAATTGAAAGAAAAAGGTCCAGCTTCACAAAAAGTCCGATTTATTATTTTAAAATATGGTCCAGAAAAAATGAGGAATCACATGAGTAACATATTAGCAACGCGTTTCGAACAATAGCTTGTTCTTTTTCAAAGCTATGAAAACGAACAAGCTATTGTTCGAAACGCGTTGCTAATATGTTACTCATGTGATTCCTCATTTATTCTGGACCATATTTTAAAATAATAAATCGTACTTTTTGTGAAGCTGGACCTTTTTTCTTTCAATTTGTCCATTACATTCCAGTGTCAGTTGAATTCCAACCAGAGTACACCGCATTCTATTTAATGTGCTTCTGATTTGGTGATCACCTGAACCATATCTTATTTAATGAAGGAAAGTATAAAAATCCCTGCTGTGGTGTTCACAATCCTCTTGCAATAGGATAAGCTGGATGGCAAAACAAGTGCTAGTATTATCCCAAAAGCCATAGGAATGAAAAAATAACTTTTAACCATGCCAAAGGAGTTGAAAAGAAGTGAGGAAAAGAAGGGCTCAATTTTGGCTTTACTAGCAGAGGGATACAGTGAGCGTCATGTTGCCTCCATCCGTAAAATTTCTAAGACGGCAGTCCGTTACCACAAGGTCAAGCAGCAGACATTGGGGACAACAAAGCTACAGACCAGCAGAGGGCGAAAACGACTCTCCACTGACCGAGATGACCGTCATCTTATTCAAATGTCACTCAGCAACCGCAGGCTGACATCAAGTGACCTACAAAAGGAATGGCAAATGGCAGCAGGGGTGAAGTGCACGGCAAGAACAGTTTGTAACAGGCTCCTAGAGGCAGGGCTCAAGTCATGTAAAGCTAGAAAAAGTCTTTCATCAATGAGAAGCAAAGGAGAGCCAGGCTAGAGTTTGCCAAAGACCATAAGGAAAGGACCATAGAGGACTGGAGTAAGGTAATCTTCTCTGATTAGTCTAATTTTCAGTTTTTCCCAACACCTGGAATTGGGCAGGTTAATTTTTGTGAAGGACGTATAAATCAAGCTGCATACAAGGTTATCCTGGAAAAACAGTTGATTCCTTCTGCTCAGGCAATGTTTCCCAACTCTGAGGACCGGTTTTTCCAGCAGGACAATGCGCCATGCCACACAGCTAGGTCAATCAATGTGTGGATGAAGGACGACCACATCAAATCCCTGTCATGTCCAGCCCAATCTCCAGACCTGAAACCCATTGAAAACCTTTGGAATGTAATCAAGAGGAAGACGGATAGTCACAAGCCATCAAACAAAGAACTGCTTAAATTTTTGTACCAGGAGTGGCATAAGGTCACCCAAAAACAGTGCGAAAGACTGGTGGAAAGCATGCCAAGACGCATGAAAGCTGTGATTAAAAATCATGAGAAGAAAAAGTTTGTTCAGCACACCGGCATAAATGAAAAAAACTTTATTAGGCTAATATGCCATATTAAAATGCAAAAAACACCTGACGCATTTCCGGTGCCAAATTAAAAATCATGGTTATTCCACAAAATATTGACTTCTGATCTCTTCCTGAGTTAAAACATTAGTATTCTTGTTTCTAAATGATTATGAACTTGTTTTCTTAGCAGTATTTGAGCTCTACAAGCGCTGCTATTTTTTATTTTGACCATTTCTCATTTTCTGAAAATAAATACAAAATTTAGTGCTTGGAAATTTGAAGACATGTCAGTAGTTTATAGAATAAAAGAGCAATTTACATTTTACTCAAAAATATACCTACAAAGAGAAAAATCAGACAAACTGAAAATTTTGCAGTGGTCTCTTAATTTTTGCCAGAGCTGTATAATGCTTAGCTCTTTGCTGTATGCTTTGCTATATTACGGTCTGTAGGTGTCAGCTAATCGCCATTTTTCTATATCCTATTGAGTTACATGTATTGGCAGCATTTTTGACCAATAAAAATAGAAAGTCCCTGACAGCTAGAGCGAGCCCATTAGGTTGTACACAAGGGATGCTAATAGGTGCTTTAGTCATTTTAAATTTATATTATAGACACATATTTATTTAAAAAATACAGTTTCTCTCCTTTCCATGTTTTATATTACAGCTCATCCCCATTCCATAAGATGCAATGCCAGACATAACCTAAGGACTAGAATGGTGATTTTTTTTCTGGAAAGAAAACATACACTTTTTTTCTAATCTTGGACAACTAGTTTAAAGGGGTTGTCTAGGCTAAAATGAAAAGTCTGCAGTCATTCTGTATGACTGCAGATTTGTGAATCATCCCAGAGTACGCACTATCCGCTGCGAGGATTCGTCGTTCTCTGCCCCAGGAATGGCGGTCAGGAATGCAATATGCACTCTCCCACGCAGAACCCATCTAATGGGAACAACTTCACTCAATGCTAGTGTATGCCGCGTCTAGTGGACACAGCCATCTAGTGGGCGCTGCCTCACCAATACAATTGTATTGAGCAAGGCAGCGCTCAGTAGACTGGTTTTGCCCGGTGCATAACACATACCTGACCGCCGTTCCTGGGACAGAGAACGGCGAATCCATGCAATGCATAGTGCATACTCTGGGAGGATTCAGAAGTCTACACAGTGACTGCAGACTTCTCATTTTGGATCTGACAACTCCATTAATTGAAACAGTTATGTTAACTCAAATTTTTCAGTTTGTAGACAAATTATTATTTCACAAGTTGCTCGAAAGATTTAGCAACTGTTGATCACTGATATATTGATGTATTGTATGTGCATGTACAGTATGTTATTCTTGTTTCCTAAGTAAACTGATCACGCTGACAATCAGCTGCTTTCACCAGTGGATGTTTTCTTCATACTCATATTTCAGTGGGTCTGCGGGGCAATGGCATAACATGAAGCTTGTGGGTATGTATGTATGTATGTACAGTATGTCCAGGATTGGCATCCGCACAGTCGCAGCTACAGCCACGAAATTTGGCACAGTCACACGTCTGGACCCCAAGAGTGTCCTAGGCTATGTTGTGAGGCGAAATTTTAACCCCGCACTTTCCAATTCACCAAACAATTTTGCCCATATCTACATGATGGGGAAAAAGTGTGTGTGCATCAAGCCCCGCCCCTCATTATGATGTCACAATGGTTGCCATGGCGACGCTGATGTCATCATAGGTTGCAAGCCCCACCGCTCATTATGATGTCATAATGGTTGACTATGGGATGGAGGGTGTGTGATGGGTATATGGGCACTGGACTATGGGATGGAGGATATGTATGACGGGTATATGGGCATGGGACTATGGGATGGAGGATATGTGATGGGTATATGGGCACTCGACTATGGGATGGAGAATATGTATGATGGGTATATGGGCACGGGCCTATGGGATGGAGGATAATTATAATTTGCTATAGCTAACCACAGTTAGTTACTATGCCCGGGCAGCGCCGGGCTCTTCAGCTGGTTGCTAAATAAAATAGGTTGAAAAAAAGACTTAGATCCATCAAGTTCAATCTTTCTTCACCAGTTACACATTCTCTATCGCTAGACTATTTATAACCCAACATACCATTTGTTGTGATAAAAACATTTAGACCATTTTTTAAATACTGCTATAGTGTCTGTCATTACTACCACACTCAGGCAGTCTACAGTCACACAGCTCAAACAGTAAAGAATCATTTCCTATTTAGATTCCTTTCTTAGCCATCTAGTGAATGTCCCCTGGTCCATAGTAACGTCTTTGGAAAGAATAAGTCATATGCCAGTCCTTTGTATTGACAACACATTTATTAACACATATAAACTGGATCAACCCTGAGACATCTTTTTTAAGTTAAACAAGCCCAACTTATCCAACCTCTCATCATAGGCGAGGCCTTTCATCCCATGTAGCGTATATAAGTTGACCCAAGTATAAGCCTAGGCATCTAATTTTGCCATGAAAAACTGGAACAAATTTTTCGACTCATTTATAAGCCGGGTATGCATTTTCCCCTCATCCCTATCCTGATGTGCATGGTTCATCATCCCTGTCCAGGTATAAATGGTTTCTCATCCCTATCCTGGTATGTATATCCCACGCATCCCTATCCTGGTATGTATTGTTTCCTTATCTCCATCCTGGTATGCATGGTCCCCTCATCCCTATCCTGGTATGGATGGCTCCTCATCCCTATCCTGGTATGGATGGCTACTCATCCCTATCCTGGTATGCATGGCTTCCTCATCCCCCATCCTGGTATACATGGCCCCCTTATCCCTATCCTGGTATGCATGACCCCCTCATCTCCATCCTGGTGTGCAATACCCCCTCATCCCTATCCTGATATGCATGGCCTCCTCGTCTCCATCCTGTTGTGCACGGCCTCCCCATCCCTATCCTGGTTTGCATGGTTCCTCATCCCTATCCTGGTATGCATAGCTCCCATCAAAAAAGCCTACAAAAAAAAAACATCCTTCTTACTCTTCATGCACTCCTTCGCAGCGTCTTTTTCCGACTCCAGCAGCTGATTTATGCTTGTAAGCAGCGCATGGCAGTGACATCATGCTCTGCCAGAATACTCACTGCTGCCCATGCCGGGACTATGTGCCTGGAGAGCCGTGAGCATCCATTGCTATTAAGTAGCACGCACAATGTCAGCCGCAGTGCGGTCACGTGTCTCCGCTACTTAAGGGAATAAATATTTCCCTTTCTCCGCTCCCATGGGAGTGGAGAGAGTTGAATATTAATTTCCCTTAAGTAGCGGGCACACGTGACCGCCTGGTACCTGCTGGAAGTTGGCGGTTGCGGCTGGCACTTTGCACGTTATTGCAGAGAAATGAATATTCACTGCAAGCACAGTGAATATTCATTTTTCTTTAGCAGTGGGCACAGGAGTTAGCCACAACAGCTGGCTCCTGCCTCCTGTGACCTGCCGCTCCACCTCCATGTACTGGGACAATGACTCGAGTATAAGCTGAGGAGGGCATTTTCAGCACAAAAAAAATGTGCTGAAAAACTTGGCTTATACTCAAGTATATACGGTAATAACCTAGTTACCCACCATTGAACTGAGTATAACATCCCAATATTCTTTTAAAAGTGTAGAGCCCAAAACTGGATCCTATATTCAAGATTTCAACTAAGTTTACACCCTCTAAATGTAATTATACCCCTGCTCCAGGGTAAACAGAGTTTTACTTTAGCATTATTCTAAATGGGCAACCACTTTACATAGTAACTGTTCATTCCTAAAACTTTGCATAAATCATTAGCACTTGTGAATATAAGAAACTTTGTTATGTATTTTAGAAAAGAATTCTCAAAGAATCCACCTTTTTTCACCATGCCTCCTCCGCCTTCCTTTCTACCATCCATTTCTGAAAAAAAAAACAGTTTAACTCTATTTTGCTCAAGATAATAGGGACTGGAAGTGAGGCGTCAGGTTACATCTCCTTTTATACTTTGGAGAGGGGAGGAAGGAGGAGAAATGAGCAGAGTGATCAAACAAGTCATTTCCCAATCAAAGAGCTGAATTCACATCTACACAGCGCTGTCCTGTTATAAAGTTACATCCATGCTGCTGGTGCTTTTATCTTTGTGCTAAGGAATGAAGAGAAGGAATCCACTACTGTGCTGTTCTGTGTGTGTGTGATATTAGAGCAGCTAGTCTCATCTCACCAACTCAGAGTAGATTGAAAAGTAAAAGTTAGAGCCTGTAGAGTGGAAAACTGGTCAGAATGCAGGACACAAGTCATATATTGGCTAGAAATGGTGATATTTCACATACAAAAATACAGGACATTTTCAGAAAATTGGGGCTAAAATAATGCATCCGGAACACGTTTTATGAACACAGGTAGAAAAATGGGCTATTATTTAAGAAAACATTCGTAATTCATGCCTACACACTGTAAAGACTCGGTGTTTCCTGATATTTGCTGTTACTACATATTTTCTGCATTCTATTGCCAAGCAGCTGCTATTTCTATCAAAGAAACTTCTCGACATCAATGCGTCACCTGTATGCTAATTACCTTTCCCTAGACAGGTGTCATCTGACAGGTGCACAAAGTTGGATGACTTCCAGGGTGAGAAAATAAACTTATTTCCTCACATTTAAATAAATAGAATATATTTTGAGTCCCATGAAAACTACCTGTCATCATGTCAAAAGGAGCCAGATTTAGCTTGTTTTGTCCTCATCTCCTCCCCTATAATACTCACTGTAATCTGAGACTTAGCTGTGTTTGGTCTCCAAAAATTTCATAGGTGATGGTGCTCTCAGGAGGTGAGTTTGGGGGTAGCAGGGGACAGGGTAGAAGTGACTGAGAACTGGAGAAGCATATTTCTCTGATAAAATATATTACTTATATACTTCTGTACCATTGCACATTGCTGGCACACACATACCTAGGTGGGATAAAAGACTTAGGGACCATCCTGATTGGGTACACCTTGTTGCAGTAGGAAGGCTATTATGCTTTTCTGATAAAAATAGTGTTTAATATGTATTGTACGCTATTTACATGTATCACTACTATTTACTTACTGCGGGGTACTTGCTAATTTTTGTCCTAAAATTTTTCTTCTGTACTATTGTTTTTTGAAAAATTTGTTGAAATAGCAGTGACCATTTAAAATGGTAACATGTCTTTAAAAATAATGCTTACTGTATATACTTGACTATAAGCTGACCCGAGTATAAGCCTGATATGAATTGTCCCCTCATCCCCATTCTGGTATGCATGGCTCCTCATCCCTATCCTGATCTGCATGGATCCTCATCCCTATCCTGATATGCATGGCTCCTCTCATCCCTATTCTGATCTGCATGGCTCCTCATCCCCATCCTGGTATGCATGGCTCCTCATCCCCATCCTTGTATGCATGGCTCCTCATCCCCATCCTTGTATGCATGGCTCCTCATCCCTATCCTGTTATGCATGGCTCCTCATCCCAATCCTGGTATGCATGGCTCCTCATCCCCATCCTTGTATGCAGGCTCCTCATCCCCATCCTTGTATGCATGGCTCCTCATCCCCATCCTTGTATGCATGGCTCCTCATCCCTGTCCTGGTATGTATGCATGGCTCCTCATCCCTATCCTGGTATGCATGTCTCCTCATTGCTATACTTGTATGCATGGCCTCCTCATCCCCATCCTTGTATGCATGGCTCCTCAGCCCTATCCTGGTATGCATGGCTCTTCATCCCTATCATGGTCTGCATGGCTCCTTATCCCCATCTTGGCATGCATGGCTCCTTATCCCTATCCTGGTCTGCATGGCTCTTCATCCCCATCCTTGTATGCATGGCTCCTCATCCCTATCCTGATATGCATGGCTCCTCATCCCTATCCTGATCTGCATGGCTCCTCATCCCTATCCTGATATGCATGGCTCCTCATCCCCATCCTTGTATGCATGGCTCCTCATCCCCATCCTTGTATGCATGGCTCCTCATCCCTATCCTGGTATGCATGTCTCCTCATTGCTATCCTTGTATGCATGGCTCCTTATCCCTGCCCTGGTATGCATGGCTCCTCATCCCTATCCTGGTATGCATGGCTCTTCATCCCCATCCTGGTATGCATGGCTCCTCATCCCTATCCTGATATGCCTGGCTCCTCATCCCTATCCTGGTATGCATGGCTCCTCATCCCCATCCTTGTATGCATGGCTCCTCATCCCCATCCTTGTATGCATGGCTCCTCATCCCTATCCTGGTATGCATGTCTCCTCATTGCTATCCTTGTATGCATGGCTCCTTATCCCTGTCCTGGTATGCATGGCTCATCAGCCCTATCATGGTATGCATGGCTCTTCATCCCCATCCTGGTATGCATGGCTCCTCATCCCCATCCTTGTATGCATGGCTCCTCATCCCCATCCTTGTATGCATGGCTCCTCATCCCTGTCCTGGTATGTATGCATGGCTCCTCATCCCTATCCTGGTATGCATGTCTCCTCATTGCTATCCTTGTATGCATGGCCTCCTCATCCCCATCCTTGTATGCATGGCTCCTCAGCCCTATCCTGGTATGCATGGCTCTTCATCCCTATCATGGTCTGCATGGCTCCTTATCCCCATCTTGGCATGCATGGCTCCTCATCCCTATCCTGGTCTGCATGGCTCTTCATCCCCATCCTTGTATGCATGGCTCCTCATCCCTATCCTGATATGCATGGCTCCTCATCCCTATCCTGATCTGCATGGCTCCTCATCCCTATCCTGATATGCATGGCTCCTCATCCCCATCCTTGTATGCATGGCTCCTCATCCCCATCCTTGTATGCATGGCTCCTCATCCCTATCCTGGTATGCATGTCTCCTCATTGCTATCCTTGTATGCATGGCTCCTTATCCCTGTCCTGGTATGCATGGCTCCTCAGCCCTATCATGGTATGCATGGCTCTTCATCCCCATCCTGGTATGCATGGCTCCTCATCCCTATCCTGATATGCCTGGCTCCTCATCCCTATCCTGGTATGCATGGCTCCGCATCCCTATACTGGTATGCATGGCTCCTCATCCCTATACTTGTATGCATGGCTCCTCATCCCTATCATGGTCTGCATGGCTCCTTATCCCCATCATGGTATGCATGGCTCCTCAGCCCTATCCTGGTCTGCATGGCTCTTCATTCCCATCCTGGTATCCATGGCTCCTCATCCCTATCCTTGTATGCCTGGCTCCTCATCCCTATCCTGGTATGCATTGCTCCGCATCCCTATCCTGGTCTGCATGGCTCTTCATCACCATCCTGGTATGCATGGCTCCTCATCCCTATCCTGATATGAATGGCTCCTCATCCCTATCCTGCTATGCATGGCTCCGCATCCCTATCCTGGTATGCATCGCTCCTTATCCCCATCCTTATCTGCAAGGCTACTCATCCCTATCCTTGCCTACATGGCTCTTCATCCCTATCCTGGTATGCATGGCTCCTCATCCCTATACTTATATGCATGGCTCCTCATCCCTCTCCTGGTATGCATGGCTCCTCATCCCTATACTTGTATGCGTGGCTCCTCATCCCTATCCTGGTATGCATGGCTCCTCATCCCTATACTTGTATGCATGGCTCCTCATCCCTATCCTGGTGTGCATGGCTCCTCATCCCTATCCTAGTATGCATGGCTCCTCAGCCCTATCCTGTTATGCATGGCTCTTCATCCCTGTCCTGGTATGCATGGTCTCCTCATCCCTATCCTTGTATGCATGGCTCCTCATCCCTATCCTGGTATGTATGGCTCCTCATCCCTATCCTGGTATGTATGGCTCCTCATCCCTATCCTGATATGCATGGCTCCTCATCCCTATCCTGATCTGCATGGCTCCTCATCCCTATCCTGATATGCATGGCTCCTCATCCCTATCCTGATCTGCATGGCTCCTCATCCCCATCCTGATATGTATGGCTCCTCATCCCCATCCTTGTATGCATGGCTCCTCATCCCTATCCTGGTCTGCATGGCTCTTCATCCCCATCCTTGTATGCATGGCTCCTCATCCCTATCCTGATATGCATGGCTCCTCATCCCTATCCTGATATGCATGGCTCCTCATCCCTATCCTGATATGCATGGCTCCTCATCCCTATCCTGATCTGCATGGCTCCTCATCCCCATCCTGATATGCATGGCTCCTCATCCCCATCCTTGTATGCATGGCTCCTCATCCCCATCCTTGTATGCATGGCTCCTCATCCCTATCCTGGTATGCATGTCTCCTCATTGCTATCCTTGTATGCATGGCTCCTTATCCCTGTCCTGGTATGCATGGCTCCTCAGCCCTATCATGGTATGCATGGCTCTTCATCCCCATCCTGGTATGCATGGCTCCTCATCCCTATCCTGATATGCCTGGCTCCTCATCCCTATCCTGGTATGCATGGCTCCGCATCCCTATACTGGTATGCATGGCTCCTCATCCCTATACTTGTATGCATGGCTCCTCATCCCTATCATGGTCTGCATGGCTCCTTATCCCCATCATGGTATGCATGGCTCCTCAGCCCTATCATGGTCTGCATGGCTCTTCATTCCCATCCTGGTATGCATGGCTCCTCATCCCTATCCTGATATGCCTGGCTCCTCATCCCTATCCTGGTATGCATTGCTCCGCATCCCTATCCTGGTCTGCATGGCTCCTCATCACCATCCTGGTATGCATGGCTCCTCATCCCTATCCTGATATGCATGGCTCCTCATCCCTATCCTGATCTGCATGGCTCCTCATCCCTATCCTGATCTGCATGGCTCCTCATCCCTATCCTGATATGCATGGCTCCTCATCCCTATCCTGATCTGCATGGCTCCTCATCCCCATCCTGATATGCATGGCTCCTCATCCCCATCCTTGTATGCATGGCTCCTCATCCCTATCCTGGTCTGCATGGCTCTTCATCCCCATCCTTGTATGCATGGCTCCTCATCCCTATCCTGATATGCATGGCTCCTCATCCCTATCCTGATCTGCATGGCTCCTCATCCCTATCCTGATATGCATGGCTCCTCATCCCTATCCTGATCTGCATGGCTCCTCATCCCCATCCTGATATGCATGGCTCCTCATCCCCATCCTTGTATGCATGGCTCCTCATCCCCATCCTTGTATGCATGGCTCCTCATCCCTATCCTGGTATGCATGTCTCCTCATTGCTATCCTTGTATGCATGGCTCCTTATCCCTGTCCTGGTATGCATGGCTCCTCAGCCCTATCATGGTATGCATGGCTCTTCATCCCCATCCTGGTATGCATGGCTCCTCATCCCTATCCTGATATGCCTGGCTCCTCATCCCTATCCTGGTATGCATGGCTCCGCATCCCTATACTGGTATGCATGGCTCCTCATCCCTATACTTGTATGCATGGCTCCTCATCCCTATCATGGTCTGCATGGCTCCTTATCCCCATCATGGTATGCATGGCTCCTCAGCCCTATCCTGGTCTGCATGGCTCTTCATTCCCATCCTGGTATGCATGGCTCCTCATCCCTATCCTGATATGCCTGGCTCCTCATCCCTATCCTGGTATGCATTGCTCCGCATCCCTATCCTGGTCTGCATGGCTCTTCATCACCATCCTGGTATGCATGGCTCCTCATCCCTATCCTGATATGCCTGGCTCCTCATCCCTATCCTGCTATGCATGGCTCCGCATCCCTATCCTGGTATGCATCGCTCCTTATCCCCATCCTTATCTGCAAGGCTACTCATCCCTATCCTTGCCTACATGGCTCCTCATCCCTATCCTGGTATGCATGGCTCCTCATCCCTATACTTATATGCATGGTTCCTCATCCCTCTCCTGGTATGCATGGCTCCTCATCCCTATACTTGTATGCGTGGCTCCTCATCCCTATCCTGGTATGCATGGCTCCTCATCCCTATACTTGTATGCATGGCTCCTCATCCCTATCCTGGTGTGCATGGCTCCTCATCCCTATCCTAGTATGCATGGCTCCTCAGCCCTATCCTGTTATGCATGGCTCTTCATCCCTGTCCTGGTATGCATGGCTCCTCATCCCTATACTTATATGCATGGCTCCTCATCCCTCTCCTGGTATGCATGGCTCCTCATCCCTATACTTGTATGCGTGGCTCCTCATCCCTATCCTGGTATGCATGGCTCCTCATCCCTATACTTGTATGCATGGCTCCTCATCCCTCTCCTGGTATGAATGGCTCCTCATCCCTATACTTGTATGCGTGGCTCCTCATCCCTATCCTGGTATGCATGGCTCCTCATCCCTATACTTGTATGCATGGCTCCTCATCCCTATCCTGGTGTGCATGGCTCCTCATCCCTATCCTAGTATGCATGGCTCCTCAGCCCTATCCTGTTATGCATGGCTCCTCATCCCTGTCCTGGTATGTATGCATGGCTCCTCATCCCTATCCTGGTATGCATGTCTCCTCATTGCTATACTTGTATGCATGGCCTCCTCATCCCCATCCTTGTATGCATGGCTCCTCAGCCCTATCCTGGTATGCATGGCTCTTCATCCCTATCATGGTCTGCATGGCTCCTTATCCCCATCTTGGCATGCATGGCTCCTCATCCCTATCCTGGTCTGCATGGCTCTTCATCCCCATCCTTGTATGCATGGCTCCTCATCCCTATCCTGATATGCATGGCTCCTCATCCCTATCCTGATCTGCATGGCTCCTCATCCCTATCCTGATATGCATGGCTCCTCATCCCCATCCTTGTATGCATGGCTCCTCATCCCCATCCTTGTATGCATGGCTCCTAATCCCTATCCTGGTATGCATGTCTCCTCATTGCTATCCTTGTATGCATGGCTCCTTATCCCTGTCCTGGTATGCATGGCTCCTCAGCCCTATCATGGTATGCATGGCTCTTCATCCCCATCCTGGTATGCATGGCTCCTCATCCCTATCCTGATATGCCTGGCTCCTCATCCCTATCCTGGTATGCATGGCTCCTCATCCCCATCCTTGTATGCATGGCTCCTCATCCCCATCCTTGTATGCATGGCTCCTCATCCCTATCCTGGTATGCATGTCTCCTCATTGCTATCCTTGTATGCATGGCTCCTTATCCCTGTCCTGGTATGCATGGCTCCTCAGCCCTATCATGGTATGCATGGCTCTTCATCCCCATCCTGGTATGCATGGCTCCTCATCCCCATCCTTGTATGCATGGCTCCTCATCCCCATCCTTGTATGCATGGCTCCTCATCCCTGTCCTGGTATGTATGCATGGCTCCTCATCCCTATCCTGGTATGCATGTCTCCTCATTGCTATCCTTGTATGCATGGCCTCCTCATCCCCATCCTTGTATGCATGGCTCCTCAGCCCTATCCTGGTATGCATGGCTCTTCATCCCTATCATGGTCTGCATGGCTCCTTATCCCCATCTTGGCATGCATGGCTCCTCATCCCTATCCTGGTCTGCATGGCTCTTCATCCCCATCCTTGTATGCATGGCTCCTCATCCCTATCCTGATATGCATGGCTCCTCATCCCTATCCTGATCTGCATGGCTCCTCATCCCTATCCTGATATGCATGGCTCCTCATCCCCATCCTTGTATGCATGGCTCCTCATCCCCATCCTTGTATGCATGGCTCCTCATCCCTATCCTGGTATGCATGTCTCCTCATTGCTATCCTTGTATGCATGGCTCCTTATCCCTGTCCTGGTATGCATGGCTCCTCAGCCCTATCATGGTCTGCATGGCTCTTCATCCCCATCCTGGTATGCATGGCTCCTCATCCCTATCCTGATATGCCTGGCTCCTCATCCCTATCCTGGTATGCATGGCTCCGCATCCCTATACTGGTATGCATGGCTCCTCATCCCTATACTTGTATGCATGGCTCCTCATCCCTATCATGGTCTGCATGGCTCCTTATCCCCATCATGGTATGCATGGCTCCTCAGCCCTATCCTGGTCTGCATGGCTCTTCATTCCCATCCTGGTATGCATGGCTCCTCATCCCTATCCTTGTATGCCTGGCTCCTCATCCCTATCCTGGTATGCATTGCTCCGCATCCCTATCCTGGTCTGCATGGCTCTTCATCACCATCCTGGTATGCATGGCTCCTCATCCCTATCCTGATATGCCTGGCTCCTCATCCCTATCCTGCTATGCATGGCTCCGCATCCCTATCCTGGTATGCATCGCTCCTTATCCCCATCCTTATCTGCAAGGCTACTCATCCCTATCCTTGCCTACATGGCTCCTCATCCCTATCCTGGTATGCATGGCTCCTCGTCCCTATACTTATATGCATGGCTCCTCATCCCTCTCCTGGTATGCATGGCTCCTCATCCCTATACTTGTATGCGTGGCTCCTCATCCCTATCCTGGTATGCATGGCTCCTCATCCCTATACTTGTATGCATGGCTCCTCATCCCTATCCTGGTGTGCATGGCTCCTCATCCCTATCCTAGTATGCATGGCTCCTCAGCCCTATCCTGTTATGCATGGCTCTTCATCCCTGTCCTGGTATGCATGGTCTCCTCATCCCTATCCTTGTATGCATGGCTCCTCATCCCTATCCTGGTATGTATGGCTCCTCATCCCTATCCTGGTATGTATGGCTCCTCATCCCTATCCTGATATGCATGGCTCCTCATCCCTATCCTGATCTGCATGGCTCCTCATCCCTATCCTGATATGCATGGCTCCTCATCCCTATCCTGATCTGCATGGCTCCTCATCCCCATCCTGATATGTATGGCTCCTCATCCCCATCCTTGTATGCATGGCTCCTCATCCCTATCCTGGTCTGCATGGCTCTTCATCCCCATCCTTGTATGCATGGCTCCTCATCCCTATCCTGATATGCATGGCTCCTCATCCCTATCCTGATCTGCATGGCTCCTCATCCCTATCCTGATATGCATGGCTCCTCATCCCTATCCTGATCTGCATGGCTCCTCATCCCCATCCTGATATGCATGGCTCCTCATCCCCATCCTTGTATGCATGGCTCCTCATCCCCATCCTTGTATGCATGGCTCCTCATCCCTATCCTGGTATGCATGTCTCCTCATTGCTATCCTTGTATGCATGGCTCCTTATCCCTGTCCTGGTATGCATGGCTCCTCAGCCCTATCATGGTATGCATGGCTCTTCATCCCCATCCTGGTATGCATGGCTCCTCATCCCTATCCTGATATGCCTGGCTCCTCATCCCTATCCTGGTATGCATGGCTCCGCATCCCTATACTGGTATGCATGGCTCCTCATCCCTATACTTGTATGCATGGCTCCTCATCCCTATCATGGTCTGCATGGCTCCTTATCCCCATCATGGTATGCATGGCTCCTCAGCCCTATCCTGGTCTGCATGGCTCTTCATTCCCATCCTGGTATGCATGGCTCCTCATCCCTATCCTGATATGCCTGGCTCCTCATCCCTATCCTGGTATGCATTGCTCCGCATCCCTATCCTGGTCTGCATGGCTCCTCATCACCATCCTGGTATGCATGGCTCCTCATCCCTATCCTGATATGCATGGCTCCTCATCCCTATCCTGATCTGCATGGCTCCTCATCCCTATCCTGATCTGCATGGCTCCTCATCCCTATCCTGATATGCATGGCTCCTCATCCCTATCCTGATCTGCATGGCTCCTCATCCCCATCCTGATATGCATGGCTCCTCATCCCCATCCTTGTATGCATGGCTCCTCATCCCTATCCTGGTCTGCATGGCTCTTCATCCCCATCCTTGTATGCATGGCTCCTCATCCCTATCCTGATATGCATGGCTCCTCATCCCTATCCTGATCTGCATGGCTCCTCATCCCTATCCTGATATGCATGGCTCCTCATCCCTATCCTGATCTGCATGGCTCCTCATCCCCATCCTGATATGCATGGCTCCTCTTCCCCATCCTTGTATGCATGGCTCCTCATCCCCATCCTTGTATGCATGGCTCCTCATCCCTATCCTGGTATGCATGTCTCCTCATTGCTATCCTTGTATGCATGGCTCCTTATCCCTGTCCTGGTATGCATGGCTCCTCAGCCCTATCATGGTATGCATGGCTCTTCATCCCCATCCTGGTATGCATGGCTCCTCATCCCTATCCTGATATGCCTGGCTCCTCATTCCTATCCTGGTATGCATGGCTCCGCATCCCTATACTGGTATGCATGGCTCCTCATCCCTATACTTGTATGCATGGCTCCTCATCCCTATCATGGTCTGCATGGCTCCTTATCCCCATCATGGTATGCATGGCTCCTCAGCCCTATCCTGGTCTGCATGGCTCTTCATTCCCATCCTGGTATGCATGGCTCCTCATCCCTATCCTGATATGCCTGGCTCCTCATCCCTATCCTGGTATGCATTGCTCCGCATCCCTATCCTGGTCTGCATGGCTCTTCATCACCATCCTGGTATGCATGGCTCCTCATCCCTATCCTGATATGCCTGGCTCCTCATCCCTATCCTGCTATGCATGGCTCCGCATCCCTATCCTGGTATGCATCGCTCCTTATCCCCATCCTTATCTGCAAGGCTACTCATCCCTATCCTTGCCTACATGGCTCCTCATCCCTATCCTGGTATGCATGGCTCCTCATCCCTATACTTATATGCATGGCTCCTCATCCCTCTCCTGGTATGCATGGCTCCTCATCCCTATACTTGTATGCGTGGCTCCTCATCCCTATCCTGGTATGCATGGCTCCTCATCCCTATACTTGTATGCATGGCTCCTCATCCCTATCCTGGTGTGCATGGCTCCTCATCCCTATCCTAGTATGCATGGCTCCTCAGCCCTATCCTGTTATGCATGGCTCTTCATCCCTGTCCTGGTATGCATGGTCTCCTCATCCCTATCCTTGTATGCATGGCTCCTCATCCCTATCCTGGTATGTATGGCTCCTCATCCCTATCCTGGTATGTATGGCTCCTCATCCCTATCCTGGTATGATTGGCCCCCATCCCCAGCCTTATATGCATGACTCCATCCCTATCCTCGTATACTTGGCTTATACTCGAGTATATACAGTAAATAACATAGAGGTATTTGACAGCTCAGTATGAAAAATATAACACTTCTATGTAACCTTGTCCTCGAAAGATCCCTTTTCTAGCAGCACGCTTAACACTATGGTTCGGAAAAGAACATTTTCCATAAATAGCTACACAGGAATGCCTCAACCATCTACTCCTTAAAGAGGATCTGTCAACTACTGAGATTTCGTTTGATTAAATAATTGTATTCATCCTGAAATAACAATTCTGGAGCCTTCTTTTTTAGTGCACTTTTATTCCTTCTTGAAAGGGATCTGTCACCAGGTTTTTTCTACCTCATCTGAGAGCAGCACAATGTAGGAAAAGATACCCCGATTCCACCGATGTGACACTGAGTTCCCTGTTTGCAGCAGTTGTGATACAATCAGAGTTTTTAGATGTAGCACATAGCTCACAGGTAACCATGCACACACAACAGTTTTCTGTGTACATTGTCTATAGACAGTGAGCTGCTTATTAGAGGACGGGGGTGAGCGCGACCAGGGCTCACAGAGCAGTAAGATCAGCAAGAGATCAGCAGCAATAAAATAGGGCTAGTATATAGTCAGAATAATATTTTTCATTTATATACCGCCAACAAATACCACAGCACTTTACCATTTAGAATGTACTAAAAAGATAAGACATTACAGAATAACACATCATTCAACAATTACCTACAGAAGTGAGGGCCCTGCCCACAAGAGCTCACAAACTAGGAAAAAGGAGAGACACTAGGTCAAGATTACCAGTAGTGTATGGTCCAGCCATCTTTTACAGTAAATAGAGTCATATATGTAAAACTGCATAAACCGGCCACCAGCCAGAATCTGTGTGTACAGATTCAGGCCAGAGAAAAGTTAGATTATTCTTCTGATGTGATAGGCTTGCCTAATAAGATGTATTTTTAGGGGATACTTAGAAACTGTGAACACTGGGAATTAACCTGTCTGTTTGGGGTAGTGCATTCCAGATGACTGGTGTAGCACAAGAAAAGTCTTGGAGTTGGTAGTAGGAGCTTCGAACATTGGAGGATGTGCAGCATTGAGGAGAAGTATATCTTGTGTTCTATAATGGATGGGGAGCGGAGTGACTGGCACATGGTATGGTGTCTTTATTTTTTTTTTCACCCTGCTTACTTACACAAAAAAAGTGTTACTCAAAATTATGTCTTTATTGCTTTTATTGGGTAATATGAATGTTGATGTAGATTATAAAATGAATACGGCATAATAAAACTATTACGGGACATGTGGGATTACAAAACGGAGTCCTTTTCATTTCTTCAGCACTGAGGTGCCCACATCTTAAATTCATATTTAGACAAACATATTGACAGGTAGTGATGAGTGAGTATACTCGTTACTCGAGATTTCCCGAGCATGCTCGGGTGATCTCCGAGTATTTGGAAGTGCTCGGAGATTAGTTTCTCTTGCCGCAGCCGCATGATTTGCAGCTCCTTGACAGCCTGAATACATGTGGGAATTCCCTGACAAACAGGCAAATCATGCAGCTGCGGCGACAGAAAATAAATCTCCGAGCACTTCCAAATACTCGGAGATCACCCGAGCTAAGAATATACTCGCTCATCACTATTGACAGGACATTGACACAAAAGGAAGAGAGAAATGAGAACAAATGTCCAGTTCAACGCAACGTCTGAGAACCACCCTTCATGATCTTGTCTGTTAATAATCTCTGAACTCACTATATATCCCAAAGCTTCCAGGCCGCGTCGACGTGCTTGAGTGTATTATTTAACGTTGTGAGACATTTCATGTTTTATATGTCTTGAACAGGAGCATGAAATTCACTGTCTGATGGGGGTTGAGATAACCTCCACTTGCATGCTATGAGAAACCTCGCAGCAGTGGTCATATGCAGTAGAAACTGTTGGGATTTACAACTGACCTGAAATGGTGGGATATTAAAGTAAGTGAAATTAAGGGTCTAAGGAGATAAGATGAACCATAACATTAAAAATAAGAGTTTTAATAATGTCCCAAAAGTCTTGAATATCTGTACACGACCAAAACAAATTAGGTAAATCTCCATCATTATTACTAGATCTTCTACAACAATTGGTGGAGTTCAGATTATGTAACAGGTAAGGGGTATGATACCAAAACATAAGTTACTTTATTTTGATTTTCCCCATAGACAAAGCATGTGGAAGTCTTAGACGCCCTTCTCCATATCCCCTGACAAATATTAGGTAATAGAGATTCCCCAGGAAACTGTCCCACTTTCTCAGATATGAGTGTTTCGGTTGATCATCTGAACAGGGTTCAAGTAATATCTGATAAATACCTGATATAAGACCCTTACTTGAGATTCCTGCCCAACATAGTTCAAAGCGAGTAAGATGAGAGACTGAGAGGGAAGAGAAAAGAGTGTCTAATTTGCAAATACGATAATGGGATTTTAGTGGTATATTACAATGGGAATGTGATGTATCAAAAGGCAATACAACTCTAAAGTGACTATCAACTATGTCAGCAAAACAAAAAAGCTGTTAATTGGCCATGACTCAGTCAAACTGTTCTTCACACTATCAGGTAAAACTGGGTTGAATGAAAAGGAGGTCCTGAGTGAGTGTTCTGACATAAATAGGATTTTTTTTACAGCAAATTTCCTAGATTTTCTTTGTGAAAATGATTGGTCCTAACAGGAAGGTCAGGCTCTGTTCTCTTATCACTTTTAAGTCAGTGTTTTATGTAAAACATATTAACTCCACTGTGAAATTTGTATACAATAATCCATGCTGATAATCCAAAGTATTAAGCATTACTGTGTGATAGGATTAGCATCTATGAATACAAGATAAAAGTAATTATGTATATATAGCAATGTGTCTACATCTTCATGATATCAAATTTATTTTAGTTGTTCTTTTATGCAAGCCATTATGTCAATTAAAATCCATGTAGCAGGCGCACACTGACATCAGAACATGTTAATTGATGTAGTAGACCCAGTGCTGTATTACTATCATCCTGCCCAACGCTCTCCTCATTTCTAGCCTCTCCTCTGAGCTCCTTTTATCCTCCTTAGCTCCTTATTCACCTTCCTTACCAGCCCAGCACTTAGGGAAACTCCAAGTCAGTTAATACTGACTGCAGTGAATCTTTCCTTTCATAATCAAAATATGTTCTGCAGGAACTGGGGTAATAGGAATAGGAATTTGAAAACAATTTGAACATAAGGCAAAGAACTGACATTGAACTGTGTGCACTATACAGTAGATTGGATAAAGCTCCTGCAGAACAGCTTCATAGCCTTGACTTGTTTATATGATTCCTGTTTCTCTTTTTAAAACTTTTTAAGCAATCAAGCAAAAGATAGATAGATAGATAGATAGATAGATAGATAGATAGATAGATAGATAGATAGATAGATAGATAGATAGATTGATTGACAGGCAGACAGATAGATAAAAATACAAAAAGCGTAGTCACACTGCAAGCAACTTTTAGAATAAAAAGTTTAAAAATCTTTTATTGGCCCACGTGTACAGTGGCAACTTTTCCTCTCAAAAGTACAGAACCTCTGTAGAGCAAATACTGTGCGCAAAAGACTTATTTATGTAGAAATACTGCATGCACTGATCAACCATTAAATGAAATAAAATAGTACAAGGAAAACAGAAAAATGAATACAGTAATATCCAGCTCACAAAAGACTAGGGTCTGCTATTTTCCGCTGATCTTAAAAGGTCATGGTGGAGTCAGACACTCCTGATTCATGAAGAAGTATATGAATCAGGATCATCTGATGAGAAATCTTTCACCAGTCTCTGACGCCAGAAACCTCACAAGAGTCTCTGATGAACCGTGGCATCACATCCCCGCCATGCCCACTTCATGTCTCAGCTCCACCCAAAACTGTCCATTTTGGCATACCTGGGTGAAACTGGCAAAAAAAAAAAACACCAAAAGTCGCTAAATTATTGCACAACTCCAAGTTTTGCCAAAATTTTGTGACTTTTTAAAACAATTTAGACAGATTCTAAAAATAAAAAACAGAAAATCACATTGTATGATTTTTAAATTATTAAATTGATTGAAATAAGTATTTGATCACCTACCAACTAGTAAAAATTCTGTCTCTCACAGACCAGTTAGCTTTACTTTAAGAAGCTCTCCTACTCTGCACTCATTACCTGTATTAATTGCACCTGTTTGAACTCGTTACCTGTATAAGAGAAATCTTGTCCACACACTCAATCAATCACACTCCAACCTCTCCACCATGGCCAAGATCACACAGCTGGCTAAGGACACCAGTGACAAAATTGTAGACCTGCACAGTCTGGGATGGGCTACAAGACAATAGGCCAGCAGCTTGGTGATAATGCAACAACTGCTGGCACGATTATTAGAAACTGGAAAAAACGCAAGATGACTGCCAGTCTTCCTCAGTCTGGGGCTCAATGCAGAATTGCGCCTCGTGGGGTAAGGATGATTCTGAGAAAGACAAAGAATCAGCCCAGAAGTGCAAGGAAGGACCAGGTCAATAGCCTGAAGAGAGCCGGGACCACAGTCTCAAACATTAGCATTAGTAACAAACTATGCCGTCATGGATTAAAATCCTGCAGGACTTGCAAGGTTCCCCTTCTCACACCACTAAATGTCCAGGTCCATTTGAAGTTCGCCAATGACCATCTGGATGATCCACAGGAGGCATGGGAGAAGGTCATGTGGTCAGTTGAGACCAAAATAGAACTATCAACTGTACTCGCCGTGTTTGATGGAAGAAGAAGGATGAGTGCAACCCAAGGAACACTGTCCCAAACGTGAAGCATCATGGGGAAAACATCATACTTTGATCATGCTTTTCTGCAAATGGGACAGGACGACTGCACCATATTGACCGACGGATCGATGGGGTCATGTATCGTGAGATTTTGACAAACAACCTCCTTCCCTCAGCAAGAGCATTGAAGATGGGTCATGGCTGGGTATTCCAGGATGACAATGACCCAAACACACAGCTAGGGCAACTAAGCAGTGTCTCCGTAAGAAGAATCACATGGTCCTGGAGTGGCCTAGCCAGTCGTCAGACCTGAACTCAATGGAAAATCTTTGGAGGGAGCTGAAACTCAATGTTGCCAGTGACAGCCTCAAAACCAAAAAGATCTGGAGAAGATCTGTATGGAGGGGTGGTACAAAATCCTTGTTGCAGTGTGTGCACACTTGGTCAGGAACTACAGGAAACGTCTGACCTCTGTAATTACATAATAGTTACATAGGTTGAAAAAAGACCTAAGGGCAGTTTGATACTAGCGTATGGAGGAGCTGCCGCACCTCCTCCGGTCAGCTCTGCCTCCATCGGCATGTGGTCTTCGTACCCTATCTTTTAGCATTAGGTACGCAGGCCATGCAGATGTATGCGGATGCCTTCGCATGCATCGTTTTGTCTGTGTGGCAACCTGTGCCGAACACAACATGTTGAAATTTGGTGCGGTCACCGCACCGTCAAAATGACGCATACGGAGGCATCCGAATACATTCGCACGACCTGGGTACCTGATGCTAAAGATAGGGTGCGCATGCTGACCGAGGCGGAGCTGACCGGAGGAGGTGCAGCAGTGGGCGGAGCTTCACCGAGGAAGTCCGCATCCCTCCATACACTGGTGTGAAACTAGCCTTAGGTCTTTTTTCAACCTATGTAACTATGTAACTATTATGAGGAAGTCCGCATCCCTCCGCAGCTCCTCCATACGCTAATGTGAAACTAGCCTAAGTCCGTCAAGTTCATAGACTCATAGAATCATAGTAGAATCGTAGAGTTGGAAGTGACCTCCTGGGCCATCTGGTCCAACCCCCTGCTCAAAGCAAGATTCGCTAAATCATCAGGTGTCTGTCCAGCCTCTGCTTGAAGACTTCTATTGAAGGAGAACTCACCACCTCTCGTGGCAGCCTGTTCCACTCATTGATCATTCTAATTGTCAAAATGTTTTTTCTAATATCTAACCTGTCTCCTCCCATTCAGTTTCATCCCGTTGCTTCTAGTCTTTCCTTGTGCAAATGAGAATAAAGGTGATCCGTCTACAATGTGACAGCCCTTGAGATATTTGTAGACAGCTATTAAGTCTCCTCTCAGTCTTCTCTTTTGCAAGCTAAACATTCCCAAATCATGCAACCCTTCCTCATAAGACAGGGTTTGCAAACCGGTCACCATTCTGGTCGCTCTTTTCTAAACTTGCTCCAATTTGTGGATTTCTTTTTTAAAATGTGGCGCCCAAAACTGGACACAGTATTTCAGATGAGGTCTGACCAAAGAGGAGTAGATGGCAATAAAGGCTTCACGTGATCTAGACTGTATGCTTCTGTTAATACATCCTAGAATTGCATTTGCCTTTTTTGCTGCTGCATCACACTGTTGACTCATATTCAGTCTGTGATCTATTAGTATACCCAAGTCTTTTTCACATGTGCTGTTGCTTAGCCCTATTCCTCCCATTCTGTATATGCTTTTTTCGTTTTTATTGCCCAGATGTAGTACTTTGCATTTTTCCCTGTTAAAAACCATTCTGTTAGTTGCTGCCCACTGCTCCAGTTTATTTATATCTATTTGATCCTCTCTCTTCTCTAGTATTAGCTATCCCTCCTAGCTTTGTGTCATCAGCAAATTTAATCAGTTTACCCTCAATCCCTTCATCTAAGTCATTGATAAAGATGTTGAACAATACAGGGCCCAGGACAGAGCCCTGTGGTACCCCACTTGAGACATTCTTCCAACTGGATGTGCAGCCATTTACGACCACTCTTTGGGTCCGATCACTAAGCCAGTTATGAATCCAGTTGAACCTTTCTTCACCAGTTCTTCATTTTGGCACTTAGTTAACTATAACCCGCAATGTTATGTGTATTGAAGAGATCATCCAGCCCTTTTTTAAAATCTGCCATAGTGTCTGCCATTACTATCTCTTATGGTCGGCATTCCACAGTCTGACTGCTCCTACTGTAAAGAACCCTTTCCTATTTAGCTGCTGGAATCACCTTTCTTCCACCCATAATGAGTGCCCCATGGTCCTAAGTATGGGGAATAATTGCTAACAAAGGTTTGCATACCAAATATTAGGTTCTGTTTTTCTATTGTATCAGATATTTATTCAATGCAACAAAATGACATTAATTATGTAAATATCATACAATGTGGTTTTCCAAGTTTTATTTTTAATCCTGTCTCTCACAGTTGAAGTGTATCTACGATTAAAATAACAGACCTCTCCATTCTTTGTAGGTGGGAATACTTGCAAAATCGGCAGTGAATGAAATACTTATTTTCCCCATTGTAGATAAATATTGATGAAATATACAGATAGTAGAAAGTAAGAGAAAAATATCTACTTCCACAGTGACACTTCTCCTCAGTTGTGTTCTTTTGGTCTTGATATGACATAATCGAGCAATACTAGTCTCTAGATGAATGACTAGAGCAGTCTTCTCTGCAGATAGCTATTTTAATTTTTTTTCCCTCAGGAAATTAACAGTTGCATTATCTTTGGCAGCTTCCTAACTACCCCCATGTCTGGAATTTCCTGAAGCGTCCTTTCTTAGGACAAGGTCTCCTTTTGTTCTTTTTACAAAATTACAGACAAAAAAAGAGACCGGTTTAGGCCCTTATTAAATAAAAATAAAAACATGCTAATGTGTCCAACGTAATGAGTGCAAAATGTGATTGTATGTCAGCATGGATTAAGTCAGGAAAACAATGCTTTTGTTCCAAGTGTGCTTCCCATCAAACAGTGCGAGCATTCCCACATAGTCGGTGCCATCGTCCACAATGTGAAATCACCTAGAATTTATGTTAAACTGATTGAATATATGAGTTTGTACATTCAGTACATGAAACAAAATGTCACCACGTCACATGGGCCATTAAAGTTTCCTATTTTTGCACTTTAGCAGGAGTATTGCCTCTATTTTTTGATATAGATAGATTACATCTATATATATAATCGTCTTATCATGTCTGTCTGTCTGTAACCGAAATCCCGCTGTGCCGATTGGCCGCGGCCGCCAGGCCGCGACCAATCAGCGGCAGGCGCAGTCGGGCGCAGCGCTCAATCGGGCGCAGTGCATCTGTATAAAATAGAATTAAAATAAAAAAAGGTTATACTCACCTTCCGACGGCCCGCAATCTCCACTCCATTCGCCCGGGCCTCGCGGTCCCAGTAATGCCTTGCGCCTTAGAACAATACATTACTGGGACCGTGAGGCCGGGCGTGTGGAGTGGAGATCGCGGGCCGTTGGAAGGCGAGTATATAACTATTTTTTATTTTAACAGAGACCATGCATACCAGGAAAGGGGAGTGACAGGACCATGCATACCAGGAAAGGGGGGTGAGGGTGACCATACATACCAGCAAAGGGGGGTGAGGGGACCATGCATACCAGCAAAGGGGGGAACATGCATACCAGCAAAGGGGGGTGAAGGGACCATGCATACCAGCAAAGGAGGGGGGAGGGGGACCATGCATACTAGCAAAGGGGGGAACATGCATACCAGCAAAGGGGGGTGAGGGGACCATGCATACCAGCAAAGGAGGGGGGGGAGGGGGACCATGCATACTAGCAAAGGGGGGGACCATGCATACCAGCAAAGGGGGTGAGGGTGACCATGCATACCAGGATAGGGGGGTTAGGGTGACCATGCATACCAGGAAAGTGGGGTGAGGGTGACCGTGCATACCAGGATAGGCGGGTGAGGGTGACCATACATACCAGGATAGGGGGGTGAGGTTGACCATGCATACCAGGATAGGGGGGTGAGGGTGACCATGCATACCAGGATAGGGGGGTGAGGTGACCATGCATACCAGAAAAGGGGGGTGAGGTTGACCATGCATACCAAGAAAGGGGGGTGACGGGACCATGCATACCAGGAAAGGGGGGTGAGGGGGACCATGCATACCAGAAAGGGAGGGTGAGGGGACCATGCTTATCAGGAAAGAGGGGTGAGAGGACCATGCATACCAGGATTGGGGGGTGAGAGGACCATGCATACCAGGATTGGGGGGTGAGAGGACCATGCATTCCAGGATTGGAGAGTGAGGGGACCATGCATACCAGGATTGGGGGGTGAGGAGACCATGCAAACCAGGATTGGGGGGTGAGGGGAACATGAATATCAGGATTGGGGGTGAGAGAACCATGCATATCAGAATTGGGGGGTGAGGGGACCATGCATATCAGGATTGGGGCGTGAGGGGACCATGCATACCAGGAAAGGGGGGTGACAGGACCATGCATACCAGGAAAGGGGGGTGAGGGGACCATGCTTATCAGGAAAGAGGGGTGAGAGGACCATGCATACCAGGATTGGAGGGTGAGAGGACCATGCATTCCAGGATTGGAGAGTGAGGGGACCATGCATACCTGGATTGGGGGGTGAGGGGACCATGCATACCAGGATTGGGGGGTGAGGGGACCATGCATATCAGGATTGGGGTGAAAGAACCATGCATATCAGGATTGGGGGGTCAGGGGACCATGCATATCAGGATTGGGGCGTGAGGGGACCATGTATACCAGGAAAGGGGGGGGTGACGGGACCATGCATAACAGGAAAGGGGGGTGAGGGGACCATGCTTATCAGGAAAGAGGGGTGAGAGGACCATGCATACCAGGATTGGGGGTTGAGAGGACCATGCATTCCAGGATTGGAGGGTGAGGGGACTATGCTTACCAGGATTGGGGGGGTGAGGGGTACCATGCATATCAGGATTGGGGGGTGAGAGGACCATGTATATCAGGATTGGGGGTGAGGGGACCATGCATATCAGGATTGGGGGGGTGAGGGGACCATGCATACCGGGATAGGGGGGTGAGGGGACCATGTATATCAGGATAGGGGGGTGAGGGGACCATGCATATGAGGATTGGGGGTTGAGATGACCATGCATTCCAGGATTGGAGGGTGAGGGGACTATGCTTACCAGGATTGGGGGGTGAGGGGTACCATGCATATCAGGATTGGGAGGTGAGAGGACTATGCATACCAGGTTAGGGGGGAGGGGGTGCCATGCATATCAGGATTGGGGGGTGAGAGGACCATGCATATCAGGATTGGGGGGTGCATTATTGCATTATTATTAAAACTTCATAAATAAACTACATACTGTCACGCGGGGCTTAGGACAACTAAGGCAGAAATACCCGGGGCCCCTGTGGTGTCCCTTTCACTAGGGGAAACCCTGTCTGACCCTCAACCCAGGGTTTTTGCTGAAGGTGCAAATGCCTGAGCCTCCACCCTTTCCTTATCTCCTGCTCAGCCCTGCACTTAACCCTCCACCCTCCATCCAGTGAGGAGACACACCACCAAAGCTCCCACACAAATAAGACAGACAGGGAGAACTTAAACTGCACTGCGCCGCACACACACAGGAATATACAGTAATGTGAACAGGGCACAACTAAACACAAATATGGGAAGGAGAAAGGATAACGACGGATCATACGACACCAGATACAATTCTCTCTCTCTGCAACACCTCCACTCCAGACCGGAACCACTTGGTATGAAAACACAAGCTATAATCGGCGACGCCCATATGCCAGTATGACTATTTAAAGACCGTGGGCGTGACTAACCTTCCAACCTGGTCTCCAGCAGGATTAACCCCCGAGAGCCTGAAGATCAAGCCGGCGCCACTGAGGCTATAGTGGCTGGAGGTGGAACTACCTCTGCCTGCCGGACGCTGTGGTGTGAACAGCGTCCGACATGACAGTACCCCGTCTTCTACGAGGGACCCCAGGGCCCTCAAGACTCATAGGACCCGGCTTGTCCGGATGACGACGGTGAAAAGAACTGACCAGCCGATCCGCATGTATGTCTGAGACTGGAACCCAAGACCTCTCCTCCGGACCATACCCCCGCCAGTGCACCAAATACTGAAGAGTACGGCGTACTACTCGAGAGTCCACTACCTTGGCGACCTCGAACTCTAAATCGCCATCCACCCTGACTGGAGGTGGCATCGGCGTCGTGTCCACCAAGCCTACCACCTTTTTCAATAAAGCCCTGTGAAAAACGTTATGTATTTTGTACACCGCAGGAAGTTCCAACCGATAAGCCACTGGGTTAATGATGGCAGAAATCCTAAAAGGCCCAATAAACCTTGGACCCAGTTTTAAAGATGGAATTTTGAGTTTTATGTTCTTCGTAGCTAACCACACCCATTCACCCACACACAGGTCCGGACCTGGCACGCGTCTACTGTCAGCCACCCGTTTGTACCTGGCACTCATGCTCAACAAACGCTGTTTCACCCGCCTCCAGACTGATGACAATTGGGCTCCTAGCTGATCCTCCTCCGGGACACCCCCGGAGTCACCCTGACGTAAGGTACAAAACTGAGGATGTTGACCGTACACACAAAAGAATGGAGACTCTCCTGATGACTCTTGGCGGTGATTATTTAACGCGAATTCGGCCAGAGGAAGGAAAGTAGACCACTCCTCCTGGTTGTCGGACACAAAACATCGTAAATACTGTTCTAGATTTTGGTTCATGCGCTCAGTTTGTCCATTAGACTGTGGATGAAACGCCGATGAATGTGACAACTTGATCCCCAACCTTGAGCAAAAAGCTTTCCAAAACCTCGCCACAAATTGCGTACCCCTATCAGATACTATGTCAGATGGTACTCCGTGGAGTCTGACCACCTCCTTCACAAATACCTGAGCCAACGTCTTAGCATTGGGCAAAGAAGACAACGCCACAAAATGCGCCATCTTTGAAAAACGGTCAACCACCACCAGGATGACCGTGTTCCCTGCCGAGGCTGGCAAGTCAGTGATAAAATCCATGGAGATTTCTGTCCATGGCCTATTGGGTACCCCCAGAGGCTGTAGCGTGCCAGCAGGACGGGTTCGGGGTGACTTAGCCCTAGCGCACGTGATGCAAGCTGCCACTTACGAGACCACTTCCTGCCGGATTTTGGGCCACCAGAAACGACGCGATACCAGCTCTAAGGTGCCCTTCACCCCTGGATGACCAGCCAGTACCGAATCGTGGTGTTCCTTCAACACCTTAAGCCGAAGATGCAGGGGTACAAATGATTTGTTGGCGGGAAGTCCTGGTGGTACCTCCTCTTGGGCCTCGGCAATCTCCGCCTCTACCTCCGTCGTGAGAGCCGAGACCACTACCCCTTTCTGGAGGATGGGTACCGGCTCTTCCCTAGGTTCTCCCCCCGGAAAACACCTAGACAAAGCATCCGCCTTGGTGTTTTAAGCCCCGGGACGGTACGTCACAAGAAAATTGAAACGAGTAAAAAACAATGCCCAGCGAGCCTGCCTAGGAGACAGACGCTTGGCCGACTCCAGGTAGAGCAGATTCTTATGGTCGGTGATAACTGTGACCTGGTGAGCCGCCCCCTCCAAGAAGTGTCGCCATTCCTCAAAAGCCAGTTTGATGGCCAACAACTCCCTGTTGCCGATATCATAATTCCGTTCGGCTGGCGACAGCTTCTTGGAGAAGTAGGCGCATGGATGCATCTCGCTCAAGGACGAGCCTTGAGACAGTACTGCCCCCACTCCCACCTCCGACGCATCAACCTCTACCACAAAAGGTTTAGACACGTCTGGTTGCACCAGAATGGGGGCTGAAGCAAAACTATTCTTCAGACGCTCAAATGCACGTATAGCCACCTCAGGCCAGTTCGCCAGATCGGCACCACAGTCGAAAAGTGTTTTATAAATTTCCTATAATAATTCGCAAACCCAAGGAACCGCTGGAGTGCTTTCAGACTCTCCGGCCTCTCCCATTGCAGCACCGCTTGCACCTTAGCGGTGTCCATTTTAAAACCGGCTGCGGACACAATATATCCCAAAAAGGGCAACTCCTGGACAAAAAATAAACATTTTTCCAGCTTAGCATAGAGCTGGTTCTCCCGGAGCAACTGTAACACCTGCCTAACATGCTCCAAATGAGTGTCCCGATCGCTAGAATAAATGAGGATATCATCCAGGTATACAATCACAAATCTCCCCAGGACATGAGCAAGTACATCATTAATAAAATGTTGGAAAACGGCAGGCGCGGTGGTCAACCCAAACGGCATAACCAGACTCTCAAAATGACCCTCAGGAGTGTTAAACGCCGTCTTCCACTCATCCCCCTGACGGACCCTTATGAGGTTATACGCCCCCCTGAGGTCCAGCTTGGAAAACCATTTCGCCCCCCGCTACCTGGTTGAACAAATCCGGGATCAACGGCATAGGGTAGGGATCACGGATAGTAATCTGGTTTAACTGTCGGAAATCCAGACACGGGCGTAACCCCCCCATCTTTCTTCTTAATAAAGAAAAACCCCGCGGCTACAGGTGAGGACGAAGGCCGGATGTGTCCTTTGCTCAGACTCTCCGTGATGTAGTCTTTCAGAGCTTGCCTCTCAGGACCAGAAATATTAAACATCCTGGCCTTAGGTAATTTGGCCCCGGGTTTTAACCTAATCGCACAGTCATAGGCTCTATGTGGAGGCAGTTCTGAGCAACCCTTCTCAGAGAAAACATCCGCGAAATCCTGCAAAGCCTCCGGCAGGCTGGGCGTTACGGCGGACACACATGTGGCCAAGCAATTGTCTTGGCAGAAACCACTCCATTGCACTATGTCCTGAGTTTTCCAATCAATTACCGGGTTGTGCCTGGACAGCCATGGAAAACCCAGGACCATTTGAGCTGGGAGATTACGGAGGACCCTACATGTAACCGACTCAGAATGTAGGACCCCAATGTGGAGTTTCACCTCTGCCACAAACTCAGTAATCTCCCCTTGAGGGAGGGGAACAGCATTAATGGTCACCACCTGTATGGGGTGAGGAAGTTTTTCGATCTTAAACCCGGCGGTGTGTGCAAACTCCTCATCTATGAGATTGGTAGCGGAACCGCTATCCACAAACACTGATATAGGTAGCTCTCTGCCGGCGATAATAACCTTGGCAGGGAGCATACATTGAGATACCATCATGGAGGATATGCATACGCTCAGTTGGGTCTCCTCCATAACCTCTGAGCTTAATAGTTTTCCGCCGATGTGACCCTCTTAGGTAGTACCGGGCAAACGTTAACATAATGACCTCTTTTACCACAGTAGAAACATGCTCCGGGCTTCCGGAATCCCGGAGCGCGAGGCTGAACCTGTGCCACGCCAGCAATCTGCATAGATTCAGGGGACTCATCTACTTCAACCACACCTGCACCTCTGCTTTCCCCCAGAGGTAGCGTCTCCTGTGCCCCCTGGCGAAAACGGCGATCAATACGTATCACCAAACTCATGGCAGACTCCAATGATGCCGGAGTCTCATACATCAGGAGGGCTTGTTTCACCCTCCCTGATACCCCATGAATAAACTGGCTCCGCAGTGCTGGGTCATTCCACTGTGTGTCTACAGCCCAGCGGCGAAATTCCGAACAATAGTCCTCTGCCAAGCGCTCCCCCTGGCGGAGGGCGCGGATTTTAGATTCCGCTAGAGCCAGTCGGTCAGGGTCATCGTAAATGAGCCCGAGGGCAGAAAAAACATTATCGACCGAATAAAATGTAGCAGAGTCAGCTGGTAAGGAAAATGCCCATGCTTGGGGGTCACCACTCAGTAATGACAACACCAGCCCTACTCGCTGGGCCTCATTACCTGAGGAGATTGGCCACATGCGGAAGTATAATTTGCAGGCCTCCCGAAATACGACAAATTTGCTGCGATCGCCTGAAAATCGTTCTGGCAGCGGAAACTTTGGCTCTGCACCGATACCTGCAGATGCCGTTTGCACCTTTGCTACTACCAGGCCCTGCTGCTGAACTGCCCCTTTCAACTCGGAGACCTGTAAGGACAGCGCCGCCAACTGGCGGGTTATGGAATCCATGGGATCCATGGACTCCTGAAAAAATGTAGGCCGATTATAATGTCACGCGGGGCTTAGGACAACTAAGGCAGAAATACCCGGGGCCCCTGTGGTGTCCCTTTCACTAGGGGAAACCCTGTCTGACCCTCAACCCAGGGTTTTTGCTGAAGGTGCAAATGCCTGAGCCTCCACCCTTTCCTTATCTCCTGCTCAGCCCTGCACTTAACCCTCCACCCTCCACCCAGTGAGGAGACACACCACCAAAGCTCCCACACAAATAAGACAGACAGGGAGAACTTAAACTGCACTGCGCCGCACACACACAGGAATATACAGTAATGTGAACAGGGCACAACTAAACACAAATATGGGAAGGAGAAAGGATAACGACGGATCATACGACACCAGATACGATTCTCTCTCTCTGCAACACCTCCACTCCAGACCGGAACCACTTGGTATGAAAACACAAGCTATAATCGGCGACGCCCATATGCCAGTATGACTATTTAAAGACCGTGGGCGTGACTAACCTTCCAACCTGGTCTCCAGCAGGATTAACCCCCGAGAGCCTGAAGATCAAGCCGGCGCCACTGAGGCTATAGTGGCTGGAGGTGGAACTACCTCTGCCTGCCGGACGCTGTGGTGTGAACAGCGTCCGACATGACACATACATAGTCTAGAATACCCGATGCGTTAGAATCGGGCCACCATCTAGTATATAGATAAACATGATATACTTTGGGCTTGGAATAAATGATGAAACCATTTTTGTATCAAAGGGAAAGTGCTTCCTACCTTTGTTTTTTACGCTATGTGATCCATGAGACAGTAAATGTAGAAGCCTATCTGCACCAATAATTGATGTTTCATCTTTTATTTTTTAATAAGATAGATAGATAGATAGATAGATAGATAGATAGATAGATAGATAGATAGATAGATAGATAGATAATGGATGGATAGATAGATAGATAAATAATAGATAGATACATGATAGATATGTGCTAGTTAGAATAGATAGATAGATAGATAGATAGATAGATAGATGATAGATAGATAGATAGATAGATAGATAGATAGATAGATAGATAGATAGATAGATGATAGACACATAACGGTTTTATGCAACAATGGCACAAAGTGAACATTCCGTAACATTTCACCTTGAGAGAATGCCTTTAGATTCTCTTTATGTAGCCAGGAAATAAACACAGAAGAAAGCCACATTCCTCCATCTTTTTCCTGTTTTCCTCCATAGAGCATATCATATAAGTGTCACCACCACAGTGTAATATGTATTTGTGTATATAACTTGACACAATTTTGGCACTCGCTGAGCTTAATGCAGAGAACTCTCCTGGAGCCTATGTCCTGCATTTCTTCAGTCCTTTGCTTATAGAGCAGTGATAAAATACAGCCTATTGCAAAACCATGGACTGAAACCAAAATGACAGTAAGGAATTTGATATTTATGATGTCCTATTTCCTTGAAATGCAGTAATGGTTAACAGGAAAAATGAGTCTGTTCACAATTATATATTTGTACTTCATTCATTCCACTAGTAGGACAACATGGAGCCTAATAGAGGACTGTTTTTGGGGTGGAATTCTGCGAGCCAGCCTGCTAACTAACATGGCGTCTGATCTTCAGGCTGGACGGTGTCTGATCTTCAGTCGGTTATTATCACACACACACAGTACATGGAATAAATGCATCACGGTTCAGCCACTTTTTGCAATGCTGAAGATAATCTGAGGTGGTACGAAATAGAGAAAACTGAGAAAAAGTGGCATTGTGCTCTAAAAGAGGTGGTCTTGTTTGGTCACCTACATTTCCATTATTCATGCTGCCTGAGGTAATAGTTATGGCAGCCAGAATCTATGAGCAGCAGAAAAGTTTGTTCATCTTTGCACAATGCCACCTCCCAACAAACAGGATGTCTGCCAACAAAAATATATGACCATAGAATGGATTCATTCTACTTGTTTCAGCCATTGTCTATGTTTCTATCATTTCTGTAATGCATATTCCTTAACACATTGCATATGGTTTTCCCTAAAATAGCAATCCATAAAACCACCTTATGCTTTATACATATTAGATATGTCAAATAAATGTTCCTTCATTTCTCGTTAAAAACAAGATGTAATGATCAAACAAATCAGTAGCAGAGATCTATGAGCGTAGAGTCTCAGTGCCAGATGCAGCTTCTGCATGATTATTACATCAATTAATAAATTCCCTTAATATGTAGTCAGCTGATTAACATCACTGTAATCCGAGTGGATGTATTTCCCCTTAATTCATCTTTTAAGAGGACCAGTTGGATGATGGTTGCTTTTACTCTTATCTTCCATCATATGGAGAAAGCAATTCTCAACCCTCTTTTACATTTTACTTGTGAACCCAAACAGACTTGGTGGCATTGACATTATTTTTCGTTTGCTGGAAACTAAAAGTTTACCAATGGGGTATTGTTAGTCTATCCTGACAATAGTGAAAGTAAAAGTCGTAGTCAATGGTTTCCATTTTATAAAGAACTGTTGACTTTGTTATATGAACAACTTTGATTTCAGGGTGGGAAAATCAAATAAGTGGTTCATTTAGGCTAAGACTACAAGGATGACAATGCTTGATGTTTCCCTAGTGGTGGTATGCCAGCACTAGATAGAGATCAGCCAAGCTAAAAGGCCCGATACACATTAGATAGCTGACCGTCGGACAGTCACTCACCCAACAACTGTCTCTTCCAAGTCTCCCGTGCACAAGAATCCTCAGCAGAGAGCTACTGAGTTCTCTATGGGAGAGGATTGTAAGTCTCATCTGGCAGTGGCTTATGTCCCTGCTGGGCAAAAGGATTGGCCGTTGAAATTCCAGCAACTGGATAATTCCCAATGCCAACATCTTCTGTGAGGACAGAGCCGGGAAGTCGCCATACTGTTGGTAAATCCATCCAACATTGGCAGGTTCAGTCTGACTTTAGTTAAGTCACATGAAAGTCAAGGTAGGGTCCAGTAATTAATGTTTTTTTCTAAGTATGTGAGCACAAGAACAAATCTGAAGAGAAAGAAAAAAGTAAAGTCATCTACTATTAAAGGGATTGTCAAGTATTTGTCCAACCCTTTGTAAATTTTCCCTATGTAAAATTAAAGAAACATAGACTCACCACCTGAATCTGTCCAACTTCAACACTGATGGAACTTTGTCGACATTCACATAACATTGTTATTGATATTGTTTCACCTGAGAAAAGGGTGAAGTTTGCAGGCTATCTGCTGACGGGCTGCAGCGTTAATGGGGCATAACTTTGTCAAAAGAGCAAGTGAAGACACAGCACCAGCATCACTGGAATGGCACAAGTCTGGGAAGTGAGTATATATTATATTTTACATGTAGGACTACATCAGTTAAAAAGGGGTTGACCAACCCCTTCATGACCTTTGACAAATATTTACATCAAAGGTTATGTCTCTGCCTTTCATGCTAAGTCCAAATCATTCCCCTTCACATGATGATTGATTTAATCAGTCATCATGTGCCTTTAACAACAGGATCTAACATGCACCAACAGGAACAACTTCATACATCCCGCCCCATCGGCACCCATCACATGATCATGTGGCACCGATGGGTTGCCGTGACAGGTCTGCTGATGACTTCCATGCCGGTCATTATGCTCCTTCTATGAGCGCGAGCCCATAGCCGGCATTCATAAGAGATCATAACATCTGTTATGTGTAGGACAGGAAGTGAGACAATTGCACCTTGAAGTCTCCTAAGGGGACTATGGAAGACAGTAAAAAGTGAAAAGAAAAAGTTTTAAAAAATATGAAAAAAATAAAAAAACAGTTCAAATCACACACTTTTTCCGCATTAAAAATTACACAATTTAAAAAATGCACATATTTGGTATCGCTGCTGTCAGAAATGTCTGATCTATCAGAATATAAAATAAATTAATCCGATCGGTAAACAGCGTAACGAAAAAAAAATCAAAACGCCAGAATTATGTTTTTTGACCGCCACAACATTACAAAAAAATGAAGAGGCAATCAAAAGATTGTATCTACCCCAAAATGGTATCAATACAAATGTTGGCTGAGGGTGCAAAAAGTAAACCCTCACGCAGCCCTATATCCCAAAAAATGAAAATGCTACTGGTCTCGGAAAACGGCGATATAAGCAAATTTTTTTGCTTTCAAAAATTTGAATTTTTTTACCACTTAAATAAAATAAAACTGTACAGATTGGTATCTGCAAACTTGTACTGAACTGGAAAATCATATTGCCAGGTCAGTTTTACCATATAGTGAACATGGTAAATAAAAAATTCAAAAAACAATTTGCAATTTCAACGCACTTGGATTTTTTTTCCCCGCTTTCTAGTACATGACATGATAAAATGAATGGTGTCATTCAAAAGTACAACTCGCCCCACAAAAAACAAGCCCTCATATGGCTATAAGGAAGAAAAATAAAAAGTTATGGCTCTTGGAATAAAGGGGGGAAAAAACGAAAACGCAAAAATGGAAAATCGCAAGGTCATGAAGAGGGTTAAGTACTGGACAGCGTATGTAACCCCATTATCCACTTCTGCTATTATGTAAGAAGGTGGGTGATGAAAGCAGAGAAAGGCTAAAGATTTTGTTCGCCTGAAAACCTGAGGTAAATTATATTTTGAACGTTTGGAATACAGAATACATTTTAGCCTGTCCACATGTGGTATTTCATTTTTGCTCTTTAATCCACAGAATGGATATGAAAAATAGAAACCCATTATAAGTCAATGTGATCCGCCAGGATTGGTTGTATCCATCATGGCTACTGCTACAGTAGTAGCCATGACACCAGCAGAAACATGGATTGTCTCATCAAATATATTCTTGACATATTGCTAGGATATTCCATCGACATTCAATTCTCAGGGGTCCATTTACTGTGGACCTAGCAGATGACTAGAATTGAATTGTAACTACAAACTAGGAAAGTGGTGAGCCTCATTATATCATGTCAGCTATGCTTGGCTATAGCCTACAGCCATCTAAGTTGCGGTTTGGAGGAAACCAAGTAAAGCCAAGACCTGTTGAGAGGTACTTCACAGGAATCTTGTTCATCAAGGAAGATATGAACCTCCTGATCAGGAGGGTACACTTAGCTATATTCCACCATAGACACCCAGCAGATGACATTCATGTCCTTTAAATGTTCCTCTCCATGTTCTACTATAAAGAACTTATTGGCGGTGGTAAAAACAGATGTATTGGCCACACAAGAAGATACGTCAGCCAGTTATAACCAATTGCCCTATTATTCTTCCTACTACTGCTTACATAGGACCAAACAATATGAGCAAGAGACATATAAATGCTTCTAGCTAGGTAAATTCTCAACCACCATGCAGAACAAACTCCTGACTCCCAGCAGATTGTACAATATGGATCTACAGGCAGAACATTCCAGTTAACCCAATCATTGAAGCATCCTGTACCGTGATACTCTCAAAGAGCTATCTTGACTTTTGAGAAGGGGGCATATTTCCATGTCCAGCTTGTTAAACACGTGTTGACAGACCCTTTACAAATGAATGCAGTAAAAGTACTAGACCATTATACTGTTATTCTATCTAACTAGTCAGTCACACAAGTACTTGGCAGATTTCACAGACAGCTTGTTAATGTATTTAAGAGAGCCACCCAAACAGATTTGAGCTCAGTTTTCCAGGCTTGTTTTTAAGAAGTGGGCTCTGCATTCACTAAAGCAGCACTTTATTAACTCTGACTACTTCCAAGAATACATGGGCATTCCTGGCATTCTTTCTCTGGCCTGGAGAAGATGATATTTAATCAGGAGTCAAAGCACAAATGGCTGGGAATCTAGAGCCTTCACTTCCTATAGAAAATTTAGATAAGATTAAAGCTGGCCTTAGGGGTGAACAGGTTCCTGGAATGAGTTGAGCAGTAATATATGAAACCCTGCAATGCCAGATGAATTAGGGCAGTGCTTGTGGGCAAGAGGTTGTATATTGTGTTTTGTGAAGACCTCTAAGTGAGTTATTGAACAATGACAGTAATAACCGCAATCCGAAACAAACTGTACAAAAATTTACAGGGTTACCAGTTAACTACGAAATTATAGAAATTTAGAGATTTACCGGGGTCAGAGCTGCTGATATGAGGGTATGCTCACAATAGTCATATATTGTGGACATCCACTGTAATTACTTTACCAGCCAAGTTCTCAATCTGAGCATGCGCCGCCCTGGCAGCCATTTTCCTGGAGGCCACTACATCGCAATAATGACCAGACCTCAATGAAATAGAGAATCTATGGGGTATTGTCAAGAGGAAGATGAGAGACACCAGACCCAACAATGCAGACGAGCTGAAGGCTGCTATCAAAGCAACCTGGGCTTCCATAACACCTCAGCAGTGCAACAGGCTGATCGCCTCCATGCCACGCCGCATTGATGCAGTAAATTAGGCAAAAGGAGCCCCGGCCAAGTATTGAGTGCATTTACTGAACATACACGTCAAGCCAACATTTCACAGTTTAAAATCATTTTTTCAAGCTGCTATTATAAAGAAATCTAATTTACTGAGATAATGACTTTTGGGTTTTCATTGTTTTCATTGTCTGTAAGCCATAATCATCACATTAACAGAAATAAACACTTGAAAGAGATCACTCTGTTTGTAATTACTCTATATAACATATGAATTTCATTTTTGTACTGAAGAAGTGAAATAAATTAACTTTTTGATGATATTCTAATTTTGTGAGATGCACCTGTATTTTATTCTAGTTGAACCCACGAGTATGAAGTTGTTGTTTTTTGAAACCATCATAGAGTTTCAGATATGAGGGCCTTTTTATTTAGTAGAGAAACTAGCTCAATAAAACAGTTCAGTTTGTTTTCAGTAGAGAGAGAAAAATCCAGCTCCATAAAAATCCAAAAACTCTTCTTGATTGATGTGAATAGGAAACATTCTAGTTGGTGACTTAAAATGACATGGTAGTGGATAAAACAACTAGTTTCAGGTAGTAAAACCCTTAGTCATGTTAGCATACAATATGCAATATATGTTTTATTTTTTTACAATTATTGCACAATGTTGTATATGTGATGCATTTTCTGTATCTTATTTTGTATATTTATCTATATTATTGTAGGGGCATCACGCATTTTGTATACTTTGTACACTATATGTCACTTGTTCTTGTCAGTATTATCATGAGTTTTGTTTTCTATGCATGTGTTAATCTGATGAGATGTTAATTAGGCATCAAATGCGAAAACTGGATACTGCCCTATATATGTTCCAACCGTTCCCATTGTATGGTAACATGATTAAGGGTTTCACTAAAGGGGGTTTTACACATAGCGATATCGCTAGCAATATCGCTAAAGCATCACCGATTTGGTGACGCAGCAGTGATATCGCTAGTGATATCGCTATGTGTGATACTTACCTCCGACCGGCTCCCCCGCTGTCTGTCGTTGATCGCGCGAGATCGTGCAGCTCCATTTCTCGTCAGGCGCTTCCTGCTGGGCTTCCTGCCGGCGCCGACGAGCGACTCGTGGGCGCGGACTTCAGGATCGCCGCGTCTGAAAGGTAAGTAACGACCGCTGTATCACTGCTGCATCGCTGTGAGATCTGCCTGTGTGGCAACTCACTAGCGATCATTTAGCGATGCACCAGCGATCCTGACCGGGTCGTATCGTTGTCGGGATCGCTGGTGCATCGCTAAATGTAAAGGGGCCTTAGCTGAAACTAGTTGTTTTATCTACTACCATGGCATTTTAATTCACCGACTGGGGTGTTTTCTTTTCACACTAATACAAAAGAGATTTGGGATTTTTGTGAAGACGGATCTGTCCTTATTTACAATCATCAATGTCCAAGGCACAGATGTTTCCTTTGCTCCGGACCTTCAAACAGTAACATAGTAACATAGTTATTAAGGTTGAAGGGAGACTTTAAGTCCATCTAGTTCAACCCATATCCTATCCTAACTTGCCCTAACATGTTGATCCAGAGGAAGGCAAAAAAAACCCACGTGGCAAACAGTAAGCTTCACATTGGGGAAAAAAATTCCTTCCCGACTCCACATACGGCAATCAGACTAGCTCCCTGGATCAACGCAATATTAAGGAGACTAGTGTATATACCCTGTAATATTATAATTTTCAAGAAAGGCATCCAGTCCCTTCTTAAATTTTAGTAGGGAATGACTCATTACATCATCATATGGCAGAGAGTTCCATAGTCTCACTGCTCTTACAGTAAAGAATCCGCGTCTGTGAGTATGCTTAAACCTTCTTTCCTCCAGGCGTAGAGGATGCCCCCTTGTCCCCGTCACAGGTCTAAGAGTAAAAAGATCATTAGAAAGCTCTTGGTATTGTCCCCGCATATATTTATACATTGTAATAAGATCACTCCTAAGCCTTCGATTCTCCAAACTAAATAACCCCAAGTGTAATAACCTGTCTTGGTATTGCAGACCCCCTAGTTCCCTAATAACCTTGGTCACGTTTCTCTGCACCCGCTCCAGTTCAGCTATGTCTTTCTTATACACCGGAGACCAGAACTGTACACAGTATTCTAAGTGTGGTCGCACTAGTGACTTATATAGAGGTAAAATTATGTTCTCCTCATGAGCATCTATGCCTCTTTTAATGCATCCCATTATTTTATTTGCCTTTGCAGCAGCTGCCTGACACTGGCCGCTAAATGTGAGTTTGTCGTCCACCCATACACCCAGGTCTTTTTCAGTGACTGTTTTGCCCAGTGTTTTACAATTAAGCACATAATTATACATCTTGTTTGTTCTACCCAAGTGCATGGCCTTACATTTATCCCCATTAAAGCTCATTTGCCATTTATCAGCCCAAGCTTCTAGTTTACATAAATCCTCCTGTAATATAAAATTGTCCTCCTCTGTATTGATTACCCTGCAGAGTTTAGTGTCATCTGAAAATATTGAAATTCTACTCTCTATGCCCCCTACAAGGTCATTAATAAATATGTTAAAAAGAAGCGGGCCCAAAACTGACCCATGTGGTACCCCACTGCTAACCGTGACCCAGTCAGAGTGTGCTTCATTAATAACCACCCTTTGTTTCCTATCCCTGAGCCAGCTCTTAACCCACCTACACATATTTTCCCCTATCCCCATTGTTCTCATTTTATGTATCAACCTTTTGTGTGGCACCGTATCAAAAGCTTTTGAAAAGTCCATGTACACCACGTCCACTGCATTCCCTTGGTCCATATGGTCGAGATCTGCATGCCATATAAGTGATCAGCCTGCACAAAATGAGTGTCCCATAGAGGGAAACAGTGTAAAACATAGAATGAAATATTTTTAAATAATTGTAAATATATTTTAAAAAATAATAATAATAAAAAAATCAATATTTATCCCATCATTAAATCAATATTTGAATTTAAAAAAATCAAAACAATAAAAGTACACATATTTAGTATAGCCGCATCCGTAACGACCCAACCTATAAAACTGTCCCACTAGTTAACCCCTTTAGTGAACACCATTAAAAAAAAAACAAGGCAAAAAAAAATGCTTTTTCATCATACCGCTGAACAAAAAGGGGAATAACACGTAATCAAAAAGACGGATATAAATAAACGTGGTACTGCTGAAAACGTCATCTTGTCTCACAAAAAACACCATATAGCTCTATCACCGGAAAAATAAAAAAGCTATAGCTTTGAGAATAAAGCGATGCAAAAATAATTATTTTTTATATAAGTTTTTATAGTATTAAAGCACCAAAACATAAAAAAAGATATAAATGAGGTATCGCTGTCATCATACTGACCCAAAGAATAAAACTGCTTTATCAATTTTACCACACACGGAACCAAATCAGAATAAAAAGCAATCAAAAAATGTCACGTGCCCAAAAATGGTACCAATAAAAACATCAACTCGTCCCACAAAAAACAAGACCTCACATAACTCTGTGGGCCAAAATATGAAAAAATTATAGCTCTCAAAATGTGGTGATGCAAAAACTATTTTTTGTAATAAAAAGCGTCTTTTAGTGTGTGACAGCTGCCAAACATGAAAACCCACTATAAATAATAAATCAAACCCCCCTTTATCACCCCCTTAGTTTGGAAAAAATAATAAAATTTAAAAAAGTATTTATTTCCATTTTCCCATCAGCGTTAGGGTTAGGGTTGGGGTTAGGGTTAGAATTAGAGTTGGGGGTAAAGTTAGGATTAGGGTTGGGGCTAAAGTTAGGGATAGGGTTGGGGCTAAATTTAGGGTTAGGGTTAGAGTTGGGATTAAGGTTAGTTTTGGGATTAGGGTTAGGGTTGGGATTAGGGTTAGGTTTGTGGTTAGGGTTACGGTTACTGTTGGGATTAGGGTTAGGGGTGTGTTGGAGTTAGGGTTGGAGATAGAATTGGGGGGTTTCCACTGTTTAGGCACATCAGGGGCTCTCCAAACATGACATGAGTCTGATCTCAATTCCAGCCAATTCTGTGTTGAAAAAGTCAAACGGTGCTCTTTCCCTTCCTTAGTGGGTCTAATTTCCAAAATTGTGTCACTTGTGGGGAGTTTCCACTGTTTAGGCACATCAGGGGCTCTCCAAACTCGACATGGAGTCCGATTTCAATTCCAGCCAGTTTTGCATTGAAAAGTCAAACGGCGCTCCTTCCCTTCCGAGCTCTGCCGTGCACCTAAACAGTGGTTTCCCTGTATATATGGGGCATCAGCGTACTCAGGACAAATTGTACAACAACTTTTGGGGTCCAGTTTCTCCTGTTGTAAAATAATACAAATTGGATCTGAAGTAAATTTTTGTGATAAGAAGTTAAATGCTCATTTTTTTTAATCATTCCAAAAATTTATGGAAAGCACCTTAAGGGTTAATAAACTTCTTTAATGTGGTTTTGAGCACCTTCAGGGGTACAGTTTTTAGAATGGTGTCACTTTGGGGTATTTTCTATCATATAGACCCCTCAAAGTGACTTCAAATGTGACGTGGTCCCTAAAAAAAAAATGGTGTTGTAAAAATGAGAAATCGCTGGTCAACTTTTAACCCTTATAACTTCCTATAAAAAAAATTGGTTCCAAAAATTGTGCTGATGTAAAGTAAACATGTGGGAAATGTTATTGATTAACTATTTTGTGTGACATATTTCTCTGTTTTAAGGGCATGAAAATTCGAAGTTGGTAAATTGCAAAATTTTTGCCAAATTTCCGTTTTTTTCACAAATAAACGCAAGTTATAGCAAAGAAATTTTACCACTATCATAAAGTACAATATGTCATGAGTAAACAAAGTTAGAATCACGGGGATCCATGGAAGCATTCCAGAGTTCTTACCTCATAAAGTGACAGTGGTCAGAATTGTAAAAATTGGCCCGGTCTTTAACGTGCAAACCACCCTTGGGGGTAAAGGAGTTAAAGGAAATCTGTCACCAAGTTTTTGCCATCTAATCTGAGAGCAGCATATTGTTTTGAAGAGATCCTGATTCAAGTGATGTGTCACTTACTAGGCTGTTGTGAACTCCCTTGCTCGGATTTCTGAGTCGAAGCTCCCTCTGCTCCCTCTGGTGGTCACTGAGAGTAGTGGAGCTGGCCAGGTGAATGGAGGTTCTCCACCTGATGATGATAATTGGGAATCTGGGATTGCTGGCTGGGAGCATATAATGGAGCTGGCTGCTCTTGAAGGTTGCTGGTGATTTTTTCCTCTGTGTGCATTTAGAGCTCTTTTGTCCCCTGCCTGATCTGCATGTTCAGCTAAGTGATTCTTTTTCCAATCCTTTGCATCTAATCTGGTTGTGTCTTTTTTTTGCTTTCTGTTTTGCTGTTAGGGTTCAGTGTGCTCCCTGCTGGGGGCAGCGCTGGGAGCAGCGCTGGGCCCTGCTTCATATGTTGCAGCTTGTTCAGTCCCCTGTTATGTTAATATCTTTTTGCTTGCTGCCAGTTTATACCAGAGTGCTGATCTAGCGGGGGTGAGATCGTGTGATCTCAGGTTTTTTGTATATCAGAAGTGTTGGACTTTTTCAGGGTTTTGTGCGTGATTGCAGACAGTATCTTTTTCTGTCCTGTCCTGTCTAGACAGCTTGGGCCCCACCGTTTGCTCAGTCTGTTCTCTGCCTGTGTTTGTGTCTCATCTTGTCTCACCGACAAATCATGTTTGGGGGCTGTCTATTCCTTTGGAGATCTGCTCCGGGGCAGTTTAGATTTGATCTTTCTGTCTTTAGGCTTAGTTAGTCCTCCGGCTGTGGCGAAGTGTCTAGGGCATCGTAGGAACGCTCCACGGCTACTGCTAGTTGTGCGAATAGGATCAGGGGTCTGCAATCCGCTTAGTTACCAACCTCTCTGGTCTTCTGGTGGCTTAGCCTGTTCCTGCCATCCTCCTCGGTGACCCATTCATAACACTAGGTTGTTTGTTGTAGTTCTAATATAATCATTGTTTTATCAGCAGAAGATTATCACTAGAGGACTAGAGAACCTGCTGCCATTCAGTCCTCTATATTCATGAGCTCTGAATAACCCCGCCTCCACCACTGATTGGCAGTTTTGTGTGCACACTGTATGCGGGCAGAAAAATGCCCATACTATCAATCAATGATGTGGGTGGGGTTATAGAGAGCTCAGCATTCAGAGAACTGGTAGATCAGCAGGAGATAAAAACTGTGATTTTATAAAAATGACAACAAGCAGCCCAGTAAGTGACACATTGCTGGAATCAGGGTCTCTTCCCTTACATTATGCTGCACTCAGATTACATAGCAAAACCTGGTGATAGACTCCCTTTAAGGTCCAAATGCTAATTTGCAAGGTATATCCCCACATAGCACTTAGAGTGGTGTATATTGAACCAATCGACAATATAACAAGTTAATTGGCGTTACTTTAAGTGCATTCTTATGTTCTAATTATCGTGCCTTATTTTATACAATCATATGTGCTATTGGTTGCCCCCCTCGTACAGTTTCCATCATTATTGGCAGCATATGCCATGTTTACATGACGAGATGTGCTGCCAACATGCAATCATTTATTAATTCATATAAGAAGCAATCAACAACAATCAACTGTTTTATAATTTGTCATTTGATCACTGGGAACGTTTACACTGTGTAATAATCAGCAACAAATGTTCATACAAGTGATTATTTGGGCAATCATCGCCTCGTGTGAAAACCCTTAGACAATGGGTATGAGGGCAGAGTAATGCTGGTACAATAAGAACTTGTCTTTCTATGCGAATGACTACACAGAGATGTCTACAATCACTCCAACAGCCGGTTACAATGTATATAAATAAGGTCAAATGAGCATATCAGCCAAGGCAGATTAAGCCACTAGCGATCCTGAGACAATACTGAGGAATGTGGAGCAATCTGACCACATGCGGTTAGGGGAATGCGTCATATACGTATTTGATGCTTCCCAGAGCCTCAGAGGATTCCAGCAAAGGATACGAGAGCAATGCTAACAAATTGCAGCCACCTTCCAAATCTGAAAGTACAGTTTATTACAGTAGATAATGAAAGTCAAAACAGCTTCATACACTGTGTCCTACGTGCAAAACATGAGCAGCGTAAATAACTTTCTATCTAACAAGCAATGACCTGTGATAATGAAGTATCGTCTTTGGTGGTCCATTTATGTTACACTTGCAACAATGTATTTAGCAGAGATTAGCCGATTAATTGCCAAAAAACATTGACCTGTTTTAGGATTGATGGTAGTCCCTTAGCATATAGTGTACTCACTTATTATGTATAGTATCATCCCTTAAAATATCGTGTACTCACTTATTATGTATAGTACAGTCCCTTAGTATATAATGTACTCACTTATGTATAGTACAGTCCCTTAAAATATAGTGTACTCACTTATTTATAGCACAGTCCCTTAGTTTATTGTGTACTCACATATTATGCATAGCACAGTCTCTTAGTATATAGTGAACTCACTTATATATCACAGTCCCTGAGTATATAGTGTAATCACTTATTATGTATAGTGCCGTCTTTAGTTAAATCCATTGGTTCCTCTTTTATTATGTATAACACCGTCCCTTATTACGTATCATCCTCTCTAGTTATATATGGTGCCCTCCCTTATTATATAGCTTCCTCTGCTGTTATGTACAGCACTATCCCTTACATAGTGTATTATTGTTATTTTTGTTACTCACAGCGCCCTCTTTTATTACATTGTCCTCTCTTGTTAGAATATAAAATGACTGCTAATGGATAACCCGGTGACCAGAAGACCAGTCCATCAGCTCCCCCATTGGAAAAGAAGCTTTCCCATGCTCCATCAGCTGTCATTGCATTATATATCTAACAAGAGAGGATGTACGTAATAAAAACCAGGGCACTACTTAATCCGACATGTAAGGAACGGAGCTGTACATAACAAGAAAGGTCATTGTGTAATAAGGGACGACAATATACATAATAAAGGAGACTATGTAAGATATATATATGTGTGTGTGTGTGTGTGTGTGTGTGTGTGTGTGGCTAAATATATATCTGTAGCTGTAGGGGGGCACAGACACATTTCTTGCACAGGCGCCCCAAGTTCTCAGTGTCCGCCCCTGGATAGGAATATAGTTTAGTGTGCTTGGTATCACTGGGAGCCCTGGTCCTGAGAAGGTCCAAGGCCACTTTGTCACACAAGACACAAGTATTATAAATGGCACATGGTAGGTGGAACTCATATGACAGCTTTTCCATTATGGACCAAGAAAGTCAAGTTATAAATCTATAAATTAAAATACTGAAATCCAAACCCATTGTAGGAGTCCAAGTCTCTTTACAGCTTTCTAAAATACTTTGCATCTTCTAAACCACATTACCTATTAGATAAGCATACTATAATGACCTACTGAGGATGGCATGGTGGCTCAGTAGCAATGTAGCTTGACAATGCTGGGGTCTAGGGTGGAAATCTCAGTAAGGACAATATCTGCAAAAGAGTTTCTATGTTATTATTATTTTTTTTATAGCGCCATTTATTTCATGGCGCCTTACATGTGAGGAGGGGTATACATAATAAAAACAAGTACAGTAATCTTAAACGATACAAGTCATGCTTGGTACAGGAGGAGAGAGGACCCTGCCCGCGAGGGCTCACAATCTACAAGAGATGAGTGAGGATACAGTAGGCGAGGGTAGAGCTGGTCATACAGCAGTGTGGTCGATTGGTGGTTATTGCAGGTTGTAGGCTTGCCGGAAGAGGTAGGTCGTCAGGTTCTTTATGAAGGTTTCCATGGTAGGCGAGAGTCTGATATGTTGGGGTAGAGAGTTCCAGAGTAGGGGTGATGCGTGGGAGAAATCTTCTATGCAGTTGAGGAAGAGGCGATAAGTGGGGAGTATAGAAGGAGATCTTGTGAGGATCGGAGCTTGCGTGCAGGTAAGTACTGGGAGACGAGGTCACAGATGTATGGAGGACACAGGTTGTGGATGGCTTTGTATGTCATGGTTAGGGTTTTGAACTGGAGTCTTTGGGTAATGGGGAGCCAGTGCAGGGATTGACAGATGGGGGAGGCCGGGGAATAGCGGGGGGACAGGTGGATTAGTCGGGCAGCAGAGTTTAGAATAGATTGGAGTGCGAGAGTGTTAGAGGGGAGGCCACAGAGCAGGAGGTTGCAGTAGTCAAGGCGGGAGATGATGAGGGCATGGACTAGGGTTTTTGCAGATTCTTGGTTGAGGAATGTATTGATCTGGGAAATATTATTGAGTTGAAATCAGCAGGAAGTGGAAAGGGCTTGGATATGTGGTTTGAAGGAGAGATCAGTGTCAAGAATTACACCGAGGCAGTGAGCTTGTGGGACTGGGGAGATTGAGCGGCCATTCACTTTAATGGATAAGTCTGTTGAGGAAGTCGAGTGAGGTGGGGAAAGATGATGAATTCTGTTTTGTCCATATTAAGTTTCAAAAATCTGAGAAGGATGAAATAGCAGACATTGTGGGATTCTGGTTAGTAGGGAGGTGATATCTGGTCCAGAGATGTAGATCTGTTTGTCAACAGTATAGAGGTGATACTGAAAGCCGTGAGATTCTATGAGCTGTCCGAGGCCGAAGGTGTAGATGGAGAAGAGCAGAGGGCCTAGGACTGAACCTTGTGGGACTCCGACAGATAGAGGGAGAGGTGAGGAGGTGGTGTGCGAGTGGGAGACACTGAATGTACGGTCTGTTAGGTATGACGCGATTCAAGATAGGGCCAAGTCAGTGATGCCAAGAGATGAGAGGGTCTGTAATAATAGGGAATGGTCCACTTTGTCAAAGGCAGAGGACAGGTCTAGGAGGAGGAGGACAGAGTAGTGTCTCTTGAAATAGTCAGAGTGAGACAGATATATGGAGCGCCAGGCTGACAGGTCTAGGGCGCTGGTAACAGTAATCCGATGCTGCTCCTGTCGGGTGGCTCTAGAGAGGATATAAACATGGGAAGCAGGTGCCACCTGATGAAGACAGAGGTTATCCGTTGAAACGCGTAGTGGAACTTAATAAAGAAGAAAACCTTTCAAGCTTCTCCCTTTCCTTTGCGCTCCCCTGCGATCGGGTTACCCTGCTTCCCAAGAGTAGTGTCGCTTTGCTCTGGCAGCCAATAGGTCATTGGTGACTTTAGTTAGGGCAGTTTCAGTGGAGTGATGCGGCCGGAAGCCAGATTGTAAGCAGTCAAAGAGGGAGCAAGAAGAGAGGTGGGAGGACAGTTCAAGATGAACGTGTTGTTCCAGTAGTTTTGAGGCATAGGGGAGAAGTGATATGGGGTGACAGCTTGATGCAGATGATGGGTCAAGAGAGAGCTTTTTGAGGATAGGTGTGATTTAGGCATGTTTAAAGCTTGAGGGGAAGACACCCGTTGTTAGGCTAGTTTCACACTAATGTTCGGGAGGGCTGCGGATGACAGCCACTTCCTCCTTTCTTCCTCCGTGAAGCTCCGCCCACACTCTGCCTATCACCGCATGCATCCATCATTTCCCTGCGTACCTATCTTTAACATTTGGTACACAGGGACATGCGTTGTATGTGGGCGCAAAAATTATGCATTTCCGTGCAGTCGCCGCACACATCAAATCGCCGCATGCGGACGCATCCATATACATTGCATGTCCCTGCGTGCCCAATGTTAAAGATAGGTACTCAGGGAAACGCTGGACGAATGCGGCGGTAGGCGGAGCTTCACGGAGGAAGAAAGGAGGAAGTGGCTGCCATCCGCAGCCCTCCTGAACGCTAGTGTGAAACTAGCCTAAGTGATAGGTTGAAGAGATGGGTAAGGGTTGGGATGAAGACTGTGGTGAGGTTTGGGATGAAGTGGGATGGGATCGGGTCAAGTGCACAGGTGGTGAGATATGATCTTGAGCGTAGAGTGGAGAGTCGATCTCCCTATATTTTCATGGATTTCTTATAGGTACTCTGGTTACCTGCCCACACTCCAAAGACATACTGATACGGAATTTAGATCTGAGCACCAATGGGGACAGTTCAGATAATGTGCAGATTTTCCCCATAGACGTGCTCTAGATGCCAAAAATTCACAGATAAAAAAACAAATTATTATTTTTTGTGTGTTTCCACTGTGAATATGCGCTGAAACCATATGTAATAATCCAAACATGTCTGTAGCAATAGTTTACCACGAAGTATCAAACAAAAAGCAGCTTTATTTATAGCATAGCATACCAAAAAAAGATAAAAAACGCAGTCAAAAACACGATAAAAAATTATGTTAAAAAGGGCAGTCAAGAACACAATGAAAAAAAAGACAAGTAACCTATTTTAGGTAATAAATGATGAAATACTGCAGACAATCTGCAACAAAAAACCTCCCCAAATACTTATTGTGGGAACGTAGCCTTTTAGATAGAAAAATCACTACTGGTATGCAGGCTACTGGCGTTGAATATTTTACTGTTACTTGCTTCTCCAAAATACTGTAATTGTGCTTCTACTCATTGATACTAATAATGATTTATTCTGAAAACTGGGTAAAACTGCTCACCTGACATTCTTTTTTAATCATTTAGTATATGTAAATATAATTTTTTCACTATATTGATAAGTCATACCATACAAGGGAAATGAGATTGCCATGTATCAGTCTTACAGTCATTGTAACCATTTTCGCATCTATATAAGCAGGAGGTACATGACTCATATCATTGTAAATAGGTAGCAGAGAGAGAAGGCCAGAAATGTATGATGGGTGAGAATCCCAGTACTGGAATCCCCAGCGATCACAAAAATGGGGTTCTCATGGCCTTTGTCACGGGGCTGTGTCTGCTATAGCAGCTCAGCCCTATACAAGTGTATTACACATAATTCTGCAGGGCATTTTTTGTTAGTTCGATTTTTTTACTGTTTCTTGAAGCCATGAAGGTCAGTGTTAGGCCTGATTTTGATGTCAGTGATTTTTCTCATAGGTAAATACAAGGACTGAGTCTCATCAGTATTTTGTCCATGTGTCCATTTTTACCATTAGTGTTTCATCAAAATGTCCTCGTGAAAAATAAATGAACTACAAAGCTCCTCTTATCCCCTACAATGTTAGAACAGACAGCTCACGGATTACACAGATGACAATGTGTGCCGCCAGTGAATTAATATGGACAATGCTTATCCTCTAAGGAAAAAGTTCCAAGGTATTGGTAGCCATTTTGGAGGCTATAGAGAGCTGCTTTTTGTCACTCAGTCACAGAGGTGGATAAAAGTATCCACTTATCTGCTGCCTCTCTAATCTTTATGTCTTTTTGGTTTGTTGTCTACATAGTCACATTACTTAAATTACTGTTGGTTAATTTTGATTGATTACTGAGATAAAAAAAATACATGTCTCTATGATTATTTTGTTGACACACCATAAACAAAAAACATGTGAACAGCCACATAGATTGTAATGAATATTTGTTCTATTTTTGAAAAACATGGATAGAACATATACATAAACAAGGGACATCTGAATGAGGCCTTACAGGAATGCTTATTATATCTATACATCTATTACGTTATATATAATTATTGTGTTAAAGGGAATCTGTAACAAGTTTTTTGCCACCTAATCTGAGAGCAGCATAATGTAGAGACAGAGACACTGATGCCAGTGATGTGTCACTTACTTGACTGCTGTCACAGTTAATTTTTGGATTCGTGGCAGTTCTGGCTCTGCTATAATTTAAATGTAGCTTTTTTGCTGCCAGGCCAGCAAGGTTTAATGTGAATGTCTAGGCCAGCAAGGTTTAATGTCAGTTTCCTTGCTGGCAGCTGTTGTGTTGCTGGTCAGCTGATGTGGGTGGTGACCACTCCCACCATCCTTTAAATAGTCACCTGACACATCACCTGACTTGGTGGTGGTAGAGTTTTTTCTGGAGACCAGCCGATGAGTTGGGAGCACTCTGGTGTCAGTGTGTATCAGCTGCTTGAGGTCCTGGTTCTGCATCCTCTGCTGTGTGGAGCTTGCAGCAGAAGCTTGAAAGCTATGGTTCCTTATTCCCTGTCTTTGTCTGTCTTGTGCTTGTCACTACCCCCTTTTTTTACACTATCTGCAGTGGTGATGCTAGCATTCTTGCCAGCCAGTGCACTAGCCAGGGTATAGTGAGGTGACAGCTAGGGACGAGGCACGTGATGGTGGGGGGGGGGAAGGACGCGCATAGGGTGTTAGGGGACCTTAGGGATAGGCACAGACTGTGTTAGGAGGTGCCCCATCCTTCATACCCTATTGTTAGGGCCTTCCTCCCCCTTTTTCCATCCTGTTGGTGGTTGTTGTGCAGTCCTCTGGTCCTTGTGGGTTGTGACAACTGCTTGCTGTAGTTTTGATAAAATCATGGTTTTATTAGCAGGAGATTGTCGCTAGAGGACTAGCAAACCTGCTGACATGTAGTTCTCAATATTCATGAGCTCTTTGAAACCATCACTGATTGGCTGCTTTCTGCTTATGCAAAGAGTTCACCGAAAGCTGCCAATCAGTGGTGTGGGTGGGACTATACAGAGCTCAGCATCCAAAGAAATGGTAGATCTACAGCAAATAAAACAGGGATTTTATCAAAACGGCAGCAAGTAGCCTAGTAATGGATACATCACTGGAATCAGGCTGTCTCTACATTATAGTGCTCTCAGATGATGTGGCAAAAACTTGGTAACAGATTCCTTTTAATAACAAAGTTGATTTCTTTCTTTATTTTTTTTACAAATAAAAAGTTGCTATAGCATAAATAAGCGATCTTCAGTTTGATGACGTAAACTAGTAGAAAGTGTCCTCATTTCTAAATAGAAACTTCCTGTGAATCACTGAAAATGTCTTCTGTACTTACATTCTCTCAGGTCTCACATCCGCAATATTTTGCAGGAAGCTCAGTTTCCATAGTCAATCTTTTTATGTGTGTTTGTAGAGGTTAAGAGTCTGAAGAAGGGCAAGAAGAGCAGCAGCTGTAGTAGCTGTCAAAAAACAGATTTTTGTTGTTTGCAAATAAAATCTACTCTACAAATGCAAGGAGGATAAATAAGACTTGCATATGTTTATGACAGGAAAGTGATAAACATAGATCTTTGCTCAAAAATGAAGAAAAAGTTACAGTTTAAAGGGAATCTATCACCATTTTTTTGCTACCTTACCTGAGAGCAACATAATATAGAGAAAGAGACCCTGAATCCAGCGATGTATCACTTAGTTTACTGGGTGTATGTCACGCCGTTCTGTCTGTACCTGGTTGTCAGCATGACAATGCATGTCTTTGCTTTAACCCTTTACTCCTTTCCCCCTAATTGAGCTGGGATACTGTGGGCTGTTACCTGTATGAAGCCTGCTCAGTTCCCTGCTCTGCTGCGTAGCCATACATGTGTTGCTAAGTCTTTGCTCTGCTGCTTGACCATCCGCATGTGCGGTCCCTGGTCGCCGCTGTGGAAGCTGTCCGCGGGTTGCGAAGTCATTTGCAGCTGGTGCATGACTTTCCATGTGTGTCTAGGCCCTGAGCCTCAGATCCTGCACTGACTGTTCTGCAATGGTTTCTGTGTGTGCTTATGGCGTGCGCGGCCACACCTCCCCTGCTCTTATGAGGGTTAGTGTGTGTACTTGAAATGCTGTACCCCTTGCTGAGGGGCAGCTCCTATATAAACTTCCCCTTCCCTGCTGGGTGTTGCCAGAGCTACTCACAAAGCTCCTGAACTTTGCCATGTGTGTTTTGTGTCTGTGTCCCTGGTCCTCTCCTGTCTATGTTTTGGTACTAAAGTCCCTGCCTTGATTCCTGCTTTGTCCTCTTCCTGCGCCCTGCCCTGGAGGCGGTATATCCAGGCCTGAATCCTTGATCCTGTACCTGTTCTGAACCTGTCCTATACCTGACCCTGTCTGAACTGTGTCTGATGTTATATTTCTGGAATCCCTCTGGGTTTGAACCCTGTGCCCAGTGACTGTGATTCTTTGCTAACTGACTTTCTGTGAAATAACCTGGGTTTATCTTGGAAGTTGGAGTCCGGTGAGTCCGCTGAGTTTCTGCTACTCTGTGCTCAGCTTGTTATTCGGTGCAATCCCCGGTCGGTTCCAGTCCAACCCGGCAGGACATGTACCAGACCGCTTGGGTTCCTTTTTAGGTTGCTGCCAGATGTCCGGAGCCTGATGACCGTGTCCTCTCGTCCGGAGCCTGATGACCACGGTCCGATGTCCTGTGTCTGATGACCTCTTCCAGATGTGCTGTGCCTGATGTCCTCCTCCAGACGTCCGGATCCTATGCATCCCTGCCCGATGTCCGGAGCCTGCCGATCACTGCCAGAGGTCCAGAGCCTGATGACTGTGGCCAGATGTCCGGAGCTGATGTCTGCAGCCTAATGTCCGGATCTTGTCGATCGTTGCCAGATGTCCGGAGTCTGATGCCAGTGTGCTGATGTTCTATCTGAGATCCGAGTCCTGATGTCCTGCCTGAGAACTGATGTCTGCCTAGTGTCCTGATATCCTGATGTCCTGTCTGAGACTTGATGTCCAGATGTCCACCTGGTGCCCTGATGTCCTGCCTGTGATCTATGTTCCTGATGTCCAGCCTGTGTCCTGATGTCCTTATGTCCAGCCTGTGTCCTTATGTCCTTAGGTACCCTTATGTCGTGCCTGTGTCCCAATGTTCCGCCTATGTGTGCCTCGGTGATCCATTGGTGCCTTGGGGTCCACTGGGTGGTACCCTTCTGGGAGGTGTGGAATCGGGAGCCTGGCATAGCCCTGTTTTGTCTATGTACTGTGACTTTACTTTAAGTAAACTTTATGATCTTTATACCTGAAGTTGTGCGGTGTTATCAAGTTCTACGTGTCGTCTTTGTCCACATGCTCAGCTGCCACAGAATTCCGGTCACTGCCCTTCCCTAGTTTGGGTACGCTCGGGTCCCCCTCTGTGGTGTAGAGGGTCCATATTGCGTCCCTGGGGGATGCCCGCCCCCTCGTCGTCGGCGTGAAGGTGCCTGCTGGGTCGTGTCTGTGGCCGCAGTCAAGATAGTGGAGCAGTTGTGACACAATCAGAGTTTTTACATGTAGCAGAGCTCAAAAAGCTAACCTCGCCCCTACACTACAACTTTCTATGTATATTGTCTATTAACAGTGAGCTGCTTATCAGAGGAGGGGGCGTGGTCAGATCAGCTTCATATGAGCTGTAGTCCATGCTGCAATAATCTCCTGGTGATAAAATATTCATTGTATTTAAACAGCAGCACACAGCCTAATAAGTGAAGTATCTCTGAAATCAGTGTCTCAGCCCCTATCGCATGCTGTCCTCAGATTACATAGCAAAAACATGCTGACAGATTTCCTTTAACACTGCGTCAAAGTTTTCACTGGAACTTATTACAACATTGTTTCTTTTGACATCAGGTTATAGTGTTACTTCCAGCACATGCGCCCGATAAAATCGCTTCAAGTACATGAAAAAAATCACCTTTGACTAATACAGCTGTATACACTTCAGTTCCATATTCCATGTATAGACTACCTGGTTACAATATGTATACTGCATATTTTACATTTTTTCAATTTTCTGAAGGCCAACCATATAGGAAATCATAGCCGACTTCATGAAAACAAGATGTACGAATGTACAGTTGTGGCCAAAAGTATTGACACCCCTGCAATTCTGTCAGATAATACTCAGTTTCTTCCTGAAAATGATTGCAAACACAAATTCTTTGGTATTATTATCTTCATTTAATTTGTCTTAAATTAAAAAACACAAAAAGAATTGTCCTAAAGCCAAATTGGATATAATTCCACACCAAACATAAAAAAGAGGGTGGACAAAAATATTGGCACTGTTCGATAAATCATGTGATGCTTCTCTACTTTGTGTAATTAACAGCACCTGTAACTTACCTGTGGCACCTAACAGGTGTTGGCAATAACTAAATCACACTTGCAGCCAGTTGACATGGATTAAAGTTGACTCAATCTCTGTCCTGTGTCCTTCTGTGTACCACATTGAGCATGGAGAAAAGAAAGAAGACCAAAGAACTGTCTGAGGACTTGAGAAACCAAATTGTGAGCAAGCATGAGCAATCTCAAGGCTACAAGTCCATCTCCAAAGACCTGAATGTTCCTGTGTCTACCGTGCGCAGTGTCATCAAGACATTTAAAGCCCATGGCACTGTGGCTAACCTCCCTAGATGTGGACGGAAAAGAAAAATTGACAAGAGATTTCAACGCAAGATTGTGCGGATGTTGGATAAAGAACCTTGACTAACATTCAAACAAGTTCAAGCTGCCCTGCAGTCCGAGGGTACAACAGTGTCAACCCATACTATCCATCGGCATCTGAATGAAAAGGGACTGTATGGTAGGAGACCCAGGAAGACCCCACTTCTTACCCCGAGACATAAAAAAGCCAGGCTGGAGTTTGCCAAAACTTACCTGAAAAAGCCTAAAACGTTTTGGAAGAATGTTCTCTGGTCAGATGAGACAAAAGTAGAGCTTTTTGGGCAAAGGCATCAACATAGAGTTTACAGGTGAAAAAAAGAGGCATTCAAAGAAAAGAACACGGTCCCTACAGTCAAACATGGCGGAGGTTCCCTGATGTTTTGGTCTTGCTTTGCTGCCTCTGGCACTGGACTGCTTGACCATGTGCATGGCATTATGAAGTTAGAAGACTACCAACAAATTTTGCAGCATAATGTAGGGCCCAGTGTGAGAAAGCTGAGTCTCCCTCAGAGGTCATGGGTCTTCCAACTGGACAATGACCCAAAACACACTTCAAAAAGCACTAGAAAACGGTTTGAGAGAAAGCACTGGAGACTTCTAAGGTGGCAAGCAATGAGTCCAGACCTGAATCCCATAGAACACCTGTGGAGAGATCTAAAAATGGTAGTTTGGAGAAGGCACCCTTCAAATATCAGGGACCTGGAGCAGTTTTCCAAAGAAGAATGGTCTAAAATTCCAACAGAGCATTGTAAGAAACTCATTGATGGTTACCGGAAGCGGTTGGTCGCAGTTATTTTGGCTAAAGGTTGTGCAACCAAGTATTAGGCTGAGGGTGCCAATACTTTTGTCTGGTCGATTCTTGGAGTTTTGTGTGAAATGATCAATGTTTTGCTTTTTGCTTCATTCTCTTTTGTGTTTTTTCATTTAAGACAAATTAAATGAAGATAATAATACCAAAGAATTTGTGTTTGCAATCATTTTCAGGAAGAAACTGAGTATTATCTGACAGAATTGCAGGGGTAAAAAACAAATCTGAACTGAGAAAAGTAAGTTAATGTGTATGCACAATGTAAGTGCATATTAACACATGACCATTAACCAGAGAAAACAAAAAGCAAAAAACACAAATATCCTGAACTAAAAAGTAAAACATGTACTGCAAATGATGCATAAAGGTAATAATAATAATAAGGGTATTTAGTAAACATAATTTTGATCAAAATAATGTACAAGCCATCCCGCCACGTCACGGCAACCCTTGTGGGACAGTCCCTACTCTAGTATTTAAAACCTTTTCACTTGCCAAGTGGCGTGAATGTGAATAAGGGTCGAGCGGCTGAACCACTAGTAACAGCTTGCCGTGACGTGGCGGGATGGCTTGTACATTATTTTGATCAAAATTATGTTTACTAAATACCCTTATTATTATTATTACCTTTATGCATCATTTGCAGTACGTTTTACTTTTTAGTTCAGGATATTTGTGTTTTTTGCTTTTTGTTTTCTTTAGAATTGCAGGGGTGTCAATACTTTTGGCCACAACTGTATATACGTCTGCTAACTTCCAGAAGAACACACTTTTTAAGCATTAGTCAAGTCTTTAGGGATTTATAGACACATTCTATATATATGCCAGAAACATTCCTGACACTTAGGCTAAACTTACATTCCAAAATTAGTGTGAACACAGCCTAACAAAAAAAATAAGTTGGAATACAGTCATAGTTGATAGTGTTGGCTCCTTTGAAATTGTTCCAGAAAAAGAAGTATTTCTCCCAGAAAATTATTGTAATTACCCATGTTTGGTTATACACATGTTTATTTCCTTTGTGTTTATTGGAACAACACAAAAAAACAGATAAAACAGATAAAAAACTATCAGCTCTGACGCTCACTGTGACCTTAAGGGTTTGCCTAGTTGTGCATGGGAAGGCTGGATATGGCGGACTGTGCGGAAGAAACCAGCTAAGATTCAATTTACAGAAAAGCGATTCCCATCAAAGCCTTATGGAGTGCTAAGATAGCATAGAGAGGCCCATATAGGACACTGCTGGCCTTCCATTACATCCTGACCTATCTCCAGTCGTCTTGACTAGCTCTTGCCACTGAACCTTGATAGGCACAGACGAGAGAGTGAGAGTGATGACCTGCGCGAGTTGCTCACTTTAATCTATGTCAAGTGCAAATCATAGTATACTGAGATCTATGTAGGAATGTAGATGGTAGTGTCCATTAAATATACAGGTGCTTCTCACAAAATTAGAATATCATCAAAAAATGAATTTATTTAAGTTAATCTACGCAAAAATATTATACACTCATATATAGAGTCATTACAAACAGAGTGACCTATTTCAAGTGTTTATTTCTGTTAATGATGATGATTATGGCTTACAGCCAATGAAAATCCAAAAGTCATTATCTCAGTAAATTAGAATAATTAACAAAAATCACCTATAAAGGCTTCCTAAGTGTTAAAAAGGTCCCTTAGTCTGTTTCAGTTGGTTCCACAATCATGGGGAAGACTGCTGACTTGACTGATGTCCAGAAGGCAGTCATTGACACACTCCACAAGGAAGGTAAGCCACAAAAGGTCATTGCTAAAGAAGCTGGCTGTTCACAGAGTGCTGTATCTCCCAGCATATTAATGGAGAGTTGAGTGGAAGGAAAAAGTGTGGTAGAAAAAGTTTCACAAGCAACCGGGATAACCTCAGCAGCCTTGAAAGGATTGTTAAGATAGGGCCATTCAAAAATATTGGGGAGATTCACATGGATTGGACTGCTGCTGATGTCATTGCTTCAAGAGCCGCCACACACAGACGTATCCAGGACATGGGCTACAAGTGTCACATTCCTTGTGTGAAGCCAATCATGACCAATAGACAACGCCAGAAGCCTCTTACCTGGGCAAAGGAGAAAAAGAACTGGACTGTTGCTCAGTGGTCCAAGGTGTCGTTTTCAGATGAAAGTAAATTTTGCATTTAATTTACAATCAAGGTCCCAGAGTCTGGAGTAAGAGTGGAGAGACCACAATCCAAGCTGCTTGAGGTCTAGTGTGAAGTTTCTACAATCAGTGATAGTTTGGGGAGCCATGTCATCTGCTGGTATAGGTCCACTGTGTTTTATCAAGACCATAGTCAGCGCAGCCGTCTTCCAGGACATTTTAGAGCAATTCATGCTTCCCTCTGCTGACAAGCTTTTTGGAGATGGGAATTTCCAGCAGGACTTGGCCCCTGTCCACACTGCCAAAAGTACCAATACCTGGTTTATAAACAGTATGACTGTGCTTGATTGGCCAGCAAACTCGCCTGACCTTAACCCCATAGAGAATCTATGAGGTATTGTCAAGAGGAAGATAAGAGACACCAGACCCAACAATGCAGATGAGCTGAAGGCTGCTATCAAAGCAACCTGGGCTTCCATAACACCTCAGCAGCGCCACAGGCTGATGGCCTCCATGCTCCCCTCATTGATGCAGTAATTGATGCAAATGGAGCCCCGGCCAAGTATTGATTGCATTTACAGAACATACACTTCAGTAAGCCAACATTTTGGATTTTAAAATCATTTTTCAAGCTGGTGTTATAAAGTATTGTAATTTACTGAGATAATGACTTTTGGGTTTTCATTGACTGTAAGCCATAATCATCATTAGCAGAAATAAACACATGAAATAGATCACTCTGTTTGTAATGACTCTATATAATATGAGATTCACTTTTTGTATTGAAGAACAGAAATAATATTCTAATTTTGTGAGAAGCACCTGTATATGGGAATGTGTGTAATAATGGACGACATTGTGAGCATCTTTACCATACCAGATATAACAATTAGCACTAATATTAATAATAATAATAATGTTTTCCACTCCTTTATTTTGATGATTACATAAACCATGGAAGTAACGTACAGATCTAATGAAACAACAGCCTCACCACCAGTCACATGAATCACTTATCCATGGAAATTCTGAAAACGTAGGTTTCTCTTTTATGAATTAGTATTATTAATTTGTATATTTATTATTGCTGCCTGTTTAGTTGCACAATGAACTATAATGCAAATTGAGTGTACTCCTAAATTTGTCTCCACCTCGTATTCACCATCCTATTCATCTATTCAGAGGTCAGGCAGCTGCCTTGTAATATTAGGAAAAGCCTCTTATGTTCTTTTTTA